>NW_027102368.1:1296608-1944912 GCF_035609145.1 Eleutherodactylus coqui
AACTTTCACAGACTCAGCGTGATGAGGGTGGGGACTTTGAATAACTGTCTCAAGAGCTATTTGTGGATGATGAGGATGAGACAGTTGTCTGTCAGCAAAGTGGTTGTTAGGGCAATAAGTCTGAGGGAGGAGCAGACTGAGGAGTAAGAGGAAGAACTGATGGCTGATGGACGATGAGGTGACTGACCCCACCAGGCTTGCAAACCCTACTGAAGACAGGTCTTCAGAGGGAGGGGGGGGGGGCAATAACAAGCAGCAGAGCAGGTAGGAAGAGGCAGTGTGGTGGCCAGGGGGAGAACCAGCTCCACAGCAAATAATCCACCAACTGTTCCCCACAGCACCCCCTCGCGGCAAGCCTCCATGCAGAGGGATAGGTGTTCGAAGGTCTGGAGGTGTTTTTATTGAGAGCGCAGACGACCGACGAACAGTGGTGCGAACCTGTGTTGCACCAAGATCAGCCGGGGAGCCACCGCTACCATCCTGACCACCACCAGCATGCACAGGCATATGATGGCTAAGCATCCCCACAAGGTGGAACGCAAGCCGTTCACCGCCTGCGGGTCACACCACTGCCTCTTCCCCAGTGTTACATCCTGGCACTGAGATGCAACCCCCCTCCCAGGACGCATGCACAAGTGTTTCCCGGCCTGGACCCACACCCTCACCTCCACGGTCCTCCACCAATGTGTCCCAGCGCACCAGCGCAGCGTTCAGCTGTCGCTAACCCAATCGTTGGAATGAAAGCGGAAATACGTGGCCACCCACCCACATGCACAATCTTTAAATGTGCCTATCACACAGCTACTTAGCTTGGAGATGCTGCCATGCAGGCTAGTATAAATTGAGGCTTTCCGCAACATGATGGCGGTGGCGGTCCCTCAGTACTCAGTCCCCAGTCGCCACTATTTTTCCCTGTGTGCATGCCCGCCCTACACCAGCACGTCTCACTCAACATAAACCGTGCCCTCACAAACGTGGTTACTGGAAAGGTCAACTTAACCACCGACACATGGACAAGTGCTGGCGGGCAGGGACACTACATCCCCCTCACTGCACATTGGGTGAACTTCATGGAGGCAGAGACCGAGTCTGACCTTGGGTCTGCTCACGTGCTACTCACACCGAGAATTCCGGGTCCTACGTCCGTGAAGGTTTCTCTGGCTTGGGATAGAAGAGGCACACTGCCCAAGAGCTGTTGCAGGGTTTGACAGAGCAGACAGATCTGTGGCTTTTGCGCTAAACCTCCAACCAGGCATGGTCGTGTGTGATAATGCGCGTAACCTGGTGGCGGCTCAGTAGCTTGGCAGACTAACACACGAGCCATGCCTGGCCCACGTGCTAAATCTGGTGGTCCAGCGATTTCTGAAAAACTACCCCCATTTGTCTGACCTGTTCAGCAAGGTGTGTCGCGTGTGCGCCCATTTAAGGAAGTCCACCACAGATGCCGCCACCGTCAAGACGCTGAAACATCAGTTCCAGCTGCCAGAGCACCGACTGCTGTGCGACATGCCCACATGCTGGAATTCTATGTTGCACATGTTGGCCAGGCTGTACGAGCAGCATAGAACCATTGTAGAATACCAGCTGCAACATGGCCGGCGGAGTGGTAGTCAGCCTTCGCAGTTCTTCACAGAGGAGTGGGCTTGGATGGCAGACATCTGTCAGGTTCTAGAAAACTTTGAGGAGTCTACACAAATGGTGAACGGTGATGTGGCCATTATCAGTATAACCATCCCGCTGCATTGCCTGCTGAGAAGTTTGCTGCTAAGCATAAAGGCCGACGCTTGGCGGTTATGACAGGAGATGGGGGATTGCAGTATGTTGCTTGATAGCCAGACCACCCTCATGCCTGTTTCTCAATGCATATTGGAGGAGGAGGGGGTAGAGGAGGAGGAGGAGGAGGAGGAGAGGGATGAGACTGCCGCCCACACTTAATAGGGTACCCATGCTACTTTCCTCACATCTGCTCAGCGTGTATGGGCTGAAGCGATGGAGGAGGGCGAGGATCATGAAAGTCATACTCTTAGTGAGGACAGCGATGTGTTGCGTACTGGTACTCTGGCTTACATGGCTGACTCCATGTTAAGCTGCCTTTCCCGTGACCCTCACATAAGATGCATTATTGCCAACCAGGATCACTGGCCGTTCACCCTTCTCGACCCACGGTATAAGGAGAACCTTTCCACTCTCATACCTGAAAAGGAAAGGGGTTCGAGAGTGATGCTATACCACAGGACCCTGGCGGACAAACTGATGGTAAAATTCCCATCCGACAGCGCTAGTGGAAGAAGGCGCAGTTCCGAGGGCCAGGTAGCAGGGGAGGCGCGGAGATCAGGCAGCATGTACAGCGCAGGCAGGGGAACACTCTCCAAGGCCTTTGCCAGCTTTATGGCTCCCCAGCAAGACTGTGTCACCGCTCCCCAGTCAAGGCTGAGTCGGCGGGAGCACTGTAAAAGGATGGTGAGGGAGTACGTAGCCGTTCGCACGACCGTCCTCCGTGAAGCCTCTGCCCCTTACAACTACTGGGTGTCGAAGCTGCACACGTGGCCTGAACTTACACTGTATGCCCTGGAGGTGCTTGCTTGTCCTGCGGCTAGCGTCTTGTCAGAGAGGGTGTTTAGTGAGGCTGGGGGAATCATCACGGATAAGCGTACCCACCTGTCAACCGACAGTGCCGACAGGCTTACACTCATCAAGATGAACAAAGCCTGGATTTCCCCAGACTTCTCTTCTCCACCAGCGGAAAGCAGCGGTACCTAAACAATACGTAGGCTGCACCCGCGGATGGAAGCATCGTTCTCTATCACCATCAAAAACGGGGACCTTTTAGCTTCATCAATCTGTCTATTATATTCATCCTCCTCCTCCTGCTCCTCTTCCTGAAACCTCACGTAATCACGCCGAACGGGCAATTTTTCTTAGGCCCACAAGGCTCAGTCATATAACTTTTGTAAACAATGTTTATACGTTTCAATGCTCATTAAAGCGTTGAAACTTTCACCCGAACCAATTTTTATTTTAACTGGGCTGCCTCCAGGCCTAGTTACAAATTAAGCCACAGTAACCAAAGCGATTAATGGGTTTCACCTGCCCTTTTGGTTGGGCATGGGCAATTTTTCTGAGGTACATTAGTACTGTTGGTACACCAATTTTGGGGGGCCCTCGCCTACAGTGAAATCCTAGTAATTTTTATGGGCTTCGCCTGCACTCATGCTACAGCAAGGTGTGCGGGGTTGGCCTACACTTTTTCTACATAAATGTAACTGGAGCCTTGTCTATACTGCAACTACTGAAACGTGAAAGATACTGTTATCTCCCTAAACAGCTGCAACGGGAATGTTACTGTGGCCTGACTTGACTGCTACTACTACTACTACTACTGAAATGGAACTAATACTGTGCTCCCCCTATACTGCTGCTTCGGAATTGTTACTGGGGCCTGTCTTGAGTGCTACTACTACTGAAATGGAACTAAGACTGTGCTCCCCCTATACTGCTGCTAGTAATATGTTACTGGGGCCTGTCTAGACTGCTACTACTACTGAAATGGAACTAAGACTGTGCTCCCCCTATAATGCTGCTAGTGATATGGTACTGGGGCCTGTCTAGACTGCTACTACTACTGAAATGGAACTAATACTGTGCTCCCCCTATAATGCTGCTAGTGATATGTTACTGGGGCCTGTCCCTAATGCTACTGCTGAAATGTTACTAATTCTGGGCTCTGCCTATACCGCTGCTAATGCTAATCAATAGAAGATAAAAAAATAAACCAGCGCTCCGGTGTATCGGAAGATGACAATCAGAAGATGCAGAGGTTTGTGTTAGAGATTATGGTTTGTATAGTAATAAGTATTACTTACTTTACAGGGATGCTTATAGTGAAATGCTATGCCACTGGGGTGTGGAAACAGAGGCTTCCCCCCGCCACGGCCCACTTAATCCTGGCCACATTCAAAAAACCAACTAAATAAAACTGCGCTACTAGGTCCGCAGTCGCCACCACATTCCCACCAACGCGGTTACTGTTAAGGTACATATTACCAGTCTGACTGGGGCATGCAGTGTGGGCCGAAGCCCACCTGCATTTAATCTGACGTTAGCTCTGCTGTCCAGGGCACTGCAATGGGATACATTTATGTACCGCCGATGGGTTCCAGGGAGCCACTCATGCTGTGGGTCCACAGGGACTTCACATTAGGGATTTGTACCTGCCAGTGTCTATGTATTAAAAACCCCGGTCAGACTGGGGCATGCAGTGTGGGCCGAAGACCACCTGCATTTAATGGGACGTTACCTTAGCTGTGCTGGGCAATGCAATGGGATATATTTATGTACCGCCGGTGGCTTCCTGGGACCCACCTATGCTGTCGGTCCACACAGAGTTGTAACTGCATGTGTCCGCTTCTAAAGAACCCCAGTCTGACTGGGGCATGCAGTGTGGGCCAAAGCCCACCTGCATTAAACCTGACGTTACATCAGCTATGCTGGGCACTGCAATGGGATTTATGTATGTACCGCCGGTGGGTTCCAGGGAGCCACCCATGATGTGGGTCCACAGGGACTTCACATTGGGGATTTGTACCTGCCTGTGTCTATGAATTAAAAACCCCGGTCAGGTTGGGGCATGCACTGTGGGCCGAAGCCCACCTGCATTTAATCTGACGTTACCTCAGCTGTCCAGGGCACTGCAATGGGATACATTTATGTAACGCCGATGGGCTCCAGGGAGCCACCCATGCTGTGGGTCCACAGGGACTTCACATTAGTGATTTGTACCTGCCAGTGTCTATGTATTAAAAACCCCGGTCAGACTGGGGCATGCAGTGTGGGCCGAAGCCCACCTGCATTAAACCTGATGTTACCTCTGCTGTGCTGGGCACTGCAATGGGATATATTTCTGTACCGCCGCTGGGTTCCAGGGAGCCACCCATGCTGTCGGTCCACACGGACTTCACAATAGGGAGTTGTACCTGTCTGTGTCTACTTATAAAAAAACCCAGTCTGACTGGGGCATGCAGTGTGGGCCGAAGCCCACCTGCATTTAATCTGACGTTAGCTCTGCTGTCCAGGGCACTGCAATGGGATACATTTATGTACAGCGGGTGGGTTCCAGGGAGCCACCCATGCTGTGGGTGCACACGGAATTCCCATTGCGGAGTTGTACCTGCCTGTGACTATTTATAAAAAAAACCCCGGTCTGACTGGGGCATGCAGACACCTTGACAGAATGAATAGTGTGTGGCACATAGGTTCCCCATTGCTATGCCCACGTGTGCAGCTCCTGATGGAGGTGGCACAGGATTGGATTTCTCATTGCTTCTGTACAGCATTGTGGGCTATCGCCCCGCCCCTTGTAAAGAGGGTCGCTGCCTGGCCGTGCCAACCCTCTGCAGCGTGTGCCTGCGGTTCCTCCTCATGGCAGACGCACTTATAAATAGACATGAGGGTGGTGTGGCTATGAGGCCAGCGTGTGGCATGAGGGGAGCTGAAGGCTGCACATGGACACTTTGGTGTGCGCTGTGGACACTGGGTCGTGCAAGGGGGGTAACCCAGAAAAGTGGCAGCGGAGTGTCATGCAGGCAGTGATTGTGCTTTGTTGGAGGTAGTGTGGTGCTCAGCTAAGGTATGACTTGCTAATGAGGGTTTTTCTGAAGTAAAAATTGTTGGGAGGGGGGGGGGCACTCTTGCCGCTATTGTGGCTTAATAGTGGGATCTAGGAACTTGAGATGCAGCCCAACATGTAGTCCATCGCCTGCCCTATCCGTTCCTGTGTCGTTCCCATCACTTTCTTGAATTTCCCAGATTTTCACAAATGGAAACCTTAGCGAGCATCGGCGATATACAAAAATGCTCGGGTCGCCCATTGACTTCAATGGGGTTCGTTACTCGAAACGAGCCCTCGAGCATCGCGGAAATTTCGACTCGAGTAACGAGCACCCGAGCATTTTGGTGCTCGCTCATCTCTATTATCTAACTATTTTTTCCGGACTTCGCCTACACTAATGGTACACCAATGTTTCAGGGGTTCGCCTATACTTCTACTACAGAAACGTTACAGGGGTCTGCCTATACTGCTGCTATAGAAATGTGACAGGGGTCTGCCTGTACTTTTACAACAGAAATGTTACAGGGGTCTGCCTATACTGCTGCTACAGAAATGTTACAGGGGTCTGCCTATACTGCTGCTACAGAAATGTTACAGGGGTCTGCCTATACTGCTGCTACAGACATGTGACAGGGGTCTGCCCTTACTTTTGCTACTGGAATGTTACAGGGGTCTGTCTATACTATTGGTGCACAAAGTCTTCCCATCACAGTGTTTTACCTATCTGGCCCAAAAACACTGACTGTCTAGGGCATGAATTGTGGGCTGAGGCCAACATGTATTTTCTCTTGCGTTACCACAGTTATAAGCGGGACTGGTTTGGGCCAAACAAGAGGAGCGATACTGCACAAATAAGATGTTCACAGCTGCACTAGCATTGAAGTCCGCTCTATGCCCGCCATTGCTGAGGGTTTGTGCAGAGGCCTAGTTCATGATGGAAATGCAACTGCACCAGGTTGGGCCCGTGGAACTTGGCCCTGGTTAATCCAGTCTTTGGAACGGTTAAAACAACCGCAACAAATTAAATGAGACGTTCACTGCTGTACTAGCATCAGAGTCAGCTCTATGCCCACGATTGCTGAGGGTTTGTGCAGAGGCCTATGTCCTCGGTGCAGTGAAAGTCTGCCATGTTTGGGCACTCTGATTTCTTCATGGTTCATGTCTTGGGATTCCTTGGACTCACCTATGCTTTGGGTGCACACAGACTTCCCATAGCGGTGATTTACCTGTCTGGCACAAAGGCACTGACTGACTTGGGTAGGCTGCAGAGTGCAGATGGCTTTCCCCCTGCGTTGTCGATGAGGTACCCGACACCCAAACACAATGAGTAGTGTGTGGACACATCGAGTCCCCACTGCTATGTCATTGGCGGTACCTTGGGTCACATAAAATGGAGTCTGGGACCAAGCCTGACCCAGGGCCCGCTCACATACTTCCCACGCAGAGTATTTCTGCATTGTGGAAATGAGTAGAAGTGCTGGGCTGGCACCTGAGTCCCCTTTATGCCCACGTTTGCGACTCCTGACAATTTTGCGACAGAGGTGGCACGGGATTGGAATTCAAAAAGGGTTTCTGCCTGACCCTTCCAACCCTCTGCAGTGTGTGCTCCCGGTTCCTCCTCATGGCAGACGCACTTATAAATAGACATGAGGGTGGTGTGGCTATGAGGCCAGCGTGTGGCATGAGGGGAGCTGAAGGCTGCACATGGACACTTTGGTGTGCGCTGTGGACACTGGGTCGTGCAAGGGGGGTAACCCAGAAAAGTGGCAGCGGAGTGTCATGCAGGCAGTGATTGTGCTTTGTTGGAGGTAGTGTGGTGCTCAGCTAAGGTATGACTTGCTAATGAGGGTTTTTCTGAAGTAAAAATTGTTGGGAGGGGGGGGGGGCACTCTTGCCGCTATTGTGGCTTAATAGTGGGATCTAGGAACTTGAGATGCAGCCCAACATGTAGTCCATCGCCTGCCCTATCCGTTCCTGTGTCGTTCCCATCACTTTCTTGAATTTCCCAGATTTTCACAAATGGAAACCTTAGCGAGCATCGGCGATATACAAAAATGCTCGGGTCGCCCATTGACTTCAATGGGGTTCGTTACTCGAAACGAGCCCTCGAGCATCGCGGAAATTTCGACTCGAGTAACGAGCACCCGAGCATTTTGGTGCTTGCTCATCTCTATTATCTAACTATTTTTTCCGGACTTCGCCTACACTAATGGTACACCAATGTTTCAGGGGTTCGCCTATACTTCTACTACAGAAACGTTACAGGGGTCTGCCTATACTGCTGCTATAGAAATGTGACAGGGGTCTGCCTGTACTTTTACAACAGAAATGTTACAGGGGTCTGCCTATACTGCTGCTACAGAAATGTTACAGGGGTCTGCCTATACTGCTGCTACAGAAATGTTACAGGGGTCTGCCTATACTGCTGCTACAGACATGTGACAGGGGTCTGCCCTTACTTTTGCTACTGGAATGTTACAGGGGTCTGTCTATACTATTGGTGCACAAAGTCTTCCCATCACAGTGTTTTACCTATCTGGCCCAAAAACACTGACTGTCTAGGGCATGAATTGTGGGCTGAGGCCAACATGTATTTTCTCTTGCGTTACCACAGTTATAAGCGGGACTGGTTTGGGCCAAACAAGAGGAGCGATACTGCACAAATAAGATGTTCACAGCTGCACTAGCATTGAAGTCCGCTCTATGCCCGCCATTGCTGAGGGTTTGTGCAGAGGCCTAGTTCATGATGGAAATGCAACTGCACCAGGTTGGGCCCGTGGAACTTGGCCCTGGTTAATCCAGTCTTTGGAACGGTTAAAACAACCGCAACAAATTAAATGAGACGTTCACTGCTGTACTAGCATCAGAGTCAGCTCTATGCCCACGATTGCTGAGGGTTTGTGCAGAGGCCTATGTCCTCGGTGCAGTGAAAGTCTGCCATGTTTGGGCACTCTGATTTCTTCATGGTTCATGTCTTGGGATTCCTTGGACTCACCTATGCTTTGGGTGCACACAGACTTCCCATAGCGGTGATTTACCTGTCTGGCACAAAGGCACTGACTGACTTGGGTAGGCTGCAGAGTGCAGATGGCTTTCCCCCTGCGTTGTCGATGAGGTACCCGACACCCAAACACAATGAGTAGTGTGTGGACACATCGAGTCCCCACTGCTATGTCATTGGCGGTACCTTGGGTCACATAAAATGGAGTCTGGGACCAAGCCTGACCCAGGGCCCGCTCACATACTTCCCACGCAGAGTATTTCTGCATTGTGGAAATGAGTAGAAGTGCTGGGCTGGCACCTGAGTCCCCTTTATGCCCACGTTTGCGACTCCTGACAATTTTGCGACAGAGGTGGCACGGGATTGGAATTCAAAAAGGGTTTCTGCCTGACCCTTCCAACCCTCTGCAGTGTGTGCTCCCGGTTCCTCCTCATGGCAGACGCACTTATAAATAGACATGAGGGTGGTGTGGCTATGAGGCCAGCGTGTGGCATGAGGGGAGCTGAAGGCTGCACATGGACACTTTGGTGTGCGCTGTGGACACTGGGTCGTGCAAGGGGGGTAACCCAGAAAAGTGGCAGCGGAGTGTCATGCAGGCAGTGATTGTGCTTTGTTGGAGGTAGTGTGGTGCTCAGCTAAGGTATGACTTGCTAATGAGGGTTTTTCTGAAGTAAAAATTGTTGGGAGGGGGGGGGGGCACTCTTGCCGCTATTGTGGCTTAATAGTGGGATCTAGGAACTTGAGATGCAGCCCAACATGTAGTCCATCGCCTGCCCTATCCGTTCCTGTGTCGTTCCCATCACTTTCTTGAATTTCCCAGATTTTCACAAATGGAAACCTTAGCGAGCATCGGCGATATACAAAAATGCTCGGGTCGCCCATTGACTTCAATGGGGTTCGTTACTCGAAACGAGCCCTCGAGCATCGCGGAAATTTCGACTCGAGTAACGAGCACCCGAGCATTTTGGTGCTTGCTCATCTCTATTATCTAACTATTTTTTCCGGACTTCGCCTACACTAATGGTACACCAATGTTTCAGGGGTTCGCCTATACTTCTACTACAGAAACGTTACAGGGGTCTGCCTATACTGCTGCTATAGAAATGTGACAGGGGTCTGCCTGTACTTTTACAACAGAAATGTTACAGGGGTCTGCCTATACTGCTGCTACAGAAATGTTACAGCGGTCTGCCTATACTGCTGCTACAGAAATGTTACAGGGGTCTGCCTATACTGCTGCTACAGACATGTGACAGGGGTCTGCCCTTACTTTTGCTACTGGAATGTTACAGGGGTCTGTCTATACTATTGGTGCACAAAGTCTTCCCATCACAGTGTTTTACCTATCTGGCCCAAAAACACTGACTGTCTAGGGCATGAATTGTGGGCTGAGGCCAACATGTATTTTCTCTTGCGTTACCACAGTTATAAGCGGGACTGGTTTGGGCCAAACAAGAGGAGCGATACTGCACAAATAAGATGTTCACAGCTGCACTAGCATTGAAGTCCGCTCTATGCCCGCCATTGCTGAGGGTTTGTGCAGAGGCCTAGTTCATGATGGAAATGCAACTGCACCAGGTTGGGCCCGTGGAACTTGGCCCTGGTTAATCCAGTCTTTGGAACGGTTAAAACAACCGCAACAAATTACTAGCATACTAGCATCAGAGTCAGCTCTATGCCCACGATTGCTGAGGGTTTGTGCAGAGGCCTATGTCCTCGGTGCAGTGAAAGTCTGCCATGTTTGGGCACTCTGATTTCTTCATGGTTCATGTCTTGGGATTCCTTGGACTCACCTATGCTTTGGGTGCACACAGACTTCCCATAGCGGTGATTTACCTGTCTGGCACAAAGGCACTGACTGACTTGGGTAGGCTGCAGAGTGCAGATGGCTTTCCCCCTGCGTTGTCGATGAGGTACCCGACACCCAAACACAATGAGTAGTGTGTGGACACATCGAGTCCCCACTGCTATGTCATTGGCGGTACCTTGGGTCACATAAAATGGAGTCTGGGACCAAGCCTGACCCAGGGCCCGCTCACATACTTCCCACGCAGAGTATTTCTGCATTGTGGAAATGAGTAGAAGTGCTGGGCTGGCACCTGAGTCCCCTTTATGCCCACGTTTGCGACTCCTGACAATTTTGCGACAGAGGTGGCACGGGATTGGAATTCAAAAAGGGTTTCTGCCTGACCCTTCCAACCCTCTGCAGTGTGTGCTCCCGGTTCCTCCTCATCTCAGACGCACTTATAAATAGGCATGAGGGTGGTGTAGCTATGAAGCGAGCGTGTGGCATGAGGGCAGCTAAAGGCTGCGCAGGGAAACTTTTGTGTGTGCTGTGGACGCAGGAGTGCAGTGTGCGTTGGATTGGGCAGCATGTAACCCAGGAGAAGAGGCAGCAGTGTCACCTGCAGGCAGTGATTGTCCTTGGTTGCAGCAGGTAGTGTTGTGCTTAGCTAAGGTGTGCCTTGCTAATGAGGGTTTGACCAAAGTAAAAATTGATGTGTGTGTGTGTGTGGGGGGGGGGGGGGGGGGGTCCAGGCTCTTGTCCCCATTGTGGCTTAATTGTGGAACCTGGCCCACTTTCCACCACACAAAGATTTCCCTTCCCTTCCTTTCCTCGAAAAACTTAGGTAGCAGTTAAGCAGGGATCCTGACTACATGAACTCAACAGTCCTTTCTAATACTACTCTTATTGTGTGCTTTAGCATTTTGGCTGGCTGGGACCAGTAGTGCACCATTTTTTTCCCCAGGCATTCCAGCTGTATTCTGCCCACTGTTAGAGGCTTTATGCTGTGTACTACTAGGGTTTTATATTTAGTTTTTGGGAGGCTCCAAGTGCTGTTGCTGTATTGGAGCATACTGTATCTACCAGTCTATGCGTGCTTTGAATTAGCCCTAGTTCTCAGCGCTATACAGTGGGTTATTTTTTTCTGGCCCAGCTCAAGGCCTCTCAAATTTACGAGTCTCTGTGGGCGGTGTATTAGGAATAGATTTCAGTGCTTTACACTGCTTTAATTTTTTTTCTAGCACTGCATTGAGCCTCTCATATCTACCACTCTCTGTGGGCGGTGAATTAGGCCTAGATGGCAGTGCGTTACACTGGTTCAATAGACACGTGGCACAAACTGGCGCTGTAGGCCCTGGAGGTGCTGGCCTACCCTGCCGCTAGCATATTATCAGAGAGGGTGTTTAGTGCTGTTGGAGGGATTATCACGGATAAGCGTACCTGCCTGTCGACTGAGAGCGCCAACAGGCTTACACTCATTAAGATGAACAAAGGCTGGATTTCCCCTGACTTCTCTTATCCACCGATGGGGAGCAGCCGAGCATAAAGATTATTTAAGCTGGAACTAAAGAACCATGCATCCTATATCACCCCCAAAAATGGAGGGAAGTAGCTTGGTCTATCCTTCTCTGATCTTCCTCCTCTTCCACCTTCTCCTAAACCAGTATGCCATCACACTGAGCAGCCAATTTTTCTGCAGGCCAAACGGCTCTGTAAAAACTATTGTTTTATTTTTATTTTTTTTCCGGAGGGCTAAACACATTTTTCAGGGGTACACCTGTACTCTTGGTACACTATTTTTTTCAGGCCTACACCTTTACTCTTAGCAAACTATTTTCTTTTTTCGGGCTTCGCCTATACCTTTGCTAAACAAATGTTTCCAGGTGTTCGCCTGTAGTCTTGGTCCACCAATTTTCCAGTGGTTCGTCTAAACTCTTGTTACACAACGGTTTCCCAGCATGGTGTTCAGCAATCTGACACATACACAGATTGAATTGTCCTGCTTTGCCCATTAAAATTTCTTCATGTTTCATGTTGTCTTTGGAGCGATGAAAGGAACCGTAACTGATTTAATGTGACTTTCACAGAAGTACTAGCATTCAAGTCCACTTTATGCCCACGTTTGTAGAGGGTGGGTGGAGAGGCCAAGGTCCTGGGTGATGGCAACTGTGCCAAGCTTGGCCTGTGGAATTTCTTTGTGGTTCATCCAGTCTTTGGAGTGATGAAACTAACTGTAACTGATTTTCTGGCCCTGAACAGAGTCTCTCAAATCTCCAAGTCTCTGTGTACGGTAAATTACTACTAGGTATCATTGCTTTACACTGGTTCAATTTTTTCTGGCCTTGCTCAAAGCCTCTCAAGTCTACAAGTCTCTGTGGGTGGTGAATAAGCCCTGCTTCTCAGCGCTATACACTAGTTATTTTTATTTTTTTTCTGGCCCTGCTCAAAGCCTCTCAAATCTACAAGTCTCTATGTGCTTTGTATTAGGAATAGTTTTCAGTGCTTTACACTTCTTAAATTTTTTCTAGCACTGCATTGAGCCTCTCATATTTACCAGTCTCTGTCTCTGTAGGTGGTGAATTAGCCCTAGGTATCAGCGGTATACATTGATTATTTTTTTTTTTCTGGCCCTGCTCTGTCCTTTACCCTACACGACGAGGATTAGGGGTAAGGGTCGAGGACGTGGACGCGGGCGTTAGAATGAGGGTGTGGGCACAGGCCGAGGTCCTTGGCAGGGTAAAACAGTGCCTGCTGCTGAGGGATTGGTAGAGCGCCGCTTGTCTCCACTCCCCAGCTTAATGTCATATTTTGCAGGTCCGCATGGTAGACCATTATTTAAAGCACAGCAGTGCGATCAGGTGCTGACATGGATAGCGAATAACACCTCCAGTACTTTATCCAATACGCAGTCTTCCACACAGTCCACTCACGCCACCCAAGGGACTGCACCTCTATATCCTCAGGCTGCTCTTCCTTCCTCCCAGCCTGGTCACTCCAGGAAAAGGGGAGTTTGTGTTGAACAGGCATACACTCAAGAACTCTTCCTGCGTCCCTGCCTTGAGTCTAAAAAAAACTGGTTCCACAGCAACGTGAGGAGTTTGTCGTGACCGATGCCGAAAATGTGGAACTTTCACAGACTCAGCGTGATGAGGGTGGGGACTTTGAATAACTGTCTCAAGAGCTATTTGTGGATGATGAGGATGAGACAGTTGTCTGTCAGCAAAGTGGTTGTTAGGGCAATAAGTCTGAGGGAGGAGCAGACTGAGGAGTAAGAGGAAGAACTGATGGCTGATGGACGATGAGGTGACTGACCCCACCAGGCTTGCAAACCCTACTGAAGACAGGTCTTCGGAGAGAGGGGGGGGCAATAACAAGCAGCAGAGCAGGTAGGAAGAGGCAGTGTGGTGGCCAGGGGGAGAACCAGCTCCACAGCAAATAATCCACCAACTGTTCCCCACAGCACCCCCTCGCGGCAAGCCTCCATGCAGAGGGATAGGTGTTCGAAGGTCTGGAGGTCTTTTTATTGAGAGCGCAGACGACCGACGAACAGTGGTGCGAACCTGTGTTGCACCAAGATCAGCCGGGGAGCCACCGCTACCATCCTGACCACCACCAGCATGCACAGGCATATGATGGCTAAGCACCCCCACAAGGTGGAACGCAAGCCGTTCACCGCCTGCGGGTCACACCACTGCCTCTTCCCCAGTGTTACATCCTGGCACTGAGATGCAACCCCCCTCCCAGGACGCATGCACAAGTGTTTCCCGGCCTGGACCCACACCCTCACCTCCACGGTCCTCCACCAATGTGTCCCAGCGCACCAGCGCAGCGTTCAGCTGTCGCTAACCCAATCGTTGGAATGAAAGCGGAAATACGTGGCCACCCACCCACATGCACAATCTTTAAATGTGCCTATCACACAGCTACTTAGCTTGGAGATGCTGCCATGCAGGCTAGTATAAATTGAGGCTTTCCGCAACATGATGGCGGTGGCGGTCCCTCAGTACTCAGTCCCCAGTCGCCACTATTTTTCCCTGTGTGCATGCCCGCCCTACACCAGCACGTCTCACTCAACATAAACCGTGCCCTCACAAACGTGGTTACTGGAAAGGTCAACTTAACCACCGACACATGGACAAGTGCTGGCGGGCAGGGACACTACATCCCCCTCACTGCACATTGGGTGAACTTCATGGAGGCAGAGACCGAGTCTGACCTTGGGTCTGCTCACGTGCTACTCACACCGAGAATTCCGGGTCCTACGTCCGTGAAGGTTTCTCTGGCTTGGGATAGAAGAGGCACACTGCCCAAGAGCTGTTGCAGGGTTTGACAGAGCAGACAGATCTGTGGCTTTTGCGCTAAACCTCCAACCAGGCATGGTCGTGTGTGATAATGCGCGTAACCTGGTGGCGGCTCAGTAGCTTGGCAGACTAACACACGAGCCATGCCTGGCCCACGTGCTAAATCTGGTGGTCCAGCGATTTCTGAAAAACTACCCCCATTTGTCTGACCTGTTCAGCAAGGTGTGTCGCGTGTGCGCCCATTTAAGGAAGTCCACCACAGATGCCGCCACCGTCAAGACGCTGAAACATCAGTTCCAGCTGCCAGAGCACCGACTGCTGTGCGACATGCCCACATGCTGGAATTCTATGTTGCACATGTTGGCCAGGCTGTACGAGCAGCATAGAACCATTGTAGAATACCAGCTGCAACATGGCCGGCGGAGTGGTAGTCAGCCTTCGCAGTTCTTCACAGAGGAGTGGGCTTGGATGGCAGACATCTGTCAGGTTCTAGAAAACTTTGAGGAGTCTACACAAATGGTGAACGGTGATGTGGCCATTATCAGTATAACCATCCCGCTGCATTGCCTGCTGAGAAGTTTGCTGCTAAGCATAAAGGCCGACGCTTGGCGGTTATGACAGGAGATGGGGGATTGCAGTATGTTGCTTGATAGCCAGACCACCCTCATGCCTGTTTCTCAATGCATATTGGAGGAGGAGGGGGTAGAGGAGGAGGAGGAGGAGGAGGAGGAGGAGAGGGATGAGACTGCCGCCCACACTTAATAGGGTACCCATGCTACTTTCCTCACATCTGCTCAGCGTGTATGGGCTGAAGCGATGGAGGAGGGCGGGGATCATGAAAGTCATACTCTTAGTGAGGACAGCGATGTGTTGCGTACTGGTACTCTGGCTTACATGGCTGACTCCATGTTAAGCTGCCTTTCCCGTGACCCTCACATAAGATGCATTATTGCCAACCAGGATCACTGGCCGTTCACCCTTCTCGACCCACGGTATAAGGAGAACCTTTCCACTCTCATACCTGAAAAGGAAAGGGGTTCGAGAGTGATGCTATACCACAGGACCCTGGCGGACAAACTGATGGTAAAATTCCCATCCGACAGCGCTAGTGGAAGAAGGCGCAGTTCCGAGGGCCAGGTAGCAGGGGAGGCGCGGAGATCAGGCAGCATGTACAGCGCAGGCAGGGGAACACTCTCCAAGGCCTTTGCCAGCTTTATGGCTCCCCAGCAAGACTGTGTCACCGCTCCCCAGTCAAGGCTGAGTCGGCGGGAGCACTGTAAAAGGATGGTGAGGGAGTACGTAGCCGTTCGCACGACCGTCCTCCGTGAAGCCTCTGCCCCTTACAACTACTGGGTGTCGAAGCTGCACACGTGGCCTGAACTTACACTGTATGCCCTGGAGGTGCTTGCTTGTCCTGCGGCTAGCGTCTTGTCAGAGAGGGTGTTTAGTGAGGCTGGGGGAATCATCACGGATAAGCGTACCCACCTGTCAACCGACAGTGCCGACAGGCTTACACTCATCAAGATGAACAAAGCCTGGATTTCCCCAGACTTCTCTTCTCCACCAGCGGAAAGCAGCGGTACCTAAACAATACGTAGGCTGCACCCGCGGATGGAAGCATCGTTCTCTATCACCATCAAAAACGGGGACCTTTTAGCTTCATCAATCTGTCTATTATATTCATCCTCCTCCTCCTGCTCCTCTTCCTGAAACCTCACGTAATCACGCCGAACGGGCAATTTTTCTTAGGCCCACAAGGCTCAGTCATATAACTTTTGTAAACAATGTTTATACGTTTCAATGCTCATTAAAGCGTTGAAACTTTCACCCGAACCAATTTTTATTTTAACTGGGCTGCCTCCAGGCCTAGTTACAAATTAAGCCACAGTAACCAAAGCGATTAATGGGTTTCACCTGCCCTTTTGGTTGGGCATGGGCAATTTTTCTGAGGTACATTAGTACTGTTGGTACACCAATTTTGGGGGGCCCTCGCCTACAGTGAAATCCTAGTAATTTTTATGGGCTTCGCCTGCACTCATGCTACAGCAAGGTGTGCGGGGTTGGCCTACACTTTTTCTACATAAATGTAACTGGAGCCTTGTCTATACTGCAACTACTGAAACGTGAAAGATACTGTTATCTCCCTAAACAGCTGCAACGGGAATGTTACTGTGGCCTGACTTGACTGCTACTACTACTACTACTACTACTACTACTACTGAAATGGAACTAATACTGTGCTCCCCCTATACTGCTGCTTCGGAATTGTTACTGGGGCCTGTCTTGAGTGCTACTACTACTGAAATGGAACTAAGACTGTGCTCCCCCTATACTGCTGCTAGTAATATGTTACTGGGGCCTGTCTAGACTGCTACTACTACTGAAATGGAACTAAGACTGTGCTCCCCCTATAATGCTGCTAGTGATATGGTACTGGGGCCTGTCTAGACTGCTACTACTACTGAAATGGAACTAATACTGTGCTCCCCCTATAATGCTGCTAGTGATATGTTACTGGGGCCTGTCCCTAATGCTACTGCTGAAATGTTACTAATTCTGGGCTCTGCCTATACCGCTGCTAATGCTAATCAATAGAAGATAAAAAAATAAACCAGCGCTCCGGTGTATCGGAAGATGACAATCAGAAGATGCAGAGGTTTGTGTTAGAGATTATGGTTTGTATAGTAATAAGTATTACTTACTTTACAGGGATGCTTATAGTGAAATGCTATGCCACTGGGGTGTGGAAACAGAGGCTTCCCCCCGCCACGGCCCACTTAATCCTGGCCACATTCAAAAAACCAACTAAATAAAACTGCGCTACTAGGTCCGCAGTCGCCACCACATTCCCACCAACGCGGTTACTGTTAAGGTACATATTACCAGTCTGACTGGGGCATGCAGTGTGGGCCGAAGCCCACCTGCATTTAATCTGACGTTAGCTCTGTTGTCCAGGGCACTGCAATGGGATACATTTATGTACCGCCGATGGGTTCCAGGGAGCCACTCATGCTGTGGGTCCACAGGGACTTCACATTAGGGATTTGTACCTGCCAGTGTCTATGTATTAAAAACCCCGGTCAGACTGGGGCATGCAGTGTGGGCCGAAGACCACCTGCATTTAATGGGACGTTACCTTAGCTGTGCTGGGCAATGCAATGGGATATATTTATGTACCGCCGGTGGCTTCCTGGGACCCACCTATGCTGTCGGTCCACACAGAGTTGTAACTGCATGTGTCCGCTTCTAAAGAACCCCAGTCTGACTGGGGCATGCAGTGTGGGCCAAAGCCCACCTGCATTAAACCTGACGTTACATCAGCTATGCTGGGCACTGCAATGGGATTTATGTATGTACCGCCGGTGGGTTCCAGGGAGCCACCCATGATGTGGGTCCACAGGGACTTCACATTGGGGATTTGTACCTGCCTGTGTCTATGAATTAAAAACCCCGGTCAGGTTGGGGCATGCACTGTGGGCCGAAGCCCACCTGCATTTAATCTGACATTACCTCAGCTGTCCAGGGCACTGCAATGGGATACATTTATGTAACGCCGATGGGCTCCAGGGAGCCACCCATGCTGTGGGTCCACAGGGACTTCACATTAGTGATTTGTACCTGCCAGTGTCTATGTATTAAAAACCCCGGTCAGACTGGGGCATGCAGTGTGGGCCGAAGCCCACCTGCATTAAACCTGATGTTACCTCTGCTGTGCTGGGCACTGCAATGGGATATATTTCTGTACCGCCGCTGGGTTCCAGGGAGCCACCCATGCTGTCGGTCCACACGGACTTCACAATAGGGAGTTGTACCTGTCTGTGTCTACTTATAAAAAAAACCCAGTCTGACTGGGGCATGCAGTGTGGGCCGAAGCCCACCTGCATTTAATCTGACGTTAGCTCTGCTGTCCAGGGCACTGCAATGGGATACATTTATGTACAGCGGGTGGGTTCCAGGGAGCCACCCATGCTGTGGGTGCACACGGAATTCCCATTGCGGAGTTGTACCTGCCTGTGACTATTTATTAAAAAAAACCCGGTCTGACTGGGGCATGCAGACACCTTGACAGAATGAATAGTGTGTGGCACATAGGTTCCCCATTGCTATGCCCACGTGTGCAGCTCCTGATGGAGGTGGCACAGGATTGGATTTCTCATTGCTTCTGTACAGCATTGTGGGCTATCGCCCCGCCCCTTGTAAAGAGGGTCGCTGCCTGGCCGTGCCAACCCTCTGCAGCGTGTGCCTGCGGTTCCTCCTCATGGCAGACGCACTTATAAATAGACATGAGGGTGGTGTGGCTATGAGGCCAGCGTGTGGCATGAGGGGAGCTGAAGGCTGCACATGGACACTTTGGTGTGCGCTGTGGACACTGGGTCGTGCAAGGGGGGTAACCCAGGAGAAGTGGCAGCGGAGTGTCATGCAGGCAGTGATTGTCCTTTGTTGGAGGTAGTGTGGTGCTCAGCTAAGGTATGACTTGCTAATGAGGGTTTTTCTGAAGTAAAAATTGTTGGGAGGGGGGGGGGGCACTCTTGCCGCTATTGTGGCTTAATAGTGGGATCTAGGAACTTGAGATGCAGCCCAACATGTAGTCCATCGCCTGCCCTATCCGTTCCTGTGTCGTTCCCATCACTTTCTTGAATTTCCCAGATTTTCACAAATGAAAACCTTAGCGAGCATCGGCGATATACAAAAATGCTCGGGTCGCCCATTGACTTCAATGGGGTTCGTTACTCGAAACGAGCCCTCGAGCATCGCGGAAATTTCGACTCGAGTACCGAGCACCCGAGCATTTTGGTGCTCGCTCATCTCTATTATCTAACTATTTTTTCCGGACTTCGCCTACACTAATGGTACACCAATGTTTCAGGGGTTCGCCTATACTTCTACTACAGAAACGTTACAGGGGTCTGCCTATACTGCTGCTATAGAAATGTGACAGGGGTCTGCCTGTACTTTTACAACAGAAATGTGACAGGGGTCTGCCTGTACTTTTACAACAGAAATGTTACAGGGGTCTGCCTATACTGCTGCTACAGAAATGTTACAGGGGTCTGCCTATACTGCTGCTACAGAAATGTTACAGGGGTCTGCCTATACTGCTGCTACAGACATGTGACAGGGGTCTGCCCTTACTTTTGCTACTGGAATGTTACAGGGGTCTGTCTATACTATTGGTGCACAAAGTCTTCCCATCACAGTGTTTTACCTATCTGGCCCAAAAACACTGACTGTCTAGGGCATGAATTGTGGGCTGAGGCCAACATGTATTTTCTCTTGCGTTACCACAGTTATAAGCGGGACTGGTTTGGGCCAAACAAGAGGAGCGATACTGCACAAATAAGATGTTCACAGCTGCACTAGCATTGAAGTCCGCTCTATGCCCGCCATTGCTGAGGGTTTGTGCAGAGGCCTAGTTCATGATGGAAATGCAACTGCACCAGGTTGGGCCCGTGGAACTTGGCCCTGGTTAATCCAGTCTTTGGAACGGTTAAAACAACCGCAACAAATTAAATGAGACGTTCACTGCTGTACTAGCATCAGAGTCAGCTCTATGCCCACGATTGCTGAGGGTTTGTGCAGAGGCCTATGTCCTCGGTGCAGTGAAAGTCTGCCATGTTTGGGCACTCTGATTTCTTCATGGTTCATGTCTTGGGATTCCTTGGACTCACCTATGCTTTGGGTGCACACAGACTTCCCATAGCGGTGATTTACCTGTCTGGCACAAAGGCACTGACTGACTTGGGTAGGCTGCAGAGTGCAGATGGCTTTCCCCCTGCGTTGTCGATGAGGTACCCGACACCCAAACACAATGAGTAGTGTGTGGACACATCGAGTCCCCACTGCTATGTCATTGGCGGTACCTTGGGTCACATAAAATGGAGTCTGGGACCAAGCCTGACCCAGGGCCCGCTCACATACTTCCCACGCAGAGTATTTCTGCATTGTGGAAATGAGTAGAAGTGCTGGGCTGGCACCTGAGTCCCCTTTATGCCCACGTTTGCGACTCCTGACAATTTTGCGACAGAAGTGGCACGGGATTGGAATTCAAAAAGGGTTTCTGCCTGACCCTTCCAACCCTCTGCAGTGTGTGCTCCCGATTCCTCCTCATCTCAGACGCACTTATAAATAGGCATGAGGGTGGTGTAGCTATGAAGCGAGCGTGTGGCATGAGGGCAGCTAAAGGCTGCGCAGGGAAACTTTTGTGTGTGCTGTGGACGCAGGAGTGCAGTGTGCGTTGGATTGGGCAGCATGTAACCCAGGAGAAGAGGCAGCAGTGTCACCTGCAGGCAGTGATTGTCCTTGGTTGCAGCAGGTAGTGTTGTGCTTAGCTAAGGTGTGCCTTGCTAATGAGGGTTTGACCAAAGTAAAAATTGATGTGTGTGTGTGTGTGTGTGTGTGGGGGGGGGGGGGGGTCCAGGCTCTTGTCCCCATTGTGGCTTAATTGTGGAACCTGGCCCACTTTCCACCACACAAAGATTTCCCTTCCCTTCCTTTCCTCGAAAAACTTAGGTAGCAGTTAAGCAGGGATCCTGACTACATGAACTCAACAGTCCTTTCTAGGACTACTCTTAGTGTGTGCTTTAGCATTTTGGCTGGCTGGGACCAGTAGTGCACCATTTTTTCCCCCAGGCATTCCAGCTGTATTCTGCCCACTGTTAGAGGCTTTATGCTGTGTACTACTAGGGTTTTATATTTAGTTTTTGGGAGGCTCCAAGTGCTGTTGCTGTATTGGAGCATACTGTATCTACCAGTCTATGCGTGCTTTGAATTAGCCCTAGTTCTCAGCGCTATACAGTGGGTTATTTTTTTCTGGCCCAGCTCAAGGCCTCTCAAATTTACGAGTCTCTGTGGGCGGTGTATTAGGAATAGATTTCAGTGCTTTACACTGCTTTAATTTTTTTTCTAGCACTGCATTGAGCCTCTCATATCTACCACTCTCTGTGGGCGGTGAATTAGGCCTAGATGGCAGTGCGTTACACTGGTTCAATAGACACGTGGCACAAACTGGCGCTGTACGCCCTGGAGGTGCTGGCCTACCCTGCCGCTAGCATATTATCAGAGAGGGTGTTTAGTGCTGTTGGAGGGATTATCACGGATAAGCGTACCTGCCAGTCGACTGAGAGCGCCAACAGGCTTACACTCATTAAGATGAACAAAGGCTGGATTTCCCCTGACTTCTCTTATCCGCCGATGGGGAGCAGCCGAGCATAAAGATTATTTAAGCTGGAACTAAAGAACCATGCATCCTATATCACCCCCCAAAATGGAGGGAAGTAGCTTGGTCTATCCTTCTCTGATCTTCCTCCTCTTCCACCTTCTCCTAAACCAGCATGCCATCACACTGAGCAGCCAATTTTTCTGCAGGCCAAACGGCTCTGTAAAAACTATTGTTTTATTTTTATTTTTTTTCCGGAGGGCTAAACACATTTTTCAGGGGTACACCTGTACTCTTGGTACACTATTTTTTTCAGGCCTACACCTTTACTCTTAGCAAACTATTTTCTTTTTTCGGGCTTCGCCTATACCTTTGCTAAACAAATGTTTCCAGGTGTTCGCCTGTAGTCTTGGTCCACCAATTTTCCAGTGGTTCGTCTAAACTCTTGTTACACAACGGTTTCCCAGCATGGTGTTCAGCAATCTGACACATACACAGATTGAATTGTCCTGCTTTGCCCATTAAAATTTCTTCATGTTTCATGTTGTCTTTGGAGCGATGAAAGGAACCGTAACTGATTTAATGTGACTTTCACAGAAGTACTAGCATTCAAGTCCACTTTATGCCCACGTTTGTAGAGGGTGGGTGGAGAGGCCAAGGTCCTGGGTGATGGCAACTGTGCCAAGCTTGGCCTGTGGAATTTCTTTGTGGTTCATCCAGTCTTTGGAGTGATGAAACTAACGGTAACTGATTTTCTGGCCCTGAACAGAGTCTCTCAAATCTCCAAGTCTCTGTGTACGGTAAATTACTACTAGGTATCATTGCTTTACACTGGTTCAATTTTTTCTGGCCTTGCTCAAAGCCTCTCAAGTCTACAAGTCTCTGTGGGTGGTGAATAAGCCCTGCTTCTCAGCGCTATACACTAGTTTTTTTTTTTTCTGGCCCTGCTCAAAGCCTCTCAAATCTACAAGTCTCTGTGTGCGGTGTATTAGGAATAGTTTTCAGTGCTTTACACTTCTTAAATTTTTTCTAGCACTGCATTGAGCCTCTCATATTTACCAGTCTCTGTCTCTGTAGGTGGTGAATTAGCCCTAGGTATCAGCGGTATACATTGATTACAGCGGTATACATTGATTAATTTTTTTTCTGGCCCTGCTCTGTCCTTTACCCTACACGACGAGGATTAGGGGTAAGGGTCGAGGACGTGGACGCGGGCGTTAGAATGAGGGTGTGGGCACAGGCCGAGGTCCTGGGCAGGGTGAAACAGTGCCTGCTGCTGAGGGATTGGTAGAGCGCCGCTTGTCTCCACTCCCCAGCTTCATGTCATATTTTGCAGGTCCGCATGGTAGACCATTATTTAAAGCACAGCAGTGCGATCAGGTGCTGACATGGATAGCGAATAACACCTCCAGTACTTTATCCAATACGCAGTCTTCCACACAGTCCACTCACGCCACCCAAGGGACTGCACCTCTATATCCTCAGGCTGCTCTTCCTTCCTCCCAGCCTGGTCACTCCAGGAAAAGGGGAGTTTGTGTTGAACAGGCATACACTCAAGAACTCTTCCTGCGTCCCTGCCTTGAGTCTAAAAAATACTGGTTCCACAGCAATGTGAGGAGTTTGTCGTGACCGATGCCGAAAATGTGGAACTTTCACAGACTCAGGGTGATGAGGGTGGGGGCTTTGAATAACTGTCTCAAGAGCTATTTGTGGATGATGAGGATGAGACAGTTGTCTGTCAGCAAAGTGGTTGTTAGGGCAATAACTCTGAGGGAGGAGCAGACTGAGGAGTAAGAGGAAGAGCTGATGGCTGATGGACGATGAGGTGACTGACCCAACCAGGCTTGCAAACCCTACTGAAGACAGGGCTTCAGAGGGAGGGGGGGGGGCAATAACAAGCAGCAGAGCAGGTAGGAAGAGGCAGTGTGGTGGCCAGGGGGAGAACCAGCTCCACAGCAAATAATCCACCAACTGTTCCCCACAGCACCCCCTCGCGGCAAGCCTCCATGCAGAGGGATAGGTGTTCGAAGGTCTGGAGGTGTTTTTATTGAGAGCGCAGACGACCGACGAACAGTGGTGCGAACCTGTGTTGCACCAAGATCAGCCGGGGAGCCACCGCTACCATCCTGACCACCACCAGCATGCACAGGCATATGATGGCTAAGCACCCCCACAAGGTGGAACGCAAGCCGTTCACCGCCTGCGGGTCACACCACTACCTCTTCCCCAGTGTTACATCCTGGCACTGAGATGCAACCCCCCTCCCAGGACGCAGGCACAAGTGTTTCCCGGCCTGCACCCACACCCTCACCTCCACGGTCCTCCACCAATGTGTCCCAGCGCACTAGCGCAGCGTTCAGCTGTCGCTA
The DNA here is from genome assembly GCF_035609145.1 of Eleutherodactylus coqui. Lineage (NCBI taxonomy): Eukaryota > Metazoa > Chordata > Amphibia > Anura > Eleutherodactylidae > Eleutherodactylus > Eleutherodactylus coqui. Next base: position 1,320,830 of record NW_027102368.1, read on the forward strand.
ACCCAATCGTTGGAATGAAAGCGGAAATACGTGGCCACCCACCCACATGCACAATCTTTAAATGTGCATATCACACAGCTACTTAGCTTGGAGATGCTGCCATGCAGGCTAGTATAAATTGAAGCTTTCCGCAACATGATGGCGGTGGCGGTCCCTCAGTACTCAGTCCCCAGTCGCCACTATTTTTCCCTGTGTGCATGCCCGCCCTACACCAGCACGCCTCACTCAACATAAACCGTGCCCTCACAAACGTGGTTACGGGAAAGGTCAACTTAACCACCGACACATGGACAAGTGCTGGCGGGCAGGGACACTACATCCCCCTCACTGCACATTGGGTGAACTTCATGGAGGCAGAGACCGAGTCTGACCTTGGGTCTGCTCATGTGCTACTCACACCGAGAATTCCGGGTCCTACGTCCGTGAAGGTTTCTCTGCCTTGGGATAGAAGAGGCACACTGCCCAAGAGCTGTTGCAGGTTTGACAGAGCAGACAGATCTGTGGCTTTTGCGCTAAACCTCCAACCAGGCATGGTCGTGTGTGATAATGGGCGTAACCTGGTGGCGGCTCAGTAGCTTGGCAGACTAACACACGAGCCATGCCTGGCCCACGTGCTAAATCTGGTGGTCCAGCGCTTTCTGAAAAACTACCCCCATTTGTCTGACCTGTTCAGCAAGGTGTGTCGCGTGTGCGCCCATTTAAGGAAGTCCACCACAGATGCCGCCACCGTCAAGACGCTGAAACATCAGTTCCAGCTGCCAGAGCACCGACTGCTGTGCGACATGCCCACATGCTGGAATTCTATGTTGCACATGTTGGCCAGGCTGTACGAGCAGCATAGAACCATTGTAGAATACCAGCTGCAACATGGCCGGCGGAGTGGTAGTCAGCCTTCGCAGTTCTTCACAGAGGAGTGGGCTTGGATGGCAGACATCTGTCAGGTTCTAGAAAACTTTGAGGAGTCTACACAAATGGTGAACGGTGGTGTGGCCATTATCAGTATAACCATCCCGCTGCATTGCCTGCTGAGAAGTTTGCTGCTAAGCATAAAGGCCGACGCTTGGCGGTTATGACAGGAGATGGGGGATTGCAGTATGTTGCTTGATAGCCAGACCACCCTCATGCCTGTTTCTCAATGCATATTGGAGGAGGAGGGGGTGGAGGAGGAGGAGGAGAGGGATGAGACTGCCGCCCACACTTCATAGGGTACCCATGCTACTTTCCTCACATCTGCTCAGCGTGTATGGGCTGAAGCGATGGAGTAGGGCGAGGATCATGAAAGTCATACTCTTAGTGAGGACAGCGATGTGTTGCGTACTGGGACTCTGGCATACATGGCTGACTCCATGTTAAGCTGCCTTTCCCGTGACCCTCACATAAGATGCATTATTGCCAACCAGGATCACTGGCCGTTCACCCTTCTCGACCCACGGTATAATGAGAAGCTTTCCACTCTCATTCCCGAAGAGGAAAGGAGTACGAGAGTGATGCAATACCACAAGGACCTGGTGGAAAAGCTGATGCTAAACTTCCCATCTGACAACGCTAGTGGTAGAGGACGTACTTCAGTGGGCCAAGTAGCAGCTCTACACGACTATTTGGTGTCAAAGCTGGACACGTGGCACAAACTTGCACTGAACTAGAGAACCATGCACCCTCTGTCACCCCCCAAAAGGGGAAAAGTAGCTTGGTCGATGCCTCTCTGATCTTCCTCCCCCTCCTCCTTCCTCCTCATCACGCTGAACAGCCAAGTTTTCAGAGGGCCAAAAGGCTCTGTTAAAACTAAATTTTGTGAAGGGCTGCATCCAGGCTCTGTTACAAATTAAGCAACTACGAGCTCTATGTTAAAAAAAAAACAAAAAACAAAAAAAAAACACAGTTTCTGGGTTTCACCTGCACTCTGGGTAAAGCAATTTTTTCCAGGGGTACACCTGTACTCTTGGTACACCGATTTTTCAGGTGTTCGCTTGTACTCTTGGTACATAAATGCTTCAGGGGTTTGTCTATACTCTTGGTACACAAAGGTTTCCCAGCGCGGTGTTCAGCTATCTGACACATACACAGAATGAATTGTCCTGCTTTGCCCATTAAAATTTCTTCATGTTTCATGCTGTCTTTGGAGCGATGAAAGGAACTGTAACTGATTTCATGAGACTTTCACAGAAGTACTAGCATCCGAGTTTGCTTTAAATACCCAGAGTGGTTTGGTTTTGGTCTGATAGACACCCGCACATCCAATCTCTTGCCCAAATATTCAACCTACACCTCAGACATATTGCCAAATTATGTCCGTTCCTCACCACGGACACCCTAAAAACACTGGTGGTTGCACTCAACCACTCCTGACTCGACTGCTGCAACTTGCTTCTCATCAGCTTCCCCCGCACCAGACTCGCTCCAATCCATACTAACCATGGCAGCTAGGCTCATTTTTCTATCCAGCCATTTTTCAGGCACCTCTGCACTATGTCAGTCGCTGCATTGGCTGCCCATCCGCTGCAGAACTAAATTTAAACTCGTCAACCGCACCCACAAAGCTGTGCATGGTGCCGCACCACCATGCATCACCTTCCTCCTTTCCGTACACCACACAGCCCTCTCACTCCCATCCGTTAACACACTCAGACTAAACACCCCTCTAATACGAACCTCACATGCTCGCCTTCAGGACTTCACCAGAGCAGCACTCATCCTCTGTGTTATCAGACCACACTGGTACCAAGCTGATGACCTCATTGCCAGGTGCCAAATTTGTAGATACGGAAGCTTGTGATGAGAAGATTTGCTAGCAATTATCTATCAATAGTGTCATGGAATATAAAGTGTTAAGTTTCAGAATGCAATAAGTTTATGTTTCTTACCTTCTATTGGACTATTGACCCTTAAATAGAAGACTGAAACCTATGCTTTGTAGTGCCGTGAACTAGGACTTTAAGATAAGAAGTCAACAGACAAATTAAATAAGGCTGAGCTATGTTAACAGAGAAGACACACAACTATTGCAGAAATGTTCTCTAATGCAACAGCAATATCCTGACTTAGGTAATTCTGTGTCTGAGACGGGCCTTAAGAGCTTTGAGAATATTTGGTAGATGTCAATAAGTCTTATGATCAATAAGTATTTTCACCTTTGTAACAGTAAGCTACGTAACACTAATCTTTGTACCAAGCAACATTTGGATACGCCCTCTTCTTCCTGTATAAGAGTTGGCAATGTTCATAATAAAGTCGAATTTCATTGGGATTCTCACTGGAGAAGTGTCTTGACATAACATGGAGTGGTTTCATGCTATTGATAGATAATTGCTCATCACGGGCTTCCATATCTACCAATTTGGCACCTGGCAACGAGGTCATCAGATCGGTACCGGTGTGGTCCGATAACAATAGCATGAAATCACCTCATGTTATGTCAAGACTAGAGATGAGTGAGCACCAACATGCTCGGGTGCTCGTTGCTCGAGTCGAACTTTCCGCAATGCTCGAGAGTTTGTTTCGAGTAACCAACCCCATTGAAGTCAATGGGCGACTTGAGCATTTTTGTATATAACCCATGCTCCGCTAAGGTTTTCTATGTGAAAATCTAGAAAACCCAAGAAAGTGATGGAAACGACACAGAAACGGATATGGCAGGCGAGGGGAAACATGCAGGGCTGTATCTCAGGTTCCCAGGTCCCACTATTAAGCCACAATAGCGGCAAGAGTGGACTCCCCCCTTTACAATTTTTACTTCGGACAAACCCTCATCAGCAAGGCACACCTTAGCTAAGCACCACACTACCTCCAACCAAGCACAAGCACCGCCTGCAAGACACACCGCTGCCTCTTCTCCTGGGTTACATGCTGCCCAACCCCCCCGTACGACTCTGCGTCCGCAGCGCACACAAAAGTGTCCCTGCGCAGCCTTCAGCTGCCCTCATGCCACACGCTGGCCTCATAGCCACACCACCCTCATGTTTATTTATAAATGTGTCTGCCATGACGAGGAACCAGAGGCACACACTGCAGAGGGTTGGCGGGGCCAGGCAGCAGCCCTCTTTAAAAGGGGCGGGGTGATAGCCCACAATGCTGTAGAGAATCGATGATAAATTGACGTTCAATCTTCATTCCAATCCTGTGCCACCTCCGTCAGGAGCTTCAAACGTGGGCATGAGTTACATAGCTATGGGGAATCCATGTGCCACACAGTATTCATTCTGTCTAGGTGTCGCATAGCTCAATCGACACAGCAAGGGGAAAGCCATCTGCACTCTGCCCCCTACCCAAGTCAGTCAGTGTCTTTGTGCCAGGCAGGTCAAACACTGCGATGGGAAGTAAGTGTGCACCAACAGCATAGGTGGGTCCTAGGCAACCCAAGACATAAACAATAAATAAATCACAGTGGCCAAACGTGGCAGACTTGGACCACGCCAACGACATAGGCCTCGGCCCAAAGCCTCAGCCATCGTAGGCAGGAAGCGGACTTTCACTGCACCTAGGACATAGGCCTCTGCAATAACCCTCAGCAATCGCGGGCCTACTGCGAACTCCAATGCTAGCGTAGCTGTGTTTGTCTCATTAGCGCTGTATCGCTCCTCTAGTTTGTCCCAATGCAGCGCCCCGGATAGTAGAGCTAACGTGTGATAAAACACAGGTTGGCTTCGGTCCACACTGCATGCTAGTCAGTATGTGTAATTTACATTGTCACTGGTACGTAGAACTCCGCTATGGGAAGTCTGTGTGAAACCACAGCATGGGTGGCTCCCTGGAACACACCGACGGGGTGGGTTGAGTGAGTGACAGCATATTAGCCTGCCATGGACAAGTTTGTCCTCCACAGCATTGTCTGGCTGCCGGCATATTTGTAGTGCTTATGGCGATTGCGCCTGTCCTACTGCGATTTTGCCGATGGCGATTGTGCCTGCCTTGTGGCGATACTGCCTATGGCGACCGTGTCTGCTTGGAAGACTAAGGGGTGTTGGATTTTCGACTTTTTCCTGTGAATTATTCATAACATTGCAGTGCCCCGAATAGCTAAGGTAACGTGAGATAAAATGCAGGTAGGCTTCGGCCCACACTGCATGCCCTAGTCAGTCTGGGTAATTTTTTTGGGTGGCCATGTACGTTGAACACCACAATGGGAACACTTAGTGCACCGATAGTATGCACAGACCCCTGTAATACTCCTGTAGCAAAGGTATAAGCTGACCCCACTAACAGTTATGTTGCAGAAGTCTAGGGAGACCCTATTAACACTTCTGTAGTAATAGTATAGCCGCACCCCAGTAACATTTCAGTAGCTGCAGTATAGGCAGAGCCCAGTATCAGTTACATTTCAGTAGTAACAGTATAGACAGATTGACAACACCTATGTGGAAAAGTTTTATTTTCTGAGACAAGAGAGGGGCATTTGATTGCAATGAAAAGGATATTCAAGGTACTGAAAGTCTGCACTCCTCCCCATCTCAAGCTGAAATATGGAAAGGCGTCATTCATATGTTTTCTGTTGTCCATTTCAAAGTGTTAGCAAAAAGCAATCCAAGTTTCCGGCTACTACCATGCATCTTTCTTAGGAATTACCAAAGATGATCACAAGTAAAGGCCTCATCATCGGTCAGTCCAAAATCATTCAGGGAGTATGTGGTTCTCAGCTGGCCTGCTTCCACCAAGGATCGGTGCCTGCTGCTACTCTGTCCCTTGCCCTGCAGGGATGCTGTGTTCTATAGTCACCTATATTCCGATCTCAGCTGTACACTTATCTTTGGACTTAGCAGTGCCAACAAGTTGGAAGCCACCATTGTTCTACCAGTCGGCTGAAAGCTTCAGCTAGGGGTAACGGACTACTACCGCTGTTTTGTTTAGTTGGTTTTCGGAATGTGGCCAGGATGAAGTTGTGGAGTATCGACCTAGTAGCACGGTTGTATTTAGTTGGTTTTCGGAATGTGGCCAGGATGAAGTGGGCCGTGGCGGGGGGGTGGGGGGTGGTTGGGGGCTTTCTTATTGTGTCGTTTTAGGTGAAATTCTTGGACTGCTGCCAGATGGACCACTGTGAAAGCATTTGCCAAGAATGTTTTCATTGTTGGAGGATGAGGAGGGGAATGTTTTTGAGGCAGTACGTGTCCTGCACACGTGTCCGTGGTTATATGCACCTTCCCAGTAACCGCGTTGGTATAAAAATTGCTGCGACTGTGGACCTACTAGCTCGGCCTCGCCACTGATCATGTCTTAGGAAAGCCTCAGTTTTCACAAGCCTGTAACATTGCCGTAGCAGCAGAATAGGCAGAGCCCAGAATTAGTAACATTTCAGTGGTAAGAGTATAGACAGACCCCAGTAACATTCCCATAGCAGCAGTATAGGCAGAGCCCGTAACATTTGAGTAGTAACAGCATAGGCAGACATAGTAACATACATAGTGTGTGTAAGGCTGAATGAAGACAATGTCCATCTAGTCCAGCCTGTCTATCCTACTGAGTTGATCCAGAGGAAGGCAAAAAACCCCAAGGCCAGAAGCCAATTAGCCCTTTTGGGGAAAAAAATTCCTTCCCGACTCCCTAATGGCAATCAGACTAATCCCTGGATCAACCCCTAATAGTTCCTACCTTCCTATATACCCAGATTGACACTTAACCTAAGCTTTATATCCTGTTATATCCTTCCTCTCCAGAAAGACATCTAGTCCCCTTTTAAACTCCTCTATGGATTTTGCCATCACCACTTCCTCCGGTAGAGAGTTCCACAGTCTAACTGCTCTTACAGTAAAGAATCCCCTTCTATGTCGGTGATGAAACCTACTTTCCTCTAATCGTAGCGGATGTCCTCTTGTTACCGTCATGGTCCTGGGTGTAAACAGATCTTGGGAGAGATCCTTATATTGTCCCCTCATGTACTTATACATGGTTATTTGATCGCCTCTTAACCTTCTTTTTTCTAGAGTAAATAGTCCCAATTTGGATAGCCGCTCGGGGTATTCCAGTCCCGTCATTCCATGTATTAGTTTAGTTGCCCTTCTTTGAACCCCTTCAAGCACTGTGACATCTTTCCTGAGCACCGGTGACCAGATCTGTACACAGTATTCCATGTGAGGCCTGACAAGTGCCTTATATAGTGGGAGGATAATGTTCTCGTCCTTCGCCCCTATACCTCTTTTAATGCACCCCAAGACTTTATTTGCCTTTGCAGCAGCTGACTGGCATTGGTTACTCCAGTTTAGTCTACTATCCACTAATACCCCCAGATCCTTTTCCATATCACTTTTCCCTAGTGGTACCCCATTAAGTGAATATTGGTGACATCCGTTTCTCCTGCCCATGTGCATAGTCCCCAGTAACATTTAATTTGCAGCAATATAGACAGACCCCAGTAACATTTAATTTGCAGCAGTATAAACAGACCCCAGTAACATTTCATTTACAGCAGTATAGACAGACCCCAGTAACATTTCATTTGCAGCAGTATAGGCAGACCCCAGTAACATTTCATTTGCACCAGTATAGACAGACCCCAGTAACATTTCATTGGCAGCAGTATAGGCAGACCCCAGTAACATTTCATTTGCACCAGTATAGACAGACCCCAGTAACATTTCATTGGCAGCAGCAATAGACAGACCAAGTAACATTTCACTAGTAACAGTATAGACAGACCCCTGCAACATTTTAGTAGCAGCAGCGTAGGCAGAGCCCAGTAACATTTCGGTAGTAACAGTATAGACAGACCCCTGTAACATTTCATTTGCAGCAGTAAAGCCAGAACCCAGTAACATTTCGGTAGTAACAGCATAGACAGACCCCAGTAACATTTCATTTGCAGCAGTATAGACAGACCCCAGTAACATTTGAGTAGTATTAGTAACAGTATAGACAAACGACTGTAACATTTCCGTAGCAGCAGTATTGGCATAGCCCAGCATTAGTAACAACGCGGCACACCTTGCCGAGCAGGTCAGGCAAGTGAGGGTAGTTTTTAGGAAACCGCTGAACCAGCAGATTGAAGACGTTGGCCAGGCATGGCACGTGTGTGAGGCTGCTGAGCTGCAGAGCCGCCACCAAGTTACGGCTGTTGTCATACACGACCATGCCCGCTTGGAGGCTCAGCGGCGAAAGCCAGAAGTCGGTCTGCTCTGTCAGACCCTGCAACAGCTCGGGGCCGTGTGCCTCTTGTCACCTAGGCTTAGTAGTTTCAGCACGGCCTGCTGATGCTTGCCCACAGGTTGCGTATGGGGAGGGGGAGGGTTTAGAGGGGGTGGAATAGACCGCCGCAGATACCAGCACCGAGGTAGGACCCGCTATTCTGGGTGTGGGTAGGACGTGGGCGGTCTCAGGCTCTGACTCGGCCCCAGCCTCCACCAAATTCACCCAATGGGCCGTCAGGGAGATATAGTGGCCCTGCCCGCCAGTACTTGTCCACGTGTCCGTGGTTAAGTGTACCTTCCCAGTAACCACGTTGGTGAGGGCACGATTGATGTTGCGGGAGACGTGCTGGTGTAGGGCTGGGACGGCACACTGGGAAAAATAGTGGCGACTGGGACCGAGTAGCGCGGGACCGCTGCTGCCATCATGTTTTTGAAAGCTTCCGTTTCCACAAGCCTGTACGGCAGCATCTCCAGGCTGATTAATTTTGCAATGTGCACATTTACAGCTTGTGTGTACGGGTGCGTGGTGGCGTATTTGCGCTTTTGCTCCAACGCTTGTGCTAGCGACAGCTGAACGCTGCGCTGGGAGACATTGCTGGGTGGAGTGGAGGACAGTGGAGGTGAGGGTGTGGTTGCAGGCTGGGAGGCGCACGTGCCTGTGTCGTGAGCGTGAGGGGGTGGGGGATCTGAGTGGCAGGTTGGGGCACAGGGGGTGTGCTGGAGGCGGTGAACGGCCTTTGTCCCACCTTGTGGGGTGCTTAGCCATCATATGCCTGCGCATGCTGGTGGTGGGGAGGCTGGTAGTGGTGGCTCCCCGGCTGATCTTGGCGCGACACAGGTTGCACACCACTGTCCGTCGGTCGTCTGTGCTCTCACTGAAAAACGTCCACACCTTTGAACTCCTAGCCCTCTGCACGGTGGCTTGGCATGAGGGGGTGCTTTGGGAAACAGTTGGGGGGGTCTTCGCTCTGGCACCTGCCTCTACCCCTGGCCACTCCACTGCCTCTTCCAATCTGTCCTGCTGCTGCACTTGCCTCCCCCTCTGAAGAACTCTTCTCAGTTGGCTTAGTGAACCAGGTGGGATCAGTCACCTCATCATCCAGCGGTTCTTCCTCCGAATCCTCTGTGTGCTCCTCCCTCGGACTTACTGCCCTTACTACTACCTCACGGATAGACAACTGTGTCTCATCATCATCGACCTCCTCACCCACTGAAAGCTCTTGAGACAGTTGCCGGAAGTCCCCAGCCTCATCCCCCGGACCCCGGGAACTTTCCAAAGGTTGGGCATCGGTCACGACAAACTCCTGAGGTGAGAGAGGATCTATCATTTCCCAATCAAGGCAGGGGCCCCAGAACAGTTCCTGGGAGTCTGCCTGCTCATCAGAATGTGTCATTTTCATGGAGTGAGGAGGCTGGGAGGAAGGAGGAGCAGCAGCGAGAGGAGTCAGAGTTGCAGTAATGGACTGCGTAGAAGACTGGGTGGTCGATAGATTGCTGGATGCATATTCTGCCATCCACGACAGGACCTGCTCACACTGCTCTGTTTGTAATAAAGGTCTATTAAGTAGACCAAAAATTGTGATATGAAGCTGGGGACCCCAGAAACTTTCCTCTCTCCTAATCCCGCAGCAGCCAGCTGCAATTCACCTGGACCAGGAACTCGGCCTGTGCCCACACCCTCACTTGGACCTCCGCGTCCTCGACCCTTACCCCTACTCCTCATCATGGCGGATTAAGAATAGAGCAGGGCCCAAATAAATTACCCCACTGTACCGCACTGACAACTGGGCCTTAATTCACCGCACACAGAGACTTGTAGATAGCGGGGACTCTATGCTGTGACTTGAAAACATTTACCCGCTGTCTTGCGCTGATACCGAGGGGTAATTTACTGCTCGCAGAGACTGGTAGATTATAGAGGCTGTGTGGAGTGGGAGAAGAGTCTAACGCCAGTGGAGAGTGCTGGTAACTGCGGCGATCTCAACCCCACCAAGGGAAGGGTATTGTGAGATGCTCTGCACAGCGGCTGAGCTGAAATACTTTGCAGTGGCCCCGGTAATATTACAGTACTGTTTAGCGGTGAGACCGCTGTCTAATACACTGCAGACACAGAACGGTATAACTGAAGTTGTTTGCAGTAGGCTAGGAAATATTTGAGTGCAGTTTCATGGTGAGAGCCGGTTGTACGGCACTGCAGCCTGAGAACGCCTATTACTGAAAGGCTGGGAACAGGCCTAGATGCGTAATACAAAAATGGATGCACTACAACTCCCAGCCAGCCACAAGTATAATGCACACGGTCAGATGCAGCCCAATGGAGGAGCTTTGGGGTTTTTGTAGACAGGATCCTACTCTAACACTTTCCCTATATCAGCAGCTCTTTCCCTATACTCTGTATAATTCACTGCAGACTTAGAACACTATAGCTGTAATGGCGTGCACAGCCCGAGATGGGGGGGGGGGGTGCACTACTGCTCACAGCCTGCCACAACAGTAATGCACACGGTCAGATGTGGCCCTAAGAAGGACAGTTGGGGTTCTTGTAGACAGGATCCTACGCTAACCCTATATCAGCAGCAGCACTGTCCCTATACTCTCCCAGCGTGTGTCTGAGGCGAGGCACGGGCGGGACCGCTTTAGGTACTCGGCGGTCACCTGATCTTGCCAGCCACTCACTGCAGGGGGGTGGGATAGGGCTGGCGTGTCACAGCAGGAAGTGGTAATGCCTTCCCCGCATGTCTATTGGCTAGAAAATGGCGCTAAACATGCAGGGAAGGACATGGAATTGACTGGAGTACCGCGTGGTGTTCGTCTCCAGTACCCTAATGCTCAGACGAGTGTGCTCGCTCCTCTCTAGTTATTACCTTAATTATATCAATGTGGATTCTATCATTTATATTGATTACATAGTATATCTAAAGATAGACAGACAGACATACAAACACATTGCATGCTAATGAGCCCGCCTGTCTGGCAGTTGACTGTGCATTGTGATGTCATCAATCTGGTGTGACACGGGCAGTATAGAATGATGAATACTGGAGCTTGGTGGCCATCTGAAGTCAGTCTCCACTTCGGACGGGTTACAGATTAAACAGTATTGTATTGTCGTAAATGTGCCCGGTCATATCTCCGCTTGCTGCATGCTGTGTGCTATATTGTTGCAGCGTGTGCATCTTCCATGCTGGCACTTAGAGGATCCTGCCGGTAGGGTAGATAAATTGCCCCTATGTTTTTGATGCGTCCTTACAGAATACTATACTGGGCCTGGGGGTTATGGTATCTATTAGGAAAATATCACTTTTAAGTATCTCCCAGTGTTTACTGAAGATCATTCTAAAGGCCCATTTAGACACAACGATTATCACCCAAAATCCACGCACACGGCAGTTCATGGGACAGTTTTGAGCGTTCGCTTTGCATAAGCGTGTAAATGAAGACACGCTGTATGCAGAATACAAGCGGGACCGCTATCTTCTCCATACAGCTGCTGTCTTCTCAGAGCGCCCAGCTGATATCCCGCTAAGCGCTCCTAGCGGGGTATGCAGAACACAGCTGGAGCGCTTGTCTTCTTCATATTCCGGCTGTGTTCCCCAAGCAGGATACCAGCTAAAACAATAGTATCAGCGGTATCCCGCTAAGAATGCAGCATGCAGCATGGATAAGGCTCATCGTTGTCTTTCAGCTAGCAAAATGGGCCTTTATTGAAACATTGAATCATGTCTGCTTGCTGGGGGGGGGGGGGGGGGGGGGCAGTGCCCGTGTAAGGGTCTAGTACTCTGTTGTATGCATTGCACAGTTGCAGCATGTAAGGGGCTAATGTCTGAAAGTGGCTGGGATATGTCTGCAAAAGTACCAATACATGTACCGTCACAAGATGTCTGCCTTCTATAAATGCGGGTGATTGAGGTGTAGTTGGAGTCCATCCTCTTCAACGGTTAGGAGTGAAGGGTACTATTGTACCCTGATGCTGTTGGGGCATGGTGGTCTGGACGCAGGTCAAGACCTGTTGCCTTGTTATGGAGGACAGGGGTTAATGCACCATGTGCAGAGACTGCTGGTGCTGCCTGTCTTTGATGCATGCTAGATTAGTCATGCCTGGGAGTAGGGTGATGTTGTGTGGTTTCCATTCACTCTGCCAGTTCCCATGTGCATAGTGGCTATATATTCTCACGCCTCCCTTTGCTCAGTGCTGCTTATTCTGTTCCATAGTGGAGTCCCTGGAGTTTGGAGCTCTTCTGTGCTGGGTATATTTCTACTTGCAGATTAGTAGCTGTGGGTTCCGTTTCAGTTGCATTTCTGTTTTTCATTTCTGTGTTGCTTTGCTGTTCGGTTCATCTCTCCAGGGGTCCTTTCAGGGACAGACAGGGCCCAGGAGGAAGACCGTGGGGCCGTCTCTATCAAGACTACTGCTCTTCTTTAAGGCGGGGCCCCTTCACCCCACTTACTAGGTTAGGGCCAGGCTTCATCCTCCCTGGAGCGGTGCTACCATTCAGCATAGCATGGTGTGCGGCTCGTTCATACAGTGCATGCGTTCCCTGTCGCCGTGCTGAGTGTGGTACCCTGGTGTCGCACAGGCTTTTCATCAGGGTTATGCATTTCAGTTGTGGTGCACACTGCTCTTCGGTGCATATCTATCTACCAGAGTAGTTGTGAACATCACCCTGCGCCGGTGCTGAGCGTAGTGCTTGTGAACCATTGGGGCGTCACACCCGCAGCAGTCAGGAACACGGCGATCCATGGGCAACCATATATATCCTGGCAATGGTAATGATCTCACCTATGCAGCAGGTTATGTTAGCTCCCGTCTTATACTTCTTGCTGATAGATAGATAGATGGTTGTCCGGCCTCTGAAGACTCCCATTGAAGGATTACTCGCCCACCTCCCGTGGCAACCTGTTCCACTCATTGATCCCCTCACTGTCTAATATCTAATCTGTGTCTCCTCCCTTTCAGTTTCATCCCATTGCTTCTAGTCTTTCCTTGTGCAGATGAGAATAGGGCTGATCATGGAACGGTGACTACGTGAATGCTTCCATGATCCCCTGCGGTCTCTGCCCCTCAGTGCGTTCTGGCAGGCCCACAACACAGAGATTATTCCGCTGCGAGCCATTTCCCAAGCCGCCCGCCTTTTGTTTCCAGATTTCTGCTTTTGGCGTAAGCTCTCGCACAGTAGCTGCCGTCGGGGATACGGTATCATCCAGCACAGAGATCCTGTCCTCTGTACTAGTGACGCGGTCTCTTAGATTCTGGGTGGCTTGTCTCAACAGGCTCACATCCATTCGGATCTCGAGGATTTTACCCGTAAGGGCAGCAGTAGCTGTCTGCATCGCTGATAAGAGCCGATCGGACAGTCATTGCAAAGTCTGAACCAACCCAGCAAGCGAACTCAAACAGGCGGTTGGTGCAGAGGCCACGTCTCCTGATGCAGATGATGTCGTAGGCTCCGTGTCGGGGGGTTCCCCCCTCGCAAACATCTTTAGTGTATCACTGGGAGAGTTCTGTCTAGTGGGTCCCATAGCAGAACCACTTCTGCGTTTCCTGCCTTTGTAGGGGATTGTGCAAATTGCTTAAAGCTCCTTAAGTAGACCTGTAAAGGCCCCTAAGACATAAGGAGTATACAGCAGTGGCTGGCAGCAGTCACACAGGGAAGTCGTTCGGTTTGCACTTCATTGATGACTGTAATGAGGGACTCCGGGTCTTGAGAATCTGCAGAGTGTTGCACAGCATGGTGGCCACAGCAGAGGAGGAGTAATCCTGGCGCTTCTTGGGGTGGCAGTAGAAGTGCCACTGTATGCCCTGTGCCGGGGACTGTCACAGGTTATGGGGCCTCCTTGTTATACACGGTGCCCTGATGTTCCTGCCGCCCACAGCTGTCTGTTGTGGCTCCTGAGTGTCTCTCTGCTCCGGCAGGGGAGCGCTAATGCAGCAGAGCTCTAGTACTCCCCTTCACCGAAGCCTCCCTGCGCGCTCTCCCCTCGCCCCCACGTGTTTGTGGCAGCAGCTGCACTCCTCGCTTTACAGGAGGGATTCACGCTCCAGCGGCTCTCTGCTGCATGGCCCTTGTCTCCTTCACCCCTCCTCCGTCTTCTCTCCCACTGCTTCAGGAGCTGACAGGCCAATCGGCTGCACAAGATGGCAAGGGCTCTTGTATTCAGCCAATCAGCAGGGAGAGGGGATGGGCCTTTACTCTAGACAACTAAAAGAAACGCCCCTCAATGACGGCCCTGATCAGTAGTTCTCTCTCTGGTCCGCTCACTGTCTATATAGAGTAGGGCTCTGCGCTGAGCAGCTATCGTTTTCTACTGACAACGTAGAAGATGTCTGGTCGAGGTAAAGGAGGGAAAGGTCTTGGGAAGGGCGGCGCCAAGCGGCACAGGAAGGTGCTCCGTGATAACATCCAGGGCATCACCAAGCCTGCCATCCGCCGTCTAGCTCGCAGGGGAGGCGTCAAGCGTATCTCCGGCCTCATCTATGAAGAGACTCGCGGTGTCCTGAAAGTCTTCCTGGAGAACGTGATCCGCGACGCCGTCACCTACACCGAGCACGCCAAGAGGAAGACCGTCACCGCTATGGACGTGGTGTACGCGCTCAAGCGCCAGGGCCGCACTCTCTACGGCTTCGGAGGTTAATAATTCTGCTCTTTTACCATAACACACAAAGGCTCTTCTCAGAGCCGCCCACCTCTTCCAAGGAAAGGCTGTAAATACAACTTTTTGTGGGGGGTCGCCGCTGATGTCTGATTGCCCATCTGTTCTGATACGTGTAATCCGCCCTATATCTGATGCCTGCCATCACCCCTTATGCGTTGGCATTGTTAGTGGCTCAAAGCATTTAACCCTTTGAATCACACTTTTGGGTGCCCACCTTTATGCCCATTTTTGTTCTTTGCGTATGCTATAGTCAGCCGTGTTCCCCTCATGACGCCTTCCCGCAAGGTCTTTGTATCATTAAAATGAGTTGTCTTTACTAATACTCGAGAGAGGGGGGCGGGGACAAAGTGAATAAATGCCTAGATGCGCACATACATACTTCAGTTATTGCGAGTAACAGAGATTTAAGCGTTCTATTAAAGATGACTCCCCTAATGTCAGCGAATCGTCTCTTCTTCTACCAGGAAGCAGGCTGCGGCGTTCTCCTTGGACTAAAGCATACGGCCTGCCAGCTAATCCGTGTAGTGCTACCATATTGGAGGCGTCCGGCACGGCCGTCCTCTCATATAGGAGTGCTGCAATTGCACCAAGCTCTCCTAGGGACCCGCGGAGCCATTTTTTTTTTTTTTACATAGAATTGCCGTCATAGCAGCCAGCTCTCCCAGAGTGCTGCACTGACTTCCCATTGCGGGACTCTGGGAGACCTGGGTGATATAGCCGGAGCACTAAATTAATCTAGGGAAGAGGGTGGCCCTGCACGTCTCTGAGAAATACAGTTTGCGCCTCTTTGTGAGGGGATGCCCGCTGTTCTCCACGCCAGACTGCCATCTCCGCTCATCTGCGGCCGCTGCCACTCTGCTCTCCGCTCCCGTTCCCCATGCGGCTGTTGTAGCCGGTGCACTGACCCTCTGGTTCCCGGTACTCTTCCGTTCCACATGCGGCCTCTGTCACTCTGGTCAATGCTCCCAGTCCCCCTGCGGCGGCTTTATCCGGGCACTGCCACTCTGGTTCTCGCTCCCTCCGGCCCCTGCACCCGGGAAGACTGCCACTTTGGTGACTGCCGGACTGCCATCCCCTCTCCGGTTCCGCTGTCACTGTGGTCCCCTCAGGTTTCTACACCGACATAGAAGGGGGTTCTTCATTGTAAGAGCAGTGAGTGTGGAACTGTCAGCCCGAGGACGTGGCTGATGGCAACTTCGATAAAAGGGTTCAAAAGGGGCATGGGCGTCTCTACATAAGCAGCTGGAGAAGGTGAGGCTATTCTCCTCTTGGTCCCCCTCCCCTTTCCTAGCACCCCCAGTGCTTCAAGCCTCTTATTTTCAGGCATCCCCGATTGCCCCCGCTACCCACTACAATGTACTACAGGCCCCAGCATGTCGTCTGCCTACTACCCCTTTCCCTTTGTGCACCCCACTGCTTTAGGGCGCAGACCCGCATATCCCCTGTAGTCTTCTGCCTTCCGAGCACTCCAGTACAGCTGCTACGTGTGGTCGGCATCCCCCTCCGACGTCGACCGCCTCGTGTAGCCACCACGCCGACCTCACCCCACAGCATAATCCAGTCATGGGCGCACTGTGCTCCGGGTACCTCGGTGGCAAAAACGCTGCCGCTTCTCTAATGGCTAATTGTCCGCAGCCGCATCACCGAATCCATGTAGCGCCCACCTCTATGGAGGCGTCCGCATAGCGCGGCTTCGGTCACCGCACGTATCCCTAATCTGCAGCGCAATCAGCATCGCGACCCCCGACAGAGATACAGTTGTGTAGGGCTGCAGGGAAGATCTCCGCAAATCCAGTACGCAAACAGAGAACAACTCCGGTACACAGAGACAAAGACGAGTTGTGCAACGCAGAGGACTAAGTAACCAAGACGATGTATACACAACCTTTGTTACAGAGGAGCAAACGATGATGCTCCCTGCACAACCGGGAGGTGACAGCTCTGCTGTAGATGGGGTGGCTGGCTCTTAGAAGAGCCTTTGGGGTGATCGTGCACGGCGGGCCACGGAACAGATTACTTGGCGCTGGTGTACTTGGTGACGGCCTTGGTGCCCTCGGACACAGCGTGCTTGGCCAGCTCTCCGGGCAGCAGCAGGCGAACGGCGGTCTGGATCTCCCGGGAGGTGATTGTGGAGCGCTTGTTGTAGTGAGCCAGGCGGGAGGCTTCCCCTGCGATGCGCTCGAAGATGTCGTTGACGAAGGAGTTCATGATGCCCATGGCCTTGGAGGAGATGCCGGTGTCGGGGTGGACCTGCTTCAGCACCTTGTACACGTAGATGGCATAGCTCTCCTTCCTGGTCTTCCTACGCTTCTTGCCGTCCTTCTTCTGAGTCTTGGTCACGGCTTTCTTGGAGCCCTTCTTGGGCGCTGGAGCAGACTTGGCGGGATCAGGCATGGTAACGTAGAGATACTTTCCCAACTAGAGAGAACGATATTCCTGCACCTCCCAGCGCTGCGGTATTTATAGCGGGGCCATGCAAATGAGTACCGCCGTCTGCTTGCTGTTCGACTGGAGCAGCAAAACATGTGACCCCTGTGAGCGTCATTGGCCACGCCCAGTGCCGCTTATTGGTTCTTCCTCAAGTCTGGCCTCTATTGGGGGGATTCAAATCTACCCAATTGGAGGAGAGGAGGGCGGAGCAGCAGGTTATAAAAATCAACAGAACTGCGCCTCCTCGTTATTGCAACGTTCAAAGTGTTGTTTTTTTTTTTCCTAGTTCTGCTTTCCTGTGCTAGAAGATGTCTGGACGCGGCAAACAAGGAGGTAAAGTCCGTGCTAAGGCCAAGACTCGCTCATCCCGGGCAGGACTGCAGTTCCCTGTCGGCCGTGTACACAGGCTTCTCCGCAAGGGCAACTACGCTGAGAGGGTGGGCGCCGGCGCTCCCGTCTATATGGCAGCAGTGCTAGAGTATCTGACCGCTGAGATCCTGGAATTGGCTGGCAATGCCGCCCGGGACAACAAGAAGACCCGCATCATCCCCCGTCACCTCCAGCTGGCTGTGCGCAACGACGAGGAGCTGAACAGGCTGCTCGGTGGGGTGACCATCGCCCAGGGAGGCGTCCTGCCCAACATCCAGGCCGTGCTGCTGCCCAAGAAGACCGAGAGCAGCAAGACGAGCAAGAGCAAGTGATCGCGCCGATCCCTCCATAGAACCAAAGGCTCTTCTAAGAGCCACCCACATGCTCCTTACAACAGAGCTGCGCCGCTTCTATGCTGTGATACTCGGCGGCCGGTACGCCGGCTGCACCGGGAAACTATAACTGTACAGGACTTTCCACAAGGCGGCAGAGATTGGGGCAGATGCCAATTTGGCCATCCCTGTCACCGGCAGAAGCGCACAATCGTCCTGCTCTAGGTGACCTCATGTCCAGAGGACGGGCGGCTGTAGGACTCGCTCACCAGTCCTTGCGATAACGGGTTAACAGAGTCCTCTGTTTGGTCACGTATATACAAGAATCGGAACGCTTCAGTTGTGTTTCGGATAGAACACCCAGCTTTCTCAGGGTCCTGCGTGGGCCGTATGCTTACAAAGCGTTGCAGCCGCATCATCCAGCCCTCTCAGAGCTCTGCACGGTCGCCCCCTTAGAAGTGCGCTCATCATGTCACTCCACAGCCATGCCCTTTTTATGGAGGTGGAGCTATATCACCCAGCTTTCCCAGAGCCCTGCACGGCACAGGCTGGTTTTGGATTATAGTAAACCTACAGGGATTAGACGTCCTCTTGCGTTACGGGTGGAGCAGGTAGAGGATTCCACCGCCCGTCGTAGGGCTGGGATTAGGGGGTGTATCTGAGGGTTCTTTACCTCCAGCCCCGAGCGCCTCTATATCAGACGGCCTGGTCACTGATTACACGTGTTACACGGATGGATGGAGGACAGGAAGAGCGGGAGTCGCGATCAACTGAGCGGGAAGTTCAAAATCTCAGCCAATGAGCGGGAAGAATCTGACTATAGCCCCGCCCATAGGCGGCACTAAAACCACCCGACCTCCAACGGCAGGTCTGTTAACCCTTCACCGCACTCATTAATTCAGGCCCAGCTCCTCGCGTATTATAAACATAACCTGCCTGCCCTAAATAGGTTAAGGGGTTTAAAAGCGTGCCGTGACCGCAGCCTGAAGCGCACCCTGACGGGGAGGCTGCTACACCCCGGCTGTATCATGTCAGAGCGCATAGACTATCACCGCTGCTGACGACCCCACAGGGATTACAGCCTTTCCTTGGAAGAGGTGGGCGGCTCTGAGAAGAGCCTTTGTGGTATGGTGAAAGAGCAGAATTATTAACCTCCGAAGCCGTAGAGAGTGCGGCCCTGGCGCTTGAGCGCGTACACCACGTCCATAGCGGTGACGGTCTTCCTCTTGGCGTGCTCGGTGTAGGTGACGGCGTCGCGGATCACATTCTCCAGGAACACTTTCAGGACGCCGCGAGTCTCTTCATAGATGAGGCCGGAGATACGCTTGACGCCTCCCCTGCGAGCTAGACGGCGGATGGCAGGCTTGGTGATGCCCTGGATGTTATCACGGAGCACCTTCCTGTGCCGCTTGGCGCCGCCCTTCCCAAGACCTTTCCCTCCTTTACCGCGACCAGACATCTTCAACGTTGTCAGTAGAAAGCAATAACGGCTCAGCGCCGAGCCCTACTCTATATAGACAATGAGCGGACCAGAGAGGGAACTACTGATCAGAGCCGTCATTGCGGGGCGTTTCTTTCAGTAGTCTAGAGTAAAGGCCCATCCCCTCTCCCTGCTGATTGGCTGAATACAAGAGCCCTTGCCATCTTGTGCAGCCGATTGGCCTGTCAGCTCCTGAAGCAGTGGGAGAGAAGACGGAGGAGGGGTGAAGGAGACAAGGGCCATGCAGCAGAGAGCCGCTGGAGCGTGAATCCCTCCTGTAAAGCGAGGAGTGCAGCTGCTGCCACAAACACGTGGGGGCGAGGTGAGAGCGCGCAGGGAGACTTCGGTGAAGGGGAGTATTAGAGCTCTGCTGCATCAGCGCTCCCCTGCCGGAGCAGAGAGACACTCAGGAGCCACAACAGACAGCTGTGGGCGGCAGGAACATCAGGGCACCGTGTATAACAAGGAGGCCCCATAACCTGTGACAGTCCCCGGCACAGGGCATACAGTGGCACTTCTACTGCCACCCCAAGAAGCGCCAGGATTACTCCTCCTCTGCTGTGGCCACCATGCTGTGCAACACTCTGCAGATTCTCAAGACCCGGAGTCCCTCATTACAGTCATCAATAAAGTGCAAACCGAACGACTTCCCTGTGTGACTGCTGCCAGCCACTGCTGTATACTCCTTATGTCTTAGGGGCCTTTACAGGTCTACTTAAGGAGCTTTAAGCAATTTGCACAATCCCCTACACAGGCAGGAAACGCAGAAGTGGTTCTGCTATGGGACCCACTAGACAGAACTCTCCCAGTGATACACTAAAGATGTTTGCGAGGGGGGAACCCCCCGGCACGGAGCCTACGGCATCATCTGCATCAGGAGACGTGGCCTCTGCACCAACCGCCTGTTTGAGTTCGCTTGCTGGGTTGGTTCAGACTTTGCAATGACTGTCCGGTCGGCTCTTATCAGCGATGCAGACAGCTACTGCTGCCCTTACGGGTAAAATCCTCGAGATCTGAATGGATGTGAGCCTGTTGAGACAAGCCACCCAGAATCTAAGAGACCGCGTCACTAGTACAGAGGACAGGATCTCTGTGCTGGATGATACCGTATCCCCGACGGCAGCTACTGTGCGAGAGCTTACGCCAAAAGCAGAAATCTGGAAACAAAAGGCGGGCGGCTTGGGAAATGGCTCGCAGCGGAATAATCTCTGTGTTGTGGGCCTACCAGAACGCACTGAGGGGCAGAGACCGCAGGGGATCATGGAACGGTGACTACGTGAATGCTTCCCTGTCACACAGTTCTTTGTGGTGGAGCGCGCACACCGAGTACCCATGAAACCACCTATACCAGGCGGGCGCTCCTCTCGGACCCCTGTTGCTCTACTCCTGGGATAGAGAGGTGATCCTACAAGCTGCCAGAACAGGAGGCCCTCTTAGATGCAACAATGCTGCAAAATCCATCTTCCCGAACTTCTCGGCAGATCTACAAAAGCAGAGAGCGCCCTTCTTTGGGATAAAAAGGCAACTCTGAGATCTCCAGCTGCCATACTCCATGGCATATGGATGGTGACCGCACACGTTTCTTCTCCTCTCCGTCTGAGGCTGAGGAATGGCTGTCTAACAGGCATCAACCAGAGTGACTGAAATGTACACTTTTCCAAGAAAAAGAATCAGCTATACTAATAGATCATAGACTGAACATGCGTCAACCATGTGATGGAGCAGCCAAAAAGTCAAATGCAATTGTGGGATGTATTAAGAGAAGCAGAGAGTCTAGATCATGTGAGGTCATTATCCCCTCTACTCTTCCTTAGTCAGACCTCATCTTGAATACTGGGTCCAGTTCTGGCCACTCCGATTTAAAAAAAGACATCGACAAACTGGAGCAAGGTCAGAGAAGAGTTACCAAGATGGTGAGCGGTCTGCAAATCATGTCCTATGAGGAACGGTTAAAGGATCTGGGAATATTTAGCAGAAGAGAAGGCTGAGAGGAGACTTAATAGCGGTCTACAAATATCTGAAGGGCTGTCACAGTGCAGAGGGATCAGCCCTATTCTCATCTGCACAAGGAAAGACAAGAAGCAATGGGAGGAAACTGAAAGGGAGGAGACACAGATTAGATATTAGACAGTGAGGGGATCAATGAGTGGAACAGGTTGCCACGGGAGGTGGGCGAGTAATCCTTCAATGGGAGTCTTCAGAGGCCGGACAACCATCTATCTGGATGTTTTAGTGATCCTGCACTGAGCAGGGGGTTGGACCCGATGACCCTGGGGGTCCTTCTAACTCTACCATTCTATGAATCTATGACTACCTTCTTCTTCCAGCCAGAGAGCTTATTATCTGCTGAGTGGGCCCACTTCCAAATTACCCTGCTTCGCCTTAGAGGCTCAATGATTAGAATATTTAATTTGCATTCAACTTCAGGTTAGCAGGCCCAGGATATATATGTGCATGTAAATGATAGGAGCCTGGAGGCATAGAGATAAAAGCTTTCCTCTATGTATTCAGTATGTGCCCATTATAACAAGAAAAATACAAACGCCTCAGGACGTACCGCCTAGGATCGAGCGGTATGGATGAGAGACTGCTTTCTTCATGCAGAAAAGAGTACACAGCAAGAAGTATAAGACGGGAGCTAACATAACCTGCTACATAGGTGAGATCATTACCATTGCCAGGATATATATATATGGTTGCCCATGGATCGCCGTGTTCCTGACTGCTGCGGGTGTGACGCCCCAATGGTTCACAAGCACTACGCTCAGCACCCTCGCAGGGTGATGTTCACAACTACTCTAGTAGATAGATATGCACCGAAGAACAGTGTGCACCACAACTGAAATGCATAACCCTTATGAAAAGCCTGTGCGACACCAGGGTACCACATTCAGCACGGCGACAGGGAAGGCATGCCCTATAGGAACGAGCCGCACACCATGCTATGCTGAATTGTAGCACCGATCCATTCCTAACCTAGTAAGGGAGGTGAAGGGGCCCCGCCTTAAAGAAGAGCAGTAGCCTCGATAGAGACGGCCCCACGGTCTTCCTCCTGGGCCCTGTCTGTCCCTGAAAGGACCCCTGGAGAGATGAACCGAACAGCAAAGCAACACAGAAATGAAAAACAGAAATGCAACTGAAAAGGAACCCACAGCTACTCATCTGCAAGTAGAAATATACCCAGCACAGAAGAGCTCCAAACTCCAGGGACTCCACTATGGAACAGAATAAGCAGCACTGAGCAAAGGGAGGCGTGAGAATATATAGCCACTATGCACATGGGAACTGGCAGAGTGAATGGGAAACCACACAACATCACCCTACTCCCAGGCATGACTAATCTAGCATGCATCAAAGACAGGCAGCACCAGCAGTCTCTGTACATGGTGCATTAACCCCTGTCCTCCATAACAAGGCAACAGGTCTTGACCTGCGTCCAGACCACCATGCCCCAACAGCATCAGGGTACAATAGTACCCTTCACTCCTAACCGTTGAAGAGGATGGACTCCAACTACACCTCAATCACCCGCATTTATAGAAGGCAGACATCTTGTGACGGTACATGTATTGGTACTTTTGCAGACATATCCCAGCCACTTTCAGACATTAGCCCCTTACATGCTGCAGCTGTGCAATGCATACAACAGAGTACTAGACCCTTACACGGGCACTGCCCGCCCCCCAGCAAGCAGACATGTTTCAATAAAGGCCCATTTAGCTAGCTGAAAGACAACGATGAGCCTTATCCATGCTGCATTCTTAGCGGGATGCCGCTGATACTATTGTTTTAGCTGGTATCCCGCTTGGGGAACACAGCCGGAATATGAAGAAGACAAGCACTCCAGCTGTGTTCTGCGTACCCCGCTAGGAGCGCTTAGCGGGATATCAGCTGAGCGCTCCGAGAAGACAGCAGCTGTATGGAGAAGATAGCGGTCCCGCTTGTATTCTGCATACAGCGTGAGTCTTCATTTACACGCTTATGCAAAGCGAACGCTCAAAACTGCCCCATGAACTGCCGTGTGCGTGGATTTTGAGTGATAATCGTTGTGTCTAAATGGGTCTTTAGAATGATCTTCAGTAAACACTGGGAGATACTTAAAAGTGATATTTTCCTAATAGATACCATAACCCCCAGGCCCAGTATAGTATGCTGTAAGGACGCATCAAAAACATAGGGGCAATTTCTCTACCCTACTGGGAGGATCCTATAAGTGCCAGCATGGAAGATGCACACGCTGCAACAATATAGCACACCACATGCAGCAAGCGGAGATATGACCGGGCACATTTACGACAATACAATACTGTTTAATCTGTAACTCGTCCGAAGTGGAGACTGACTTCAGATGGCCACCAAGCTCCAGTATTCAGCATTCTATACTGCACGTGTCACACCAGATTGATGACATCATAATGCACAGTCAACTGCCAGACAGGCGGGCTCAATAGCATGCAATATGTTTGTATGTCTGTCTGTCTATCTATCTTTAGATATACTATGTGTGAGGGATTAGCGTCTAGGATCAGTAGCAACCTGGGCATAAGCAGTCAGAGACAGTGACACTTGTGATGAAGTCTTTAGTCCAGGCTTTGCCTGGGTTTATTTCCAAGCAAACAAAGCAAAGAACAGGCCTTAACATCAGGCAAACATAAAGTAAATCCTGCTCGTCTGAGCACTTACTATACGTGGAGCGTCCCTGTCTACACACTGGTAACCAAAATGGCTCCTGCACACAGCCAGCCAGGACTCTCAGACCTGCAGAGGTCTCAGCTCTCCTCTAGGCCCTGTAGGCCCAGGCTTTATAAGGCCTGGTACCAGCCTCACCTGGTACGTGGGAGTGACCATCCCACCCTTCACTTTGGTCACTCCAGGAAAAGCCGGCCCGGATTATGCGGCTTGGAGCCACTTCCTTGCTACAGCGTGTTAGTAGCTTAATGCAACTAACACTATACTACTGGCTTCCTCCACCGAGCCCAGGCTGCTCGGTGGCACGTATCTGCCCAAGCGCTCCCCAAGGCAGCATAGGAGAGCATCCTAGGCGACACATACCTGCCCTCCAGCACCTTGCCGGTCACCGTCTCACATATGTAATCAATATAAATGATAGAATCCACATTGATATAATT
Organism: Eleutherodactylus coqui; assembly: GCF_035609145.1. Taxonomy (NCBI): domain Eukaryota; kingdom Metazoa; phylum Chordata; class Amphibia; order Anura; family Eleutherodactylidae; genus Eleutherodactylus; species Eleutherodactylus coqui. Next base: position 1,345,335 of record NW_027102368.1, read on the forward strand.
AAGGTAATAACTAGAGATGAGCGAGCATACTCGTCCGAGCATTAGGGGACTCAAGATGCTCGTTACTCGAGACGAACACCACGCGGTACTCCAGTCAATTCCATGTCCTTCCCTGCATGTTTAGCGCCATTTTCTAGCCAATAGACATGCGGGGAAGGCATTACCACTTCCTGCTGTGACACGCCAGCCCTATCCCACCCCCCAGCAGTGAGTGGCTGGCGAGATCAGGTGACCGCCGAGTACCTAAAGCGGTCCCGCCCGTGCCTCGCCCCAGACACACGCTGGGAGAGTATAGGGACAGTGCTGCTGCTGATATAGGGTTAGCGTAGGATCCTGTCTACAAGAACCTCAACTGTCCTTCTTAGGGCCACATCTGACCGTGTGCATTACTGTTGTGGCAGGCTGTGAGCAGTAGTGCACCCCCCCCCCCATCTCGGGCTGTGCACGCCATTACAGCTATAGTGTTCTAAGTCTGCAGTGAATTATACAGAGTATAGGGAAAGAGCTGCTGATATAGGGAAAGTGTTAGAGTAGGATCCTGTCTACAAAAACCCCAAAGCTCCTCCATTGGGCTGCATCTGACCGTGTACATTATACTTGTGGCCTGCTGGGAGTTGTAGTGCATCCATTTTTGTATTACGCATCTAGGCCTGTTCCCAGCCTTTCAGTAATAGGCGTTCTCAGGCTGCAGTGCCGTACAACCGGCTCTCACCATAAAACTGCACTCAAATATTTCCTAGCCTACTGCAAACGACTTCAGTTATACCGTTCTGTGTCTGCAGTGTATTAGACAGTGGTCTCACCGCTAAACAGTACCGTAATATTACCGGGGCCACTGCAAAGTATTTCAGCTCAGCCGCTGTGCAGAGCATCTCACAATACCCTTCCCTTGGCGGGGTTGAGATCGCCGCAGTTACCAGCACTCTCCACTGGCGTTAGACTCTTCTCCCCCTCCACACAGCCTCTATAATCTACCAGTCTCTGCGAGCAGTAAATTACCCCCTCGGTATCAGCGCAAGACAGCGGGTAAATGTTTTCAAGTCACAGCATAGAGTCCCCGCTATCTACAAGTCTCTGTGTGCGGTGAATTAAGGCCCAGTTGTCAGTGCGGTACAGTGGGGTAATTTATTTGGCCCTGCTCTATTCTTAATACACCATGATGAGGAGTAGGGGTAAGGGTCGAGGACGTGGAGGTCCAAGTGAGGGTGTGGGCACAGGCCGAGTTCCTGGTCCAGGTGAATTGCAGCCGGCTGCTGCGGGATTAGGAGAGAGGAAAGTTTCTGGGGTCCCCAGATTCATATCATAATTTTTTGGTCTACTTAACCCCTTAACGACCAGCCCATAGTGTTTTTACGTCCTCCCGAAGTGGGCTCTATTCTCCGAGGACGTAAAAACATGCTTCCTGCAGAGAATAATGCCCCTCGGGCTGTGGACGTGACAGCTCCATGCTGTCGGTGTCCGCAGGTAGCTGACAGCATGGAGCTGTCATCCCGGGCTGTTCGGGCACCCCCCCGGCATTGCGATCGGCGCTATGCAATGGATAGCGCCGATCGCAAAAAAAGTAAATAAAAGTACACAAAAGTTAAAGATTCAGCTGCTCTGATGGATCGGATCCATCGGAGCAGCTGAAATTACTCACCCAGGTCCAGCACGCTGCTCCCCGCTCTCCTGCCGCTCCGGGGCCCGAAGCCGGTCTTCTGCGCATGCGCGCCAGGCGGCATTACGTCAGCCGCATGCGCAGAAGGCCCGGCGGCGCGGGAGATTTAAAATCTCCTGGCTCCCGGCTCCTGTAGGTAGCCGGGAGGCAGGAGATGTCAGCGGGGACTGCGGTGAGCGGTCCCCGGTACCGCGATCGCCGTTATCCAATGGTTAGCGGCGATCGCGAAAAAGTTAAAAAAAAGTTGTAAAAAAGTCAGTTTCACCTCCCCTCATGGATCGGATCCATGAGGGGAGGTGAAAATACTCACCCCCAGTCCTCAGCGGTGTCCCGATGTCCCGGGACCCGAATCCCCGTCTGCGCATGCGCGCCCGATGATTGACATCGGGCGCGTGCACAGACGGGCTCGAGCCCCGGGGAATTTAAAATCCCTCTGCTCCTGGCTGCCATGTGTAGCTAGGAGCAGAGAGATTATACCGGGGACATGATCACTGTCATCCAATGGATGACAGTGATCATGTAAAGTGAAAAAAAAGTGTAAAAAAGTAAAAAAAAAAAAAAGTAAAAAAAAAGTTTTGAAAAGTTTAAAAAGCGTACGTTTCATCTCCCCTCATGGATCATATCCGTGAGGGAGGATGAAAGTACGTACCTAAGGCCCCCAGATTTATCCGTGGACCTTACCACAGCTGCACACGCGCCCGTCGCCAAAATGGCGGGCGCATGCGCAAAAGCTGTGGATTGCCAGGATAATTTAAATTCTCCCTGCTCCTGGCTACAAAACGTAGCCAAGAGCATGGAGATTTAATGGGGGTCCGCGGTGAGCGGTTCCTGGTCACGTGTTCGCCATTATCCAATAATGGCGATCACGTAAAAGTAAAAAAAAAAATTTGAAGTTTCATCTCCCCTCACCGATGCGATCGGTGAGAGGAGATGAAACTTTTTACCGGAGGCCTGCGTATTTAAATCCCGACGCGATCTTCCTCCGTGGACCTTCCCGAATTCTGCACATGCGATTGCCGGCAAAAAGCCGGACACATGCGCAGGAGTCGGGGAGCCCAGGAAACTTAAAATCTCCTTGCTCCCAGCGACCAACGGTCACAGAGAGCCTGGAGCAGTGACGGGTGGCCTCGTTGAGCGGTCCCCGATCACGTGATAAAAAGGTAGCGATCTACCTTTGGCCGGTCTCACATGACCGGATAGGAATTACGGATTCTGCATGCTTCTGATCCACGGTATTACGCAGATCAATCGCATTGGATTACACAATTCCGCTCACATTAGTGGGTCGGAATTGCGTAATCCACTCGCAGAAAAGAGAACGCAGCATGTTCTATTTTACTGCGGATATCGGCAACATAGAGCCCATTGTGCTCCATGGTCATGGACATACCCGCTGCCCATACGCAACTACATTGTATACGGGCTGCGGGTACCCGCGTCATCGCTAAGCGATGGTGCGGGAAATACAAACAAAGGTGTACTGTGCATGACCGCCTGTGTGAGTAGGCAGTTATGCGCAGTACATTACGCAGCCGTACGCAGGGTCACAGCCGGGCTCACAGATGGGATCCGCTGTGGGCCTCCGCAAGCGGATTCCGCCTGCACCCGTGTGAGCCCGGCGTTATTCAGACCGCTACCTGTGATACGTATTTTACAAGAAGCCCCGGGAACGTTCGCCTTCCTGCAGTTCCAGGAGCACCTTGTTGAGCGCCTTCTGTGTGAGACCGCCGCACCTCATCAAGCTTACGGAGACTCACGGAACGCCACTTTTTACACCCCATACCCGCCACTGAGGTCATGAAATACCCCCAAAAAGCATGAGAGGAGGGGGGGGGGGGGATACCCGGTTTTATTGCCCCATGGGCCCATTCCAACCAGCCTCCGTAATTACCCCTGTCTTCGGAAATACTACACAGTTCACATTTTTACTTTTATCTAAGATTTGCGAACGCCAAAAAGGGCGCGGAGTGTGTGCGGGGGAATTTTTAGGGAGTCAATCTTTATTCTGTACAAATAAGCAATGGGGCCTGGAATTTATTCAGTTGTGCCCTAAAATCCAACAGGTGTTCCGTCCTTTATAGGCCTTGCCATGCGTTCTGTAAGTAGATTAGGGCCACAATGGGTATGTTTCTGAACTCGGGACAAACGGGGGTATCCATTTTGGGGTGAACGTCTTCATTCCTATGTGCACTGTACAAAAAAACTGTTTTTAAATTGAAAAAATTGCCAAAAAAATTGAAAATCGTAACTTTTTCCTTCTGCTTTGCTTAGATTCATTCAAATACTGTGGGGTCAAAATACGCAGTACACCCCTAGATGAATTCGTTAAGGGGTCTAGTTTTCAAAATGGGGTCATTTGAGGGGGTTCTTTATAGTTTTGGCCGCTCAATGGCTCTATAAGTGGGCAATGGGGCCTGAAATTTATTCAGTGGTACCCTGAAATCCAACGGGTATTCCTTTCATTGTAGGCCTAGCCATGGGTCCTGTAAGTCTATTAGGGCCACAATGGGTATGTTTCTGAACACGGGACAAACAGGGGTATCCATTTTGGGGTGAAAGCCTTCATTTATATGTGTGCTGTACATAAAAAACTGTTTTTAAATTGACACAATAGCCCAAAAAATGAAAATCCTATTTTTTTCCTTTTGCTTTGCTTGAATTTATTCAAAAACTGTGGGGTCAAAATATGCAGTACATCCCTAGATAAATTCGTTAAGGGGTCTAGTTTTCAAAATGGGGTCATTTGTGGGGGTTCTATATGGTTTTGGGCGCTCAAGAACTCTACAAGTGGGCAATGGGGCCTAAAAGGACTTCAAGCAAAATCTATGTTCTGAAAGCCACCGATTACTCCTTTTATTTTGGGCCCCGTTGTGCATGTGGACATAAGATTAGGGCCACAATGGGTATATTTCTGAAAACAGTACAAACAGGGGTATCCATTTTGGGGTGTAAGTCTTCCTTCATATGTGTGCTGTACAAAAAAAGCTGTTTTTAAAATGACAGAATTGCCAAAAAAACAAAAATCCAAATTTTTTCCTTTTGCTTTGCTTGAATTTATTCAAAAACTGTGGGGTCAAAATACGCAGTACACCCCTAGATAAATTCGTTAAGGAGTCTAGTTTTCAAAATGGGGTCATTTGTGGGGGTTCTCTATGGTTTTGGGCGCTCAAGAACTCTACAAGTGGGCAATGCGGCCTAAAAGGACTTCAAGCAAAATTTGTGTTCCGAAAGCCACCGGTCGCTCCTTTCATTTTGGGCTCCCTTGTGTATCCAGACATAAGATTAGGGCCACAATGGGTATGTCTCTGAACACGGGACAAACAGGGGTATCCATTTTTGGGTGCAAGTCTTCCTTCATATGTGTGCTGTACAAAAAAAGCTGTTTTTAAAATTACAGAATTGCCGAAAAAACGGAAATCACAATTTTTCCTTTTGCTTGGTTTGAATTCATTCAAAAACTGTGGGGTCAAAATATGCAGTACACCCCTAGATAAATTCCTTAAGGGGTCTAGTTTTCAAAATGGGGTCATTTGTGGGGGTTTTCTATGGTTTTGGGCGCTCAAGAACTCTACATGTGTGCTATGGGGCCTAAAAGGACTTCAAGCAAAATTTCTGTTTTGAAAGACACTGACTACTCCTTTCATTTTGGGCCCCGTTGTGGACTCAGATATAACAATAGGGCCACAATGGGTATATTTCTGAACACGGGAGAAATAGGGGTATCCATTTTGGGGTGTAAATCCTGATTTTCATGTAAACTATAGGAAAAAAATATGTCTTTAAAATGACAGATTTGCAAAAATATGAAATTTTACTTTTTCTCCTCTAAATTGAATTAATTCCTGAAAAAAAACTGTGGGGTCAAAATACTCATGACACCCCTCAGTGAATATATTAAGGGGTGTAGTTTTTAAAATGAGGTCATTTGGGGGGGTATCTATTATTCTGACACTCATGAGCCTTTCCAATCTCGGCTTGGTATAGGAAAACAAAGTGTTCCTCAAAATGCTAAAAAGTAATGTTAAATTTGTACGTCTCCTAAATAGTTAAAAAAAAACGAAAGTTTTTCCAATGTGCGCCCAAAATAAAGTAAACGGGTGGAAATATAAATCTTAGCAAAAATTTCTATATTATGTTTGCACATATTTAAGATATTGCAGTTGGAAATGTGAAAAAATGACGATTTTTTTCAAAATTTTCCCAATTTTGGCGCTTTTAATAAATAAACACAATTTCTATCGGTCTATTTTTTCCGCCTAAATGAAGCACAACATGTGGCGAAAAAACAATGTCAGAATCGCTTGGATATGCAAAACCTTTCTGGTGTTTTTCCATGTTAAAGTGACACATGTCAGATTTGCAAAATTTGGCCTGGTCATTAAGGCGTAAACAGGCTTGGTCACTAAGGGGTTAATAGACCTTTATTACAAACAGAGCAGTGTGAGCAGGTCCTGTCGTGGATGGCAGAACATGCATCCAGCAATGTATCGACCACCCAGTCTTCTACGCAGTCCATTACTGCAACTCTGAATCTTCTCACTGCTGCTCCTCCTTCCTCCCAGCCTCCTCACTCCATGAAAATGACACATTCTGATGAGCAGGCAGACTCCCAGGAACTGTTCTGGGGCCCCTGCCTTGATTGGGAAATAATAGTTCCTCTCTCACCTCAGGAGTTTGTCGTGACCGATGCCCAATCTTTGAAAAGTTCCCGGGGTCCGGGTGATGAGGCCGGGAACTTCCGGCAACTGTCTCAAGAGCTTTCAGTGGGTGAGGAGGTCGATGATGATGAGACACAGTTGTCTATCCGTGAGGTAGTAGTAAGGGCAGTAAGTCCGAGGGAGGAGCACACAGAGGATTTGGAGGAAGAACCGCTGGATGATGAGGTGACTGATCCCACCTGGTTCGCTAAGCCAACTGAGAAGAGTTCTTCAGAGGGGGAGGCAAGTGCAGCAGCAGGACAGGTTGGAAGAGGCAGTGGAGTGGCCAGGGGTAGAGGCAGGTGCCAGAGCGAAGACCCCTCCAACTGTTTCCCAAAGCACCCCCTCACGCCAAGCCACCGTGCAGAGGGCTAGGAGTTCAAAGGTGTGGACGTTTTTCAGAGAGAGCACAGACGACCGACGGACAGTGGTGTGCAACCTGTGTCGCGCCAAGATCAGCCGGGGAGCCACCACTACCAGCCTCCCCACCACCAGCATGCGCATGCATATGATGGCTAAGCACCCCACAAGGTGGGACAAAGGCCGTTCACCGCCTCCAGCACACCCCCTGTGCCCCAACCTGCCACTTAGATCCACCCCCCCCCCCCCACTCACGGCACAGGCACGTGCGCCTCCCAGCCTGCAACCACACCCTCACCTCCACTGTCCTCCACTCCACCCAGCAATGTCTCTCAGCGCAGCGTTCAGCTGTCGCTAGCACAAGCGTTGGAGCAAAAGCGCAAATACGCCACCACGCACCCGTACACACAAGCTGTAAATGTGCACATTAATCAGCCTGGAGATGCTGCCGTACAGGCTTGTGGAAACGGAAGCTTTCAAAAACATGATGGCGGAGGCGTGGCCTGACCAAGCACCAAGATGGCTGCGTAATTTAGGTGCTCCGAGCGCAGAGGCTTTTAAAAGCAACTTTAAAGCAAAAACGGTCGTTTCCCACCCGGCAGAAAGACACCCTTCACTACCGACAGTAGCGGTGAGCAGAAGATCCGCTCTCAGCGTTCCATCTACTGCACGGACACCCTGAAAACCTGCTCCCTGCTCGTGGCGATTTCTCCATAGCGGCCCCTGCACCTACAGCGCACGTGGTCTCCCGGAGGGTGAGAGACGGCCGGTGGTTTCGTTCGGAGATCGGCGGTCCCTGTACCTGCCGCCCGTAGTGAAGAGAGGGGAGCTGGACCCGGTGGAAAATAAACCTACACGACTGATTGTAACGAGAAGCGGAGGAACCGCTGCCGGCTTCCCATCTATTGAGCGGACACCCGGAGTGCCCGCTTTCTGCATGTGCCGGCTTCTCCACAGCGGCCCCTGCACCTCAGCGCACACAGTCTCCCCGGTGGTGAGAGACGGCCGGTGGGTCGTCCGGAGGCCGGCTGTTTCTGACACCTGCCGCTCTTAACGAAGAGAGAAGAGATATACCCGGGAGAGAGCCTATACGGCTGTCATTGACGAGGGGCGGAGGAATCGTTGTTGGCTTCCCATCTACCACACGGTAACCCGGAGAGCCCGCTTCCTGTGAGTGTCGGCTTCTCCACAGCGGCCCCTGCACCCCAGCGCACATAAGCTCCAGGGTGGAGAGAGACAACCGGTGGGTCGTTCGGAGGCCAGCGGTCCCTGGCACCTGCCACTCGTAACAGAGAGAGAAGAGCTGGCTCCCACCCAGTAGAAAACAAACTGCCACTGCTAATACTAACGAGAAGCGGAGAAACCGCTGTCGGCAGCTTCATCTTCTCCACGGACACCCGGAGAGCCCGCTCTCTACAAATAGCAACTTCCCTTTACCCTGTAGTCTCCCTGACGGTGAGAGACACTCGGTAGATCGTTTTTATTAAAGCTAGCGATCCCCGACGGCTCCCACTCATAGAAGAGAGTGACAAGGTGGTGCAGGACAACCAAGCTCAGAAAACATTGGAGAACAGATGAGCCGACGTAAGTCCTGTCAGCCCCTGCACAGACGACTAGAGGACTTCTTGACCCTGCGTGGCAGCCCATACACAGCGGATCCTGACTCTGGGACACAGCCTGCAAGCCAAACAGAGGAATCCAACTTACAGCCTCCTAAAACCAGCGAGAGCCCTCTGACAAGAACCGCGGCAGAACGGAGAGGAGACATAGTGGTGAGTGACACTTCAGCCCCGCTTAACAACCCCTTGCCCCACACCACTAACTCCATGTCGGCCATTAAGGGGAAAGCTCCCCCAAAAAGCAAGTCACATCCCAACAAAATGGCTGCTAATTCAGCCCAAAACAAGAAACCACATGCATCCCCGACCGCTAGCCCATTAAAACAACGGGCAAAAATAGCGGAAGATCAAATAGAAGACCCACAAAGCCCTCAGATGGAAGACCCTATCACTTCTATGCCCTCTTCAGACAAACCAGCCACAGAGGCATTTATGAAAGAAATGTTACTGGCCCTAAAAGATTCCCTACAAGTGAACTTTGATTCATTAAGCTCCACCCTAAAATCCTCTATGGAGGAGATGGAGGAAAGAGTATCCCATACCGAAAACAAAATGACCGAATTAACCCAATCTCATAATAATTTAATTGATGATCACTACTCTCTGTCAGAAGAGGTTGATGCCCTCAAAATAAAGCTTGCAGATATAGAGGATAGAAACCGACGTAATAACGTCAAATTCAGAGGCATTCCAGAGACGATCCAGACAGCTGAAATCACCAAATATATCCAGCAACTGATTAAAACAGTTCTCCCAGATGCTTCCCTCATGGATTTAACCATAGACAGAGCGCATAGATTGCCAAAACCAAAATTCGTCCCCGACTCTATGCCTAGAGACGTCATTGCTAGGTTTCACTTTTTCCATATCAAAGAAGCCATGATGCAAGCTACGCGCAAACTAAACCAGCTACCGGCCCCATATAATGCAATTCGCCTCTATACGGATCTCTCGCAGATGACTTTACAAGCAAGAAGAAAATTCTCAATAGCTACCAACGCCCTACGTCAAGCTAAAATTCCATATAAATGGGGCTTCCCTCCGAAACTCCTAATCCACAAAGATGGAACCACTCACCTCTTCTCAAATCCAGAAGAGGCCACAGAAAAAATTAAATCCTGGGGCATTTCCATCCCACCTTTGGATGAAAACCCTAGGGGTCCAACAAGAAGACCAAGACCAGAAAAAACCCACATGACCTCCGAACACGGCCGTTAAAAATCCACTTACACCTCGACCTACGAAAAACCTCATCATCACAGCCTGCCTCTGGCTCCTGCTTACTCAGGTGAACTTTACCCCCCCCCCCACTTTACAAGCCCACAATTTAACTGGGCTTGAAGTTCCACCCATTTTGTCAACTGTTTTGATGATATTATACCTTTTGATACTTTACTTTGCAATGTTACCCTTTGTTATGCTTAGACATCGCTATTTCCCATGCTGCTTCATGACATACTCTACTTCTAAAAATGTCAGTTAAACTTCTCTCCATAAACGCGAATGGGTTAAATTCACCATTTAAACGCTCATCACTATGGAGAGAAGCGTTAACCCAAAATGCTGATATTCTTTGTGTGCAGGAGACACATTTCGATGCTTCCGCGTGTCCAAAAATTTACCATACTAAATTCCCTAAGATCCTCCTGGCCTGTGCCCCAAACAAAAAGGCAGGAGTATTGATTGCTTTTAGAGACACGATTAATGTACAAACCAATTCAATTATACAAGATCCTAGAGGGAGATTCCTTTTGGTAACAGGAACTTTAAACTCTCTCCCTTTCTCCTTACTGAACATTTACGCACCAGATAAAGCCCAGATAAGTTTTTTGAATAAGACTATCAAAAAACTGCGGAGGCATGGAAATGGAAAAATGATGATTTGTGGAGACTTCAATCTCGTCCCAGACGATTCCATTGACACAACTTCTCAAACCCGCAGAATCCACCCAAACTTAAACCCATGGATTCAAAAAGAAGCTCTCTGTGATAGCTTCCGCTGCCTAAACGCATCAGCGAGAGAGTATACTTTTTACTCCCCCCCGCATAAAACTTTTTCGAGAATAGACCTGATATTGGTGGATAGATGGTCTCTACCTCTAATCTCAAACGCCTCGATTGGAAAATCCACATGGTCAGATCATGCGCCTATCACAGCCACTTTTACATGGGGGGAGGGAGGGAATGTGACACGCACATGGAAATATAACACTTTTCTAATGGGGATCCCTAAACATACAAAAACAATAAAAGATGCCCTCACGGAATATTTTCAAACTAATGTTACTCCGGAGGTATCTCCAGCAACAATTTGGAATGCCCATAAAGCGTTTACTAGGGGAATCCTCATTAAAATCAGCGCAAAACACAAACGAGACAAAGAAAAACAAATCAATGACATTTTAAACCAAATAACAGCCACTGAAATTCGCCTACAAACAGTCTAGTCAGAAGATTTACATAAACAATTATTTGAACTAAGGCACAAGTTACGCTCCCTTCTTATAGATGACTTTGACAAAATTATCAAAAATTCAAAAATAGCCTACTACTCCTCAATGAATAAACCTTCCAAATTAATGGCAAACCTAGTCAAAAAAACCAGAACAAAAACAAAAATTCCCTACATAGCAGACCCAGAAAACAAGAAGCTAAAAATATCACATCCTAAACAGATAGCGGAATGTTTTCGCAAATTTTACGAAAAGCTATATAATCTGAAAGAAGACCCCTCCACCCCCCAGCCGAACAAAAAAGAAATAGCGTCTTTTCTTCAAACATTTAATCTCCCAAAAATTTCAGAGTCGCAACTAAAAAACCTAAGCAAACCTATAACAACCCAAGAAACTATTGACACTATAAAAACACTAAAACTGCAAAAATCCCCGGGCCCAGATGGCTATCCAAACGAATATTATAAATCCTTTAAAGACATCCTAGCTCCACACCTGACCCAAATGTTTAATTCGGCAATTCAACAAAGTAAATTTCCAAGAGAAATGCTCGAAGCTACTATCGTTACAATAGCCAAGCCTGGTAAAGACCCCCCGTGCGTAACGAACTTTCGCCCTATATCGCTGCTCAATTGCGATACTAAACTATATTCTAAAATTATTGCACAGAGACTACAGACAGTCTTACTGTCCATAGTTCACTCAGATCAAGTGGGCTTTATTAAGGGACGACAAGCATCCGATGCCACAAGAAGAGTCATCGATCTTCTCTCTATACTAGAAACATCCCACACCCCGGCCTTATTCCTCGCCTTAGATGCAGAAAAGGCTTTCGATCGCCTCCATTGGGAATACACCTTTGCTGTTCTAGAAAAATTTGGACTCGCTGGAAATATCATTAACGCAATAAAAGCTCTCTACTCCAGCCCCTCAGCTAAAATCTTGGTAGATGGTACACTGTCTGATACTTTTTCCATCACTAATGGGACCCGTCAGGGATGCCCACTTTCCCCCCTAATATTTATTCTAGCTATGGAACCCTTAGCTGAATTCATAAGAATGAACACTATCATACAGGGAGTACCTACAAAAATTAGACAACACAAAATCAGCTTATTTGCAGATGATACGCTAATTATGATAACTAACCCTTTATCTTCCCTTAGACATGTATACTCTAGTCTATCCTTATTCTCAAAAATCTCATACTATAAATTAAATGTGTCCAAGTCACAAATACTGGGAGTCTTCATACCAACTGACTTAAAAAGAGATATAAAATCTGAATTCCCATTTCAGTGGCAGTCCCAAAATATTCCCTATCTTGGAATTCAAGTATGCTTCCCCCTGGCTGCCACCATTTCAACTAACTATCCCCCACTACTTAAATCTATACAAATAGATCTAAACGATTTTAAAAAAACATCACTCTACATGGCTGGGGAAAATCATATTGTATAAAATGATAATCCTTCCAAAAATCCTCTATTATTTCAGATCACTTCCTATTCCGATCCCACAAAAAATATTACAAAAATTCCAAAGTCAGATGTCAGAATATGTGTGGAATGGTAAACCACCGAGAGTGGCACGCTCTATTTTGTCTTTACACAAAACCCAAGGAGGAGTAGATCTTCCCAACTTAGAGACTTATTATACAGCGATGCTAATTAATCAGTCAAGAGATTGGTTAACCCACTCGACAATGTCAGGATGGGTAAATTTGGAGAGAGAAATAATGAACCCTAAAGCTCTAAAATCGCTAATTTATGCAACTATTATGGCAACTCAACATCCACAACTAAGGTCAAAAATTGTGATCCCAAACTCCTCACCAACAATCACAGCGACAACGGAAGCATGGAGCAAACTTACTCAAAGCATTGAATATACAAAAACCCATAACCAAAACTCAATCCCGTTAGACACTTTAGAACATTTCATTCCAGGAATGAGACTAAACATTTGGTTAGAAATGGGGATAAAACAAATAGCAGACCTTTATGAGCAAAACTCATTGAAATCGTTCTCACTATTGGTTCATCAATTCAACTTACCAATAGCAGAAATGTATAGATATTTCCAAGTAAGATCATTATTGAAATCCATCCACCCTCAAAACACAATGATTCCATACATAATGGTTTCAAACGTAACAAAACTACAAAAGGGGAACAAAAGTGCAACCAGACTCCTCTATGACCAGATGACTGGAAACCTGAAGTCGGGTAAGAGATGCCACCTTTTAAATTGGGAAAAAGACTTAAAAACAAAGTTCTCTCTCGAAAGCTGGTTAGAATCTTTTAAAAGAGCCAAACAAGCGACAAAAAGTGCCAACTTAATAGAAACCCACTTAAAAACTCTCACAAGGTGGTACCTCACTCCGGACCAATTAAAGAAAAGACGGATAATTCCTGGGGCTGAATGTTGGAGGGGCTGCGGTCAGGAGGGATCCCTAATCCACATTCTTTGGGCTTGTCCCCTAATCTCTATATACTGGTCTAACGTATTCTCACTAATTAACAAAATATTGAATATTAATGTACCGAAAATCCCTGCTACAGCACTCTTACTTCTTGACCTCGGAGAAATCAAACCGGAAAAAAGACAATTAATAAGCCACATACTAATGGGAGCAAAAATCCTAATTACTAGGAAATGGCGAAACACGGAAATACCTCATATAAACGAGTTAACTCAACTCATAACGGAACACGGAACCTTTGAGAAAGCTCTTGCGCTCAGAAATAACTCTTACTTAAAATACACAGCAGTATGGAAACAATGGTTTGATAAATTTCAGCTGGATGTCTAAAAATGTTATATCCTATTATGTTTTTCCTAGCCCCTTTTTCCTATATCCCTCTGTTCTTCTCTCCCCCCCCCCCCTATCAACCCCCCCCCCCTGTCCTGATTTACCTAACAAACTCTAAAATGTGTTCTTTAAATAACTAAACAAGAATTCACATCAACAAATCGAATGTGTATGATTTTCTAATATATATATCGTGTAAAAAATTGTTTTTCTTACTAATGCATAATTGTATACCTGAATGTGAAATTCGATAAAAATTTAATGGAAAAAAAAAACAAAAAAAAAAAACATGATGGCAGCAGCGGTCCCGCGCTACTCGGTCCCAGTCGCCACTATTTTTCCCGGTGTGCCGTCCCAGCCCTACACCAGCACGTCTCCCGCAACATCAATCGTGCCCTCACCAACGTGGTTACTGGGAAGGTACACTTAACCACGGACACGTGGACAAGTACTGGCGGGCAGGGCCACTATATCTCCCTGACGGCCCATTGGGTGAATTTGGTGGAGGCTGGGACCGAGTCAGAGCCTGGGACCGCCCACGTCCTACCCACACCCAGAATAGCGGGTCCTACCTCGGTGCTGGTATCTGCGGCGGTCTATTCCACCCCCTCTAAACCCTCCCCCTCCTCATACGCAACCTGTACCTCTCAATTAAGAAGTGTGAGCAGCACGTCGCCAGCAGTTGGTGTGGCATGACAGCACAGTGGTGGGCAAGCATCAGCAGGCCGTGCTGAAACTACTAAGCCTAGGTGACAAGAGGCACACGGCCCCGAGCTGTTGCAGGGTCTGACAGAGCAGACCGACTTCTGGCTTTCGCCGCTGAGCCTCCAAGCGGGCATGGTCGTGTATGACAACAGCCGTAACTTGGTGGCGGCTCTGCAGCTCAGCAGCCTCACACACGTGCCATGCCTGGCCAACGTCTTCAATCTGCTGGTTCAGCGGTTTCCTAAAAACTACCCTCACTTGCCTGACCTGCTCGGCAAGGTGCGCCGCGTTGTTACTAATGCTGGGCTATGCCAATACTGCTGCTACGGAAATGTTACAGTCGTTTGTCTATACTGATACTAATACTACTCAAATGTTACTGGGGTCTGTCTATACTGCTGCAAATGAAATGTTACTGGGGTCTGTCTATGCTGTTACTACTCAAATGTTACTGGGTTCTGGCTTTACTGCTGCAAATGAAATGTTACAGGGGTCTGTCTATACTGTTACTACCGAAATGTTACTGGGCTCTGCCTACGCTGCTGCTACTAAAATGTTGCAGGGGTCTGTCTATACTGTTACTAGTGAAATGTTACTTGGTCTGTCTATTGCTGCTGCCAATGAAATGTTACTGGGGTCTGTCTATACTGGTGCAAATGAAATGTTACTGGGGACTATGCACATGGGCAGGAGAAACGGATGCCACCAATATTCACTTAATAGGGTACCACTAGGGAAAAGTGATATGGAAAAGGATCTGGGGGTATTAGTGGATAATACACTAAACTGGAGTAACCAATGCCAGTCAGCTTCTGCGAAGGCAAATAAAGTCTTGGGGTGCATTAAAAGAGGTATAGGGGCGAAGGACGAGAACATTATCCTTCCATTATATAAGGCACTTGTCAGGCCTCACATGGAATACTGTGTACAGATCTGGTCACCGGTGCTCAGGAAAGATGTCACAGTGCTTGAAGGGGTTCAAAGAAGGGCAACTAAACTAATACATGGAACGACGGGACTGGAATACCCTGAGAGGCTATCCAAATTGGGACTATTTACTCTAGAAAAAAGAAGGTTAAGAAGCGATCAAATAACCATGTATAAATACATGAGGGGACAATACAAGGATCTCTCCCGCGATCTGTTTACACCCAGGACCATGACGGTAACAAGAGGACATCCGCTACGATTAGAGGAAAGTAGGTTTCATCACCAACACAGAAGGGGATTCTTTACTGTAAGAGCAGTTAGACTGTGGAACTCTCTACCGGAGGAAGTGGTGATGGCAAAATCCATAGAGGAGTTTAAAAGGGGACTAGATGTCTTTCTGGAGAGGAAGGATATAACAGGATATAAAGCTTAGGTTAAGTGTCAATCTGGGTATATAGGAAGGTAGGAACTATTAGGGGTTGATCCAGGGATTAGTCTGATTGCCATTAGGGAGTCGGGAAGGAATTTTTTCCCCAAAAGGGCTAATTGGCTTCTGGCCTTGGGGTTTTTTGCCTTCCTCTGGATCAACTCAGTAGGATAGACAGGCTGGACTAGATGGACATTGTCTTCATTCAGCCTTACACACACTATGTATGTTACTATGTCTGCCTATGCTGTTACTACTCAATTGTTATGGGCTCTGCCTATACTGCTGCTATGGGAATGTTACTGGGGTCTGTCTATACTCTTACCACTGAAATGTTACTAATTCTGGGCTCTGCCTATACTGCTGCTACGGCAATGTTACAGGCTTGTGAAAACTGAGGCTTTCCTAAGACATGATCAGTGGCGAGGCCGAGCTAGTAGGTCCACAGTCGCAGCAATTTTTATACCAACGCGGTTACTGGGAAGGTGCATATAACCACGGACACGTGTGCAGGACACGTACTGCCTCAAAAACATTCCCCTCCTCATCCTCCAACAATGAAAACATTCTTGGCAAATGCTTTCACAGTGGTCCATCTGGCAGCAGTCCAAGAATTTCACCTAAAACGACACAATAAGAAAGCTTGTTTCCCCTCGCCTGCCCTATCCGTTTCTGTGTCGTTTCCATCACTTTCTTGGGTTTTCTAGATTTTCACATAGAAAACCTTAGCGGAGCATGGGTTATATACAAAAATGCTCAAGTCGCCCATTGACTTCAATGGGGTTGGTTACGCGAAACAAACTCTCGAGCATTGCGGAAAGTTCGACTCGAGCAACGAGCACCCGAGCATGTTGGTGCTCACTCATCTCTAGTCTTGACATAACATGAAGTGATTTCATGCTATTGTTATCGGACCACACCGGTACCGATCTGATGACCTCGTTGCCAGGTGCCAAATTGGTAGATATGGAAGCCCGTGATGAGCAATTATCTATCAATAGCATGAAATCACTCCATGTTATGTCAAGACACTTCTCCAGTGAGAATCCCAATGAAATTCGACTTTCTTATGAACATTGCCAACTCTTATACAGGAAGAAGAGTGCGTATCCAAATGTTGCTTGGTACAAAGATTAGTGTTACGTAGCTTACTGTTACAAAGTTGAAAATACTTATTGATCATAAGACTTATTGACATCTACCAAATATTCTCAAAGCTCTTAAGGCCCGTCTCAGACACAGAATTACCTAAGTCAGGATATTGCTGTTGCATTAGAGAACATTTCTGCAATAGTTGTGTGTCTTCTCTGTTAACATAGCTCAGCCTTATTTAATTTGTCTGTTGACTTCTTATCTTAAAGTCCTAGTTCACGGCACTACAAAGCATAGGTTTCAGTCTTCTATTTAAGGGTCAATAGTCCAATAGAAGGTAAGAAATATAAACTTATTGCATTCTGAAACTTAACACTTTATATTCCATGACACTATTGATAGATAATTGCTAGCAAATAGAGAAATGAACGAACGTACTCGTCCTAGCTTGATGCTCGTTCGAGTATTAGCGTGTTCGAGATGCTCGTTACTCGTAACGAGTACCACGCGATGTTCGGGTTACTTTCACTTTCCTCTCTGAGATGTTAGCGCGCTTTTCTGGCCAATTGAAAGACAGGGAAGGCATTACAACTTCCTCCTGTGACGTTCAAGCCCTATACCACCCCCCTGCAGTGAGTGGCTGGCGAGATCAGGTGTCACCCGAGTATATAAATCGGCCCCGCCCACGGCTCGCCACAGATGCATTCTGACAGAGATCAGGGACAGTGCTGCTGATGCTGATGCTGCTATAGGGAGAGTGTTAGGAGTATTTTAGGCTTCAAGAACCCCAACGGTCCTTCTTAGGGCCACATCTAACCGTGTGCAGTAGTGTGGAGGCTGCTTTTAGCAGTGTTGCACTTTTTTTTTTTTTTTTGGTATATCGGCCGTGCAGAGCATTGTGCCCTGCTGTAATAGTCCAGGGACAGAAGTGTGGAGGCAGGGAGATTGTTAGGAGTTAGTGTAGGCTTCAAGAACCCCAACGGTCCTTCTTAGGGCCACATCTAACCGTGTGCAGTAGAGTGGAGGCTGCTTTTAGCAGTGTTGCACTTTTTTTTTTTTGGTATATCGGCCGTGCAGAGCATTGCGCCCTGCAGTAATAGTCCAGGGACAGAAGTGTGGAGGCAGGGAGATTGTTAGGAGTTAGTGTAGGCTTCAAGAACCCCAACGGTCCTTCTTAGGGCCACATCTAACCGTGTGCAGTAGAGTGGAGGCTGCTTTTAGCAGTGTTGCACTTTTTTTTTTTTGGTATATCGGCCGTGCAGAGCATTGCGCCCTGCAGTAATACTCCAGGGATAGAATTGTGTAGGCAGGGCCAGAAGACATATATTATAGATTGAATATACGCAGTGGTCCTTTGGAAAAAAATCTTGAAAAAAAATCTATTTGGCCTGCCTGTCACTGTGCTCAGTGTTCTGGGTCTGTGTCTGCTGGGGGTAGTAGTTCTCCAAATAAATACGCAGCCAGTTAAGTGTTACAGCAGGCTTGCGCAAAATTATCTCCTGGCTCTGAAATCACCGATCTGTTGCAGTTAATAACAGTGCAACACTGCAGTTCCGTCACACAGTCCAGGGACAGAATTGTGTAGGCAGGGACAGAAGACATATATTATTGATTGAATATACGCAGTGGTCCTTTGGAAAAAAATCTTGAAAAAAAAAAATCTATTTGGCCTGACTGTCACTGTGCTCAGTGCTCTGGGTCTGTGTCTGCTTGGGGTAGTAGTTCTCCAAATAAATACACAGCCAGCTAAGTGTTACAGCAGGCTTGCGCCAAATTATTTCCTGGGGTTCCGTAAACAAAGTCAGCCTCCAACCACAGGCCAATAAGCGGCACATTTAATTACAGCGTTCTGTTTCTGCACTACTGCTAATACACCATGCTGAGGGGTAGGGGTAGGCCTATAGGACGTGGGCGCGGCCGAGGACGCAGAGGCCCAAGTCAGGGTGTGGGCACAGGCCGAGCCACTGCGGTGGCCAGGGGTAGAGGCAGGGCCAGACCGAATAATCCACCAACTGGTTCCCAAAGCGCCCCCCTCGCGCCATGCCACCCTGCAGAGGTCAAGGTGCTCTACGGTGTGGCAGTTTTTCACAGAGACGCCTGACGACCGACGAACAGTGGTGTGCAACCTTTGTCGCGCCAAGATCAGCTGGGGAGGCACCACCACCAGCATGCGCAGGCATATGATGGCCAAGCACCCCACAAGGTGGGACGATGCCCGTTCACCGCCTCCGGTTTGCACCACTGCCTCTCCCCCTGTGCCCCAACCTGCCACTGAGATCCAACCCCCCTCTGAGGACACAGGCAGTACCGTCTCCTGGCCTGCACCCACACCCTCACCTCCGCTGTCCTCGGCCCCATCCAGCAATGTCTCTCAGCGTAGCGTCCAGACGTCGCTAGCGCCGCAGTTTGAGCGGAAGCGCAAGTACGACGCCACGCACCCGCACGCTCAAGCGTTAAACGTGCACATTGCAAAATTGATCAGCCTAGAGATGCTGCCGTATAGGCTTGTGGAAACGGAGGCTTTCAAAAGCATGATGGCGGTGGCGGCCCCGCGCTACTCGGTTCCCAGTCGCCACTACTTTTCCCGATGTGCCGTCCCAGCACCGCACGACCACGTCTCCCGCAACATTGTACGCACCCTCACCAACGCGGTTACTGCCAAGGTCCACTTAACAACAGACACGTGGACAAGCACAGGCGGGCAGGGCCACTATATCTCCCTGACGGCACATTGGGTGAATTTAGTGGAGGCTGGGACAGAGTCAGAGCCTGGGACCGCTCACGTCCTACCCACCCCCCGAATTGCGTGCCCCAGCTCGGTGGTGGTATCTGCGGGGGTGTATGCTTCCTCCACTAAACCCTCCCCCTCCTCCTCCTACGCAACCTCTGTCTCGCAATCAAGATGTGTCAGCAGCAGCACGTCGCCAGCAGTCGGTGTCACGCGGCGTGGCAGCACAGTGGTGGGCAAGCGTCAGCAGGCCGTGCTGAAACTACTCAGCTTAGGAGAGAAGAGGCACACGGCCCACGAACTGCTGCAGGGTCTGACAGAGCAGACCGACCGCCGGCTTGCGCCGCTGAGCCTCCAACCGGGCATGGTCGTGTGTGACAACGGCCGTAACCTGGTGGCGGCTCTGCAGCTCGGCAGCCTCACGCACGTGCCATGCCTGGCCCATGTCTTTAATTTGGTGGTTCAGCGCTTTCTGAAAAGCTACCCCCACTTGTCATACCTGCTCGGAAAGGTGCGCCAGCTCTGCACACATTTCCGCAAATCCCACACGCACGCTGCCACCCTGCGGACCCTGCAACATCGGTTTAATCTGCCAGTGCACCGACTGCTGTGCGATGTGCCCACACAGTGGAACTCTACGCTCCACATGTTGGCCAGACTCTATGAGCAGCGTAGAGCTATAGTGGAATACCAACTCCAACTTGTGCGGCGCAGTGGGAGTCAGCCTCCTCAATTATTTACAGAAGAGTGGGCCTGGTTGGCAGCCATCTGCCAGGTCCTTGGAAAATTTGAGGAGTCTACCCAGATGGTGAGCGGGGATGCTGCAATCATTAGCGTCACCATTCCTCTGCTATGCCTCTTGAGAAGTTCCCTGCAAAGCATAAAGGCAGACGCTTTGGAATCAGAAACGGAGGCGGGGGAAGACAGTATGTCGCTGGATAGTCAGAGCAACCTCATGTCTATATCTCAGCGCGTTGAGGAGGAGGGGGAGGAGCATGAGGAGGAAGGGGAAGAGACAGCTTGGCCCACTGCTGAGGGTACAGATGCAGCTTGCCTGTCATCCTTTCAGCGTGTATGGCCAGATAAGGAGGAGGAGGAGGAGGAGGAGGAGGAGGATCCTGAAAGTGATCTTCCGAGTGAGGACAGCCATGTGTTGCGTACAGGTACCCTGGCACACATGGCTGACTTCATGTTAGGATGCCTTTCTCGTGACCCTCGCGTTACACGCATTCTGGCCACTACGGATTACTGGGTGTACACACTGCTCGACCCAAGGTATAAGGAGAACCTTTCCACTCTCATTCCCGAAGAGGAAAGGGGTTCGAGAGTGATGCTATACCACAGGGCCCTGGTGGACAAACTGATGGTAAACTTCCCATCTGACAGCGCTAGCGGCAGAAGGCGCAGTTTCGAGGGCCAAGTAGCAGGGGAGGCGCAGAGATCAGGCAGCATGTACAGCATCGGGGCAGGGGGACACTCTCCAAGGCCTTTGCCAGCTTTATGGCTCCCCAGCAAGACTGTGTCACCACTCCCCAGTCAAGGCTAAGTCGGAGGGAGCACTGTAAAAAGACGGTGAGGGAGTATGTAGACGATCGTACCACCGTTCTACGGGATGCCTCTGCTCCATACAACTATCGGGTGTCAAAGCTGGACACGTGACACGAACTTGCGCTGTACGCCCTGGAGGTGCTGGCTTGCCCTGCCACTAGCATCTTGTCAGAGAGGGTGTTTAGTGCAGCTGGGGGAATCATCACGGATAAGCGTACCCGCCTGTCAACTGCCAGTGCCGACTTGCTTACACTCATAAAGATGAACAAAGCCTGGATTTCCCCAGACGTCTCTTCTCCACTGGCGGAAAGCAGCAGTACCTAAAGATTATTTTTGCTGCAACCGGATAAAAAAGCATTCCCTATCACCAGAAAAAAAAGGGGGGGGATTAGCTTTGTCAATCACTCTTGGATATTAGTCCTCCTCCTCCTACTCCTCCCCCTGAAACAACATGTCATCACGTTGAACTGCCAATTTTTCTGCGGCCCAAAAGGCTCTGCTTACATTTTGTTTTGTTTGTTTTGTTTTTTTTTACAATTGTTCAAAGTTTCAAAAGTATTGGTACTTTACCAGAAACCATTCCTCCAGGCTCTGTTGCAAATTAAGCAATAGCGAGCTGTATCTTTAAAAAAAATATTTCTGGGTTTCACCTGCCCTCTCGGTTGATACATTTTTCAGAGGTACACGTGTACTCTTGTTACACTAATTTTTCTGGCCTTCGCCTATACTGTTATCTAACTATTTTTTCCGGACTTCACCTACACTAATAGTACACCAATGTTTCAGGGGTTTGCCTATACTTCTGCTACAGAAATGTTACTGGGGTCTGCCTATACTGTTACTACAGAAATGGTACTGTGGTCTGCCTATACTTCTACTACAAAAATGTTTCAAGGGTCTGCCTATACTGCTGCTACAGAAATGTTACAGGGGTCTGCCT
The DNA here is from genome assembly GCF_035609145.1 of Eleutherodactylus coqui. NCBI lineage: Eukaryota > Metazoa > Chordata > Amphibia > Anura > Eleutherodactylidae > Eleutherodactylus > Eleutherodactylus coqui. Next base: position 1,367,306 of record NW_027102368.1, read on the forward strand.
ATACCTTTGCTACTGGAATGTTACAGGGATCTGTCTATACTATTGGTGCACAAAGTCTTCCCATCACAGTGTTTTACCTATCTGGCCCCAAAACACTGACTGACTAGGGCATGAATTGTGGGCTGAGGCCAACATGTATTTTCTCTTGCGTTACCACTGTTATCCGCGGCACTGGTTTGGGCCAAACAAGAGGAGTGATACTGCACAAATAAGACGTTCACAGCTGCACTAGCATTGAAGTCCGCTCTATGCCCGCCATTGCTGAGGGTTTGTGCAGAGGCCTAGTTCATGATGGGAATGCAACTGCACCAGGTTGGGCCCGTGGAACTTGGCCCTGGTTAATCCAGTCTTTGGAACGGTGAAAGCAACCGCAACAAATTAAATGAGACGTTCACTGCTGTACTAGCATCAGAGTCTGCTCTATGCCCACGATTGCTGAGGGTTTGTGCAGAGGCCTATGTCCTTGGTGCAGTGAAAGTCTGCCATGTTTGGGCACTCTGATTTCTTCATGGTTCATGCCTTGGGACTCCTTGGACTCACCTATGCTTTGGGTGCACACAGACTTCCCATAGCGGTGATTTACCTGTCTGGCACAAAGACACTGACTGACTTGGGTAGGCTGCAGAGTGCAGATGGCTTTCCCCTTGCGTTGTCGATGAGGTACCCGACACCCAAACACAAGGAGTAGTGTGTGGACACATGGAGTCCCCACTGCTATGTCATTGGCGGTACCTTGGGTCACACAAAATGGAGGCTGGGACCAAGCCTGACCCAGGGCCCGCTCACATACTTACCACGCAGAGTATTGCTGCATTGTGAAAATGAGTAGAAGTGCTGGGCTGGCACCTGAGTCCCCTTTATGCCCACGTTTGCGACTCCTGACAATTTTGCGACAGAGGTGGCACAGGATTGGAATTCAAAAAGAGTTGCTGTCTGACCCTGCCAACCCTCTGCAGTGTGTGCCCCCGGTTCCTCCTCATCTCAGACGCACTTATAACTAGGCATGAGGGTGGTGTAGCTATGAAGCGAGCGTGTGGCATGAGGGCAGCGAAAGGCTGCGCAGGGAAACTTTTGTGTGTGCTGTGGATGCAGGAGTGCAGTGTGCATTGGATTGGGCAGCATGTAACCCAGGAGAAGAGGCAGCAGTGTCACCTGCAGGCAGTGATTGTCCTTGGTTGCAGGTAGTGTTGTGCTTAGCTAAGGTGGGCCTTGCTAATGAGGGTTTGACCAAAGTAAAAATTGCTGTGTGTGTGTGTTTGTGTGTGTGTGTGTGTGTGTGTGGAGGGGGGGGGGGGGCAGGCTCTTGTCCCCATTGTGGCTTAATTGTGGGACCTGGCCCACTTTCCACCACACAAAGATTTCCCTTCCCTTCCTTTCCTCGAAAAACTTTAATGTCCCCTCCTGCATGTTTAGTGCCATTTTTATTTTAGCCACTAAACACGCAGGGGAGGCATTACCACTTCCTGCTGAGACGCCCCAACCCCGTGTACATCTACAGCAGATAGGGAAAGTGTTACTGTAGGGATTAGGTAGCAGTTAAGCAGGGATCCTGACTACATGAACCCAACAGTCCTTTCTAGGACTACTCTTATTGTGTGCTTTAGCATTTTGGCTGGCTGGGACCAGTAGTGCACCAGTTTTTTCCCCAAGCATCCCAGCTGTATTCTGCCCACTGTTAGAGGTTTTATGCTGTGTACTACTAGGGTTTTATATTTAGTTTTTGGGAGGCTCTAAGTGCTGTTGCTGTATTGGAGCATACTGTATCTACCAGTCTATGCATGCTTTGAATTAGCCCTAGTACTCAGCGCTATACAGTGGGTTATTTTTTTCTGGGCCAGCTCAAGGCCTCTCAAATTTACGAGTCTCTGTGGGCGGTGTATTAGGAATAGATTTCAGTGCTTTACACTGCTTTAATTTTTTTCTAGCACTGCATTGAGCCTCTCATATCTACCAGTCTCTGTGGGCGGTGAATTAGGCCTAGATGTCAGTGCTTTACACTGGTTCAATAGACACGTGGCACAAACTGGCGCTGTACGCCCTGGAGGTGCTGGCCTACCCTGCCGCTAGCATATTATCAGAGAGGGTGTTTAGTGCTGTTGGAGGGATTATCACGGATAAGCATACCCGCCTGTCAACTGAGAGCGCCAACAGGCTTACACTCATTAAGATGAACAAAGGCTGGATTTCCCCTGACTTATCTTATCCACCGATGGGGAGCAGCGGAGCATAAAGATTATTTAAGCTGGAACTAAAGAACCATGCATCCTATATCACCCCCAAAAATGGAGGGAAGTAGCTTGGTCTATCCTTCTCTGATCTTCCTCCTCTTCCACCTTCTCCTAAACCAGCATGACATCACACTGAGCAGCCAATTTTTCTGCAGGCCAAACGGCTCTGTAAAAACTATTGTTTTTTTTTCGGAGGGCTAAACACATTTTTCAGGGGTACACCTGTACTCTAGGTACACTATTTTTTCAGGCCTACACCTTTACTCTTAGCAAACTATTTTCTTTTTTCGGGCTTCGCCTATACTCTTGCTAAACAAATGTTTCCAGGTGTTCGCCTGTACTCTTGGTCCACCAGTTTTCCAGTGGTTCGTCTAAACTCTTGTTACACACCGGTTTCCCAGCACGGTGTTCAGCTATCTGACACATACACAGATTGAATTGTCCTACTTTGCCCATTAAAATTTCTTCATGTTTCAGGTTGTCTTTGGAGCGATGAAAGGAACTGTAACTGATTTAATGAGACTTTCACAGAAGTACTAGCATTTGAGTCCACTTTATGCCCGCGTTTGTTGAGGGTGGGTGGAGAGGCCAAGGTCCTGGGTGATGGCAACTGTGCCAAGCTTGGCCTGTGGAATTTCTTTGTGGTTCATCCAGTCTGTGGAGTGATGAAATGAACCGTAACTGATTTTCTGGCCCTGAACAGAGTCTCTCAAATCTCCAAGTCTCTGTGTACGGTAAATTACTACTAGGTATCATCGCTTTACACTGGTTCAATTTTTTTCTGGCCTTGCTCAAAGCCTCTCAAGTCTACAAGTCTCTGTGGGTGGTGAATAAGCCCTGCTTCTCAGCGCTATACACTAGTTAATTTTTTTCTGGCCCTGCTCAAAGCCTCTCAAATCTACAAGTCTCTGTGTGTGGTGTATTAGGAATAGTTTTCAGTTCTTTACACTTCTTAAATTTTTTCTAGCACTGCATTGAACCTCTCATATTTACCAGTCTCTGTCTCTGTAGGTGGTGAATTAGCCCTAGGTATCAGCGGTATACATTGATTAATTTTTTTTCTGGCCCTGCTCTGTCATTTACCCTACAAGACGAGGATTAGGGGTAAGGGTCGAGGACGTGGACGCGGGCGTTAGAATGAGGGTGTGGGCACAGGCCGAGGTCCTTGGCAGGGTGAAACAGTGGCTGCTGCTGAGGGATTGGTAGAGCGCCGCTTGTTTCCACTCCCCAGCTTCATGTCATATTTTGCAGGTCCGCATGGTAGACCATTATTTAAAGCACAGCAGTGCGATCAGGTGCTGACATGGATAGCGAATAACACCTCCAGTACTTTATCCAATACGCAGTCTTCCACACAGTCCACTCACGCCACCCAAGGGACTGCACCTCTATATCCTCAGGCTGCTCTTCCTTCCTCCCAGCCTGGTCACTCCAGGAAAAGGGGAGTTTGTGTTGAACAGGCATACACTCAAGAACTCTTCCTGCGTCCCTGCCCTGAGTCTAAAAAAAAACTGGTTCCACAGCAACGTGAGGAGTTTGTCGTGACCGATGCCGAAAATGTGGAACTTTCACAGACTCAGGGTGGTGAGCGTGGGGACTTTGAATAACTGTCTCAAGAGCTATTTGTGGGGGGCGTGGCCTGGCTCTGCGAGAAGATGGCGGTGTGAAATCGGAGCTCCGGTAATACAGTCACCTACCGCAACTTCACACCAACTATAGCGATCCTTCCAGCAGCAACGGAACAGCTGATTTTCTCCTGCTGCCGATGATGTCTCGTCGCAGACCCTCCCGATCTCAACCGCGGCGCCTGGAGGAGTTTTTCTCTGCTCCGGAGGTCCCGCGCGCCGGCGGAGAGAAGGTCCCAACCGGCTCTGCAGCGCGATCTGAAGAGGGAGAGAGTGACAGCGCACCCTCGGAGACGGCTGCCGGATCTTCACCGGAGAGGGGACATGACAGAGGGGTGAGTGCTTCACACCCATCCCCACTACACAAGCATACAGGGGGTAAACGCCAGAGCCCACATGTAGCTGCAGCATCTCCTAAGATGGCGCCCTCCCCCTCCCCTCGTGTTGAAAGTGTGCACTCTCCCTCAGAAAGTCCCTTAAAACAGAGACCCAGAAATGAAGGTCCCAACTTCTCACCTTCCCCGGCTCCCTTTATGAGGGACTACATAAAATCCCTACCATCATCTGCCCAGCCAGCCTCTGAGGCTTTCATAAAAGATATGATAATGGCATTGAGTGACTCTCTCAATACAAGTTTTACGTCACTTACTTCCTCATTTACGGCAACAATGGAGTCAATAGGCGAACGTATGGCACACACAGAAAGCAAAATGGGCGAAATCACACAATCCCATAACGCCCTAATTGATGCCCACTATGATCTAGCCGACGAAGTTACCCAACTAAAATCCAAACTCGCAGACCTAGAAGACAGGAATAGGCGCAACAATGTCAAATTTCGTGGCATTCCAGAGTCCATTACAGCGCCTGAGATCCCAAAATATTTAAATCAGCTCATGCGCACCCTGCTCCCTGAAGCGCCTCTGCAAGACCTAATTATAGACAGGGCGCATAGGCTTCCCAGACCTAAATTTATTGCTGTATCAACTCCAAGAGACATAATCGCTAGAATCCACTTTTACCACACCAAAGACGCGCTCATGGCGGCAGCCCGCAAACGAAACCAACTACCTTCTCCTTACTCAGACATACGGCTCTACGCAGATTTATCCCAAGCAACCATGTCTGAGAGGAAAAAATATTCGGAAATAACATTAGCTTTGAGACAAGCTAATATCCCCTATAGATGGGGATTTCCCACCAAGATTTTGATTCGCAAAGATGACTCAACCCATGTCCTAACCAAACCAGAGGATGCCGCCCAACTTCTCAAATCATGGGGAATAAAGACGACAACTCCTACCCGTCCACATTCGGCCTCAAAAATTCCAAGGAAACAACCACAAGACGGATCCCGAAAATGAGTCTTAACCCAAGCGGAGTGATCCCAACGCTATTTACCATAGGTGACTATGGAAGCTCCGTCTCAGGCGAACTTTTCCGCCCCCCCCTCCCCCCCCTCTTTGAAAGAAATAGGTCTGACAATTAGTCTCACTTTAAGTTTCTTCACCGCGTGATTTGCGGCTTACCCGCAGTTATATTTCGTCTGTTTAAAGTAATTTTAAGTTTGGTTTGTGCTCAAATAGTAGAAACACACTAAGTGTAACCCTTTTCATTTATCTTGAAACTAGACCTGGTAAACCGCTACTCTTGACACTCTACCAAACTTACTTATAATTCATATTGTTCCACATATGTATTTGTCTAACTTGTGCTTTTAAGATGTCGGTCAAGATTTTTTCGTTAAACGCCAATGGTTTAAACTCACCATTCAAAAGATCCTCACTCTGGAAAGAGGCCCTGAGATCCAATGCTGACATTATATGTGTGCAGGAGACCCACTTCGCGTCCTCCTCTACCCCAAAAATCTCCCACAAAAAATATCCAAAAATTTTTCTTGCTTCGGCTCAAAAAAAACAAGCCGGGGTCTTGATAGCATTTAAAGATACCATACAAATTGATGTCACATACCAAGAACTAGACCCAAAAGGCAGATACTTGATCCTGACAGGTATGTTGAACCAAAAGCCTTTCACTCTCGCAAATATTTACGTCCCAAACAAAGGCCAAATACGTTTTTTAAACAAAACCATTAAGAAGATCAGGAGGCGCGAGGTGGGTAACCTTGTCATATGTGGCGACTTCAACGCGGTTCCCGATAAATTACTAGACTCTACAAGAGGGCCCCAAAGATCGACCCCGTCATTATCACCATGGCTACACAAAGAAGCACTATTCGACTCCTTTAGATGCCTGAACGCCTCCTCCAAAGAGTTCTCTTTTTATTCACCCAGATATAGGTCCTTTTCAAGAATTGATCTAATTCTCTTAAACAAATCCACTCTTTTCCAAGTCAAATCGGCCCAGGTCGGTAAAACAACGTGGTCTGACCATGCACCAGTCGACATTACTATCTCTCTAGAGGGAACAGGAGAAAAGCCAAAAAGCTGGAAAAACAACGTATTTTTATTAAAACTACCCAAATACAATAACATTATCATGTCAGAGTTGAAAGAGTACTTCAAAACTAATAACACCCCCGAAGTGTCCCCAATAACCATCTGGAACGCCCACAAGGCATTTATTAGAGGCATCCTTATTAAAATTAGCGCCCAATATAAAAAAGAGAAGACCCGATCCACTAGTGCCTTAATTGACCAAATTGCACATATTGAAAACCAAATTATAAGAGACCCCTCGGAACACCTTCACGCAGAACTCTTTAAATTAAGACAAACATTAAGAGCTAACCTAATGGATTACTACGATAAAGAGATGAAAGCTTCTCGAGCAACATATTACGCCTCTAATAACAAGCCTTCCCGCATGATGGCTAAACTGGTTAAAAAACAAGTACAAAAGTCAAAGATCCCATATATCCTTGACCCTAAAAATCCCTCAGTCAAAATATCTCACCCATCTCAGATAGTTGACTCCTTCCGGCAATACTATGAAGCACTATACAATCTGAGAGATGACAACAATACCCCCCAACCATCTACACTATCTATAAAAAATTTCTTAGGGGACATTAAACTCCCTTCTCTTACACAATCCCATTTAGAATCCTTAAACTCACCAATACTACCCTTCGAGATTGCGAAAACCATTAAAACCTTAAAAACTCAAAAAGCCCCAGGCCCGGACGGCTTTTCCAACGACTATTATAAGACTTTTTCCACCACACTGGTTGCCCATATGGCTCAAGCTTTTAATCAGGGAATAACAGACGGCCTTTTCCCTAAAGAAAACCTGGAAGCTACAATTGTAACAATCCCCAAACCCGGTAAAGACCCCAACACCCCATCCAACTTTAGACCCATTTCCCTATTAAATTGCGATATTAAGATCTACGCAAAGACCCTAGCACAAAGGCTCCTCGATATTTTGCCAGATTTGATACATTCAGATCAAGTGGGATTTACGAAGGGTAGACAAGCTTCAGACGCAACTCGAAGAATTTTAAATCTTCTCTATAAGCTAGAACAAGAAAAGAACCCAGCAGTCCTGGTCACATTAGATGCCGAAAAAGCATTCGACCGACTTCACTGGGAATATGCATTCGCTACCCTTCGTAGGTTCGGATTCTCTGGCAACATTTTTAACGCAATCAAAGCTCTTTATACAAATCCCTCAGCAAAGGTACTAGTGGACGGTATGCTTTCTAACCCATTCCCCATAACAAATGGCACTCGCCAAGGATGCCCCCTTTCGCCACTCTTATTTACAATAATAATGGAGCCTTTGGCCGAAAAAATAAGAACCGACCCAGATATCTATGGTATCCCTGCAGCACATAGACAACATAAAATTAGTTTATTTGCCGATGATGTCCTCCTTATCTTGACAAAACCCCTCCAATCACTAAGATCCATCCAGAAGACCCTGTTCCAATTTTCGGAAACATCCTATTATAAACTAAACTCCAACAAGTCTCAAATTCTCGGAATACACCTGAGCGTAAGATTAAAAAAGGACATACAAGCAGAATTCCCATTCCAATGGCAAAATAAATCCATTCCCTACTTAGGAATAAATCTAGCCTTTCCCCTATCCGACATAATACATGCCAACTTCCCCCATCTTCTCTCAGAAATTCAAAAAGATATAGACAATCTTCAATCACATCCCGTAACTTGGTTAGGTAGAGTATCACTATACAAAATGCTTATACTACCAAAGATTCTCCACTATTTCCGAACACTCCCAGTGCCAATTCCAAAACACACATTAAATAGCTTCCAGAAACAACTGTCAAAATATATTTGGCAAAGCAAAAAACCCAGAATAGCACTATCTATATTAACCCTAAACAGATATCAAGGCGGGCTTGGACTCCCTAACATAGAATCCTATTATAAATCTACTCTTTTGAGTCATCTAATTCCCTGGACACGCCACAACCCACAGCTTAATTGGCCTTCAATAGAACTGGAACTAAACAAACAAAAACCACTAAAACTCTTATTATTTACCGCCGCTATTTGTGCCCACATACCTTCTCTGACAAATTGCTTGAAAACCCTCTCTATCTCCCCCCCAATGAAGGCCTCGATCGAGGCTTGGATGGACACATTTCGAAATACTGAACCACAAAAATTTTTATCAAACATCCCCATAGAAACACTAGAATATTTCATTCCCAATTTACAACTCAAAACATGGACAAGAAATAACATAAAGTTAATCTCAGATCTATACTCCAATAATGACCTCCTCACTTTTAAGTCTCTGAGGTCAACATTCCATTTACCATATGGCGAAGCATATAGATTCACTCAAGTGATGTCCTTCCTGCGCACCTTCAATCTTCTGACCATCAAAGTTCCTGCTACAATGCTTTCTCTCCTAAACCCCAACAACAAAAAGTTCCCTACCAGGTTATTCTATGATGATCTCTCGGGAAACTTGAAAGCTCCAGGCAAATGCCATCTTATTAGCTGGGAAAAGGATATAAACCAAAAGATTCCCATTGACAACTGGCTCCGGAGCTTTAGATGGGCAGGACAAGCCTCACAAGGAATTTCGCTGATTGAAACACATACAAAAATTGTGACACGCTGGTATTTTACCCCAGCGATATTGGCTAGAAGAGGTCTCTCCCCAAATAATCTATGCTGGAGAGGTTGCGGACACGCAGGATCCTTACTCCATGTATTTTGGGCATGCCCGCTCCTTCGCCCCTTTTGGAGAGACACATACAACCTCATCACCAAAATATCAGGTATCAAGCTCCACTTCTCTCCCAAAGTAGCCCTACTACTATTGGATCCAGGTAAAATAAACTTCCCTCTTAAAAAGCTTATTGGACATATTCTATTGGGGGCCAAAAACCTAATCGCCAAAAAATGGAAGTCGAATACTATCCCGTCTCTAAAAGAATTGACCCAACTTATTTCTGAACACAGTATTTTTGAAAAGATTATAGCTCTTCGCAATAACGCAATTTATCAGTACAATGATATGTGGAACCCATGGTTAAAGTATTTTCCTGTTGAATAATCCATTTCAGGATAGTTTATGTTAAAGTTTTAAACTCCAATGTTACCACTTCCCCATTCCCTACCCCTGTCCACCCTTCCTCCCCCTTTTTCTCCTTTCCTCCCTCCCACCCTCCCCTCCCTCCATCCTTGCATTCCCACCTACCCTCCTAACTCCTGCTCCCATTCTCTCCTTTGTTCCCCTCCTTTTCTTAAGAAATATTGACATGTGCCATGTATATCGTAAATGTTTCCATCAGATATGCTTACTCTAGACTATATCCTAGAACTCTTTGTTAGCAGGGCATCTTTTGGAATTGTACATTTATCAATACTTTGTATGCATATTCCATCACATGTCCAATAAAGAATATTGTTATAAAAAAAAAAAAAGAGCTATTTGTGGATGATGAGGATGAGACAGTTGTCTGTCAGCAAAAGTGGTTGTTAGGGCAATAAGTCTGAGGGAGGAGCAGACTGAGGAGTAAGAGGAAGAGCTGATGGCTGATGGACGATGAGGTGACTGACCCAACCAGGCTTGCAAACCCTACTGAAGACAGGGCTTCAGAGGGAGGGGGGGGGCAAGAACAAGCAGCAGAGCAGGTTGGAAGAGGCAGTGTGGTGGCCAGGGGGAGAACCAGCTCCATAGCAAATAATCCACCAACTGTTCCCCACAGCACCCCCTCGCGGCAAGCCTCCATGCAGAGGGATAGGTGTTCGAAGGTCTGGAGGTGTTTTATTGAGAGCGCAGACGACCGACGAACAGTGGTGCGAACCTGTGTTGCACCAAGATCAGCCGGGGAGCCACCGCTACCATCCTGACCACCACCAGCATGCACAGGCATATGATGGCTAAGCACCCCCACAAGGTGGAACGCAAGCCATTCACCGCCTGCGGGTCACACCACTGCCTCTTCCCCAGTGTTACATCCTGGCACTGAGATGCAACCCCCCCTCCCAGGACGCAGGCACGAATGTTTCCCGGCCTGCACCCATACCCTCACCTCCACGGTCCTCCACCAATGTGTCCCAGCGCACCAGCGCAGCGTTCAGCTGTCGCTAACCCAATCGTTGGAATGAAAGCGGAAATATGTGGCCACCCACCCACATGCACAATCTTTAAATGTGCATATCACACAGCTACTTAGCCTAGAGATGCTGCCATGCAGGCTAGTAGAAATTGAGGCTTTCCGCAACATGATGGCGGCGGCGGTCCCTCGGTACTCGGTCCCCAGTCGCCACTATTTTTCCCTGTGTGCATGCCCGCCCTACACCAGCACGTCTCACTCAACATAAACCGTGCCCTCACAAACGTGGTTACTGGAAAGGTCAACTTAACCACCGACACATGGACAAGTGCGGGCGGGCAGGGACACTACATCCCCCTCACTGCACATTGGGTGAACTTCGTGGAGGCAGAGACCGAGTCTGACCTTGGGTCTGCTCACATGCTACTCACACCGAGAATTCCGGGTCCTATGTCTGTGAAGCTTTCTCTGGCTTGGGATAGAAGAGGCACACTGCCCAAGAGATGTTGCAGGGTTTGACAGAGCAGACAGATCTGTGGCTTTTGCGCTAAACCTCCAACCAGGCATGGTCGTGTGTGATAATGGGCGTAAGCTGGTGGCGGCTCTGTAGCTTGGCAGACTAACACACGAGCCATGCCTGGCCCACGTGCTAAATCTGGTGGTCCAGCACTTTCTGAAAAACTACCCCCATTTGTCTGACCTGTTCAGCAAGGTGTGTCGCGTGTGCGCCCATTTAAGGAAGTCCACCACAGATGCCGCCACCGTCAAGACGCTGCAACATCAGTTCCAGCTGCCAGAGCACCGACTGCTGTGCGACGTGCCCACGTGCTGGAATTCTATGTTGCACATGTTGGCCAGGCTGTACGAGCAGCATAGAACCATTGTAGAATACCAGCTGCAACATGGCCGGCGGAGTGGTAGTCAGCCTTCGCAGTTCTTCACAGATGAGTGGGCTTGGATGGCAGACATCTGTCAGGTTCTAGAAAACTTTGAGGAGTCTACACAAATGGTGAACAGTGATGTGGCCATTATCAGTATAACCATCCCGCTGCATTGCCTGCTGAGAAGTTTGCTGCTAAGCATAAAGGCTGACGCTTGGCGGTTATGACAGGAGATGGGGGATTGCAGTATGTTGCTTGATAGCCAGACCACCCTCATGCCTGTTTCTCAATGCATATTGGAGGAGGAGGGGAGGGATGACACTGCCGCTCACACTTCATAGGGTACCCATGCTACTTTCCTCACATCTGCTCAGCGTGTATGGGCTGAAGCAAAGGAGGAGGACGATGATCATGAAAGTCATACTCTTAGTGAGGACAGCGATGTGTTGCGTACTGGGACTCTGGCATACATGGCTGACTCCATGTTAAGCTGCCTTTCCCGTGACCCTCACATAAGATGCATTATTGCCAACCAGGATCACTGTCCGTTCACCCTCCTCGACCCATGGTATAATGAGAAGCTTTCCACTCTCATTCCCGAGGAGGAAAGGAGTACGAGAGTGATGCAATACCACAAGGACCTGGTGGAAAAGCTGATACTAAACTTCCCATCTGACAACGCTAGTGGTAGAGGACGTACTTCAGCGGGCCAAGTAGCAGCTCTACACGATTATTTGGTGTCAAAGCTGGACACGTGGCACAAACTTGCACTGAACTAGAGAACCATGCACCCTCTATCACCCCCAAAAAGGGGAAAAGTAGCTTGGTATATGCCTCTCTGATCTTCCTCCCCCTCCTCCTTCCTCCTCATCACGCTGAACAGCCAAGTTTTCAGAGGGCCAAAAGGCTCTGTTAAAACTAAATTTTGTGGAGGGCTGTATCCAGGCTCTGTTACAAATTAAGCAACTACGAGCTCTATCTTAAAGAAAAAAAAAAAAAAAAAAACGTTTCTGGGTTTCACCTGCACTCTGGGTAAACCAATTTTTTCCAGGGGTACACCTGTACTCTTGGTACACCGATTTTTCAGGTGTTCGCTTGTACTCTTGGTACATAAATGCTTCAGGGGTTTGTCTATACTCTTGGTACACAAAGGTTTCCCAGCGCGGTGTTCAGCTATCTGACACATACACAGAATGAATTGTCCTGCTTTGCCCATTAAAATTTCTTCATGTTTCATGCTGTCTTTGGAGCGATGAAAGGAACTGTAACTGATTTCATGAGACTTTCACAGAAGTACTAGCATCCGAGTTTGCTTTAAATACCCTGAGTGGTTTGGTTTTGGTCTGATAGACACCCGCACATCCAATCTCTTGCCCAAATATTCAACCTACACCTCAGACATATTGTCAAATTATGTCCGTTCCTCACCGCGGACACCCTAAAAACACTGGTGGTTGCACTCAACCACTCCTGACTCGACTGCTGCAACTTGCTTCTCATCAGCTTCCCCCGCACCAGACTCGCTCCAATCCATACTAACCATGGCAGCTAGGCTCATTTTTCTATCCAGCCATTTTTCAGGCACCTCTGCACTATGTCAGTCGCTGCATTGGCTGCCCATCCGCTGCAGAACTAAATTTAAACTCGTCAACCGCACCCACAAAGCTGTGCATGGTGCCGCACCACCATGCATCACATCCCTCCTTTCCGTACACCACACAGCCCTCTTACTCCCATCCGTTAACACACTCAGACTAAACACCCCTCTAATACGAACCTCACATGCTCGCCTTCAGGACTTCACCAGAGCAGCACCCATCCTCTGTGTTATCAGACCACACCGGTACCGAGCTGATCACCTCGTTGCCAGGTGCCAAATTGGTAGATACGGAAGCCTGTGATGAGAAGATTTGCTAGCAATTATCTATCAATAGTGTCATGGAATATAAAGTGTTAAGTTTCAGAATGCAATAAGTTTATATTTCTTACCTTCTATTGGACTATTGACCCTTAAATAGAAGACTGAAACCTATGCTTTGTAGTGCCGTGAACTAGGACTTTAAGATAAGAAGTCAACAGACAAATTAAATAAGGCTGAGCTATGTTAACAGAGAAGACACACAACTATTGCAGAAATGTTCTCTAATGCAACAGCAATATCCTGACTTAGGTAATTCTGTGTCTGAGGCGGGCCTTAAGAGCTTTGAGAATATTTGGTAGATGTCAATAAGTCTTATGATCAATAAGTATTTTCACCTTTGTAACAGTAAGCTACGTAACACTAATCTTTGTACCAAGCAACATTTGGATACGCCCTCTTCTTCCTGTATAAGAGTTGGCAATGTTCATAATAAAGTCGAATTTCATTGGGATTCTCACTGGAGAAGTGTCTTGACATAACATGGAGTGATTTCATGCTATTGATAGATAATTGCTAGAGATGAGCGAGCACCAAAATGCTCGGGTGCTCGTTATTCGGGACGAACTTTTCGCGATGCTCGAGGGTTCGTTTCGAGTAACGAACCCCATTGAAGTCAATGGGCGACCCGAGCATTTTTGTATTTCGCCGATGCTCGCTAAGGTTTCCTTGTGTGAAAATCAGGGCAATTGAAGAAAGTGATGGGAACGACACAGCAACGGATAGGGCAGGCGAGGGGCTACATGTTGGGCTGCATCTCAAGTCCCACTATTAAGCCACAATAGCGGCAAGAGTGTCCCCCCCCCCTCCCAAAAACTTTTACTTTTGAAAAGCCCTCATTAGCATGGCATACCTTAGCTAAGCACCACACTACCTCCAACAAAGCACAATCACTGCCTGCATGACACTCCACTGCCACTTCTCCTGGGTTACATGCTGCCCAACCGCCCCCCCTCCCCCCCACAGCGCACACCAAAGTGTCCCTGCGCAGCCTTCAGCTGCCCTAATGCCTCACCACCCTCATGTCTATTTAGAAGTGCGTCTGCCATGAGGAGGAACCGCAGGCACACACTGCAGAGGTTGGCATGGCTAGGCAGCGACCCTCTTTAAAAGTGGCGGGGCGATAGCCCACAATGCTGTACAGAAGCAATGAGAAATAGAATCCTGTGCCACCGCCATCAGGAGCTGCACACGTGGGCATAGCAATGGGGAACCTATGTGTCACACACTATTCATTCTGTCAAGGTGTCTCTGCATGCCCCAGTCAGACTGGTAATATGTACCTTAACAGTAAACGCGTTGGTGGTAATGTGGTGGTGAGTGCGGTTTTATTTTGTTGGTTTTCGGAATGTGGCCAGGATTAAGTGGGCCGTGGCGGGGGGATGGTGGGGGGTCTCTCGGTAAAGGTGAAATTCTTGGACTGCCACCAGACGAACCAATGCAAAGGCATTTGCCAAGAATGTTTGTTTTCCCTGTTGGAGGAGGAGGGGGATGTTTTTGAGGCACTACGTGTCCTCTACACGTGTCCGTGGTTATATGCACCTTTACAGTAACCGCGTTGGTGGGAAATGGCCTCGCCGCCATCATGTCTTTGGGAAGCCTCTGTTTCCACACCCCAGAGACATACCATTAGCAGCGGTATAGGCAGAGCCCAGAATTCGTAACATTTCAGCCGTAGCATTAGGACAGGCCCCACTAACATATCACTAGCAGCATTATAGCGGGAGCGCAGTCTTCGTTCCATGTCAGCAATAGTAGCACTCAAGACAGGCCCCACTAACATATCACTAGCAGCATTACAGCGAGAGCGCAGTCTTCGTTCCATGTCAGCAATAGTAGCACTCAAGACAGGCCCCACTAACATATCACTAGCAGCATTATAGCGGGAGCGCAGTCTTCGTTCCATGTCAGCAATAGTAGCACTCAAGACAGGCCCCAGTAACAATTCCGAAGCAGCAGTATAGTGGGAGCGCAGTCTTCGTTCCATTTCAGCAATAGTAGCACTCAAGACAGGCCCCAGTAACAATTCCGAAGCAGCAGTATAGCGGGAGCGCAGTCTTCGTTCCATGTCAGCAATAGTAGTACTCAAGACAGGCCCCAGTAACAATTCCGAAGCAGCAGTATAGCGGGAGCGCAGTCTTAGTTCCATTTCAGTAGCTGCAGTATAGCCAAGGCCCAAGTTACATTTATGTAGCTAAAGTGTAGGCCAACCCCACACACACTTCTGTACCATGAGTGCAGGTGAAGAACATACAAATTGCTATGATTACACTGTAGGTGAGGGCCCCAAAAAATTGGTGTACCAACAGTACTAATGTACCTCAGTAAAAATTGGCCATGCCCAACCAAGATGGCAGGTGAAACCCATTAATCGCTTTGGTTAATGTGGCTTAAGTGGTAACTAGGCCTGGAGGCAGCCCAGTTTAACTAAAAATTGGTTCAAGTTAAAGTTTCAACGCTTTTAAGAGCATTGAAACATATAAAAATTGTTTCGAAAAATTAGATGAGTGAGCCTTGTGGCCCTAAGAAAAATTGCCCGTTCAGCGTGATTACCTGAGGTTTCAGGAGGAGGAGCAGGAGGAGGAGGAGGAATATTAGACACAGATTGATGAAGCAGAAATGTCCCCGTTCTGGATGGTGAGAGAGAACGTAGCTTCCATCCGCGGGTGCAGCCTACGTATTGTTTACGTATCGCTGCTGTCCGCTGGTGGAGAAGAGAAGTCTGGGGAAATCCAGGCTTTGTTCATCTTGATGAGTGTAAGCCTGTCGGCACTGTCGGTTGACAGGCGGGTACGCTTATCTGTGATGATTCCCCCAGCCGCACTAAACACCCTCTCCGACAAGACGCTAGCCGCAGGACAAGCAAGCACCTCCAGGGCATACAGCGCTAGTTCAGGCCACGTGTCCAGCTTCGACACCCAGTAGTTGTAGGGGGCAGAGGCGTCACCGAGGACGGTCGTGCGATCGGCTACGTACTCCCTCACCATCCTTTTACAGTGCTCCCGCCGACTCAGCCTTGACTGGGGAGCGGTGACACAGTCTTGCTGGGGAGCCATAAAGCTGGCCAGGCCCTTAAAGACTGTTGCACTGTCTGGGCTGTACATGCTGCTCGATCTACGCACCTCCCCTGCTACATGGCCCTCGGAACTGCGCCTTCTGCCACTAGCGCTGTCGGATGGGAATTTTACCATCAGCTTGTCCGCCAGGGTCCTGTGGTATAGCAACACTCTCGAACCCCTTTCCTCTTCGGGAATGAGACTGGGAAGGTTCTCCTTATAGCGTGGGTCGAGCAGTGTGTACACCCAGTAATCCGTAGTGGCCAGAATGCGTTGAATGCGAGGGTCACGAGAAAGGCATCCTAACATGAAGTCAGCCATGTGTGCCAGGGTACCTGTACGCAACACATGGCTGTCCGCACTAGGAAGATCACTTTCAGGATCCTCCTCCTCCTCCTCCTCCTCAGGCCATACACGCTGAAATGATGACAGGCAACCAGCATGGGTACCGTGAGCAGTGGGCCAAGCTGTCTCTTCCCCCTCCTCCTCATCCTCCTCATCCTCCTCCTCCTCCTCCTGAACGCGCTGAGATATAGACAGGAGGGTGCTCTGACTATCCAGCGACATACTGTCTTCCCCCGGCTCGGTTTCCGAGCGCAAAGCGGCTGCCTTTATGGTTTGCAGGGAACTTCTCAAGAGGCATAGCAGAGGAATGGTGACGCTAATGATTGCAGCATCGCCGCTCACCACCTGGGTACACTGATCAAAGTTTCGAAGGACCTGGCAGATGTCTGCCAACCAGGCCCACTCTTCTGAAAAGAATTGAGGAGGCTGACTACCACTGCGCCGCCCATGTTGGAGTTGGTATTCCACTATAGCTCTACGCTGCTCATAGAGTCTGGCCAACATGTGGAGCGTAGAGTTCCACCGTGTGGGCACGTCGCACAGCAGTCGGTGCACTGGCAGATTAAAGCGATGTTGCAGGGTGCGCAGGGTGGCAGCGTCCGTGTGGGACTTGCGGAAATGTGCGCAGAGCCGGCGCGCCTTTACGAGCAGGTCTGACAAGCGTGGGTAGCTTTTCAGAAAGCGCTGAACCACCAAATTAAAGATGTGGGCCAGGCATGGCACGTGCGTGAGGCTGCCGAGCTGCAGAGCCGCCACCAGGTTACGGCCGTTGTCACACACGACCATGCCCGGTTGGAGGCTCAGCGGCGCAAGCCAACGGTCCGTCTGCTCTGTCAGACCCTGCAGCAGTTCGTGGGCCGTGTGCCTCTTCTCTCCTAAGCTGAGTAGTTTCAGCATGGCCTGCTGACGCTTGCCCACCGCTGTGCTGCCACGCCGCGCGACACCGACTGCTGGCGACGTCCTGCTGCTGCTGACACATCTAGATTGCGAGACAGAGGTTGAGGAGGGGGAGGAGGAGGAGGAGGGTGCTTTAGTGGAAGAAGCATACACCGCCGCAGATACCACCACCGAGCTGGGGCCCGCGATTCTGGGGGTGGGTAGGACGTGAGCGGTCCCAGGCTCTGACTCTGTCCCAGCCTCCACTAAATTCACCCAATGTGCCGTCAGGGAGATGTAGTGGCCCTGCCCGCCTGTGCTTGCCCACGTGTCCGTAGTTAAGTGGACCTTGCCACTAACTGCATTGGTGAGGGCGCGTACAATGTTGCGGGAGACGTGGTCGTGCAGGGCTGGGACGGCACATCGGGAAAAGTAGTGGCGACTGGGAACTGAGTAGCGCGGGGCCGCCGCCGCCATCATAGCTTTGAAGGACTCCGTTTCCACAACCCTATACGGCAGCATCTCAAGGCTGATAAATTTGGCTATGTGGACGGTTAACGATTGAGCGTGCGGGTGCGTGGCGGCGTACTTGCGCTTGCGCTCCAACACTTGCGCTAGCGACGGCTGGACTGTGCGGTGCGAGACATTGGTGGATGGGGCCGAGGACAGCGGAGGTGAGGCTGTGGGTGCAGGCCATGAGACGGTTGTGCCTGTGTCCTGAGAGGGAGGTTGGACCTCAGTGGCAGGTTGGGGCACAGGGGGAGAGGCAGCGGTGCAAACCGGAGGCGGTGAACGGCCTTCGTCCCACCTTGTGGGGTGCTTGGCCATCATATGTCTGCGCATGCTGGTGGTGGTGAGGCTGTTGGTGGTGGCTCCCCGGCTGATCTTGGCGCGACAAAGGTTGCACACCACTGTTCGTCGGTCGTCAGGCGTCTCTGTGAAAAACTGCCAGACCTTAGAGCACCTCGGCCTCTGCAGGGTGGCATGGCGCGAGGGTGTGCTTTGGGAAACACTTGGTGGATTATTCGGTCTGGCCCTGCCTCTACCCCTGGCCACCGCACTGCCTCTTGCAACCTGCCCTGCTGATGCCCTTGCCTCCCCCTCTGAAGACCTGTCCTGAGTAGGCGTTGCACACCAGGTGGGGTCAGTCACCTCATCGTCCTGCTGCTCTTCCTCCGAATCCTCTGTGCGCTGCTCCCTTGGACTTACTGCCCTTACTACTACCTCACTGCAAGACAACTGTGTCTCATCGTCATCGTCCTCCTCACCCACAGAAAGTTCTTGAGACAGTTGGCGGAAGTCCCCAGCCTCTTCCCCCGGACCCCGGGAACTTTCGAATGGTTGGGCATCAGTGACGATAAACTCCTCTGGTGGGAGAGGAACCGCTGCTGCCCAATCTAAGCAGGGGCCCGAGAACAGTTCCTGGGAGTGTTCCCGCTCCTGAGCATGTGTCATTGTAGTGGAGTGAGGAGGCTGGGAGGAAGGAGGAGCAGCAGACAGAGGATTCGGATTTGCAGCAGTGGACGGCGCAGAACTGTGGCTGGACGATAGGTTGCTCGAAGCACTTTCTGCCATCCAGGACAGGACCTGCTCACACTGCTCATTTTCTAATAAAGGTCTCCCGCGTGGACCCATTAATTGGGCGATGAATGTGGGGACGCCAGAAACGTGCCTCTCTCCTAATCGCGCAGCAGTCGGCTGCGACACACCTGGATCAGGAGCTCGGCCTGTGCCCACACCCTCACTTGGGCCTACGCGTCCTCGGCCACGTCCACGTCCTCTAGGCTTACCCCTACCCCTCAGCATGCTGTATTACCAGTGATTTGATTTCCCAGGCAGGAAATAAATTGGCGCAAGCCTGCAGGCCAAATATAATGTTTTCGCTTTTTTGCAAAGGGAAGACCCCACTGCGTGTATTCAATGAAAAACAAGAAGTTTAATATCTGTGGTGTGGCCCTCAAAAAGTGTCACACAAGTATAGTGTAGCAGAGTTATTAACTCTAGCAGAGCAGGTATTTGCCAGTCAGGAAAGACAATGGCGCTAGGCTGCAGTAAAGCGTAGCTGGTTGCGTCTGATTTTTGTACGTTGTACACGCAGCACACACGTACACGCAGACCTTAGGACTGACACAGGCTGGCCAGATATATTTTTTTTTCCTTTTTAGCAAAGGGAAGACCCCACTGCGTGTATTCAATGAATAATGTATGTCTTTTGGCCCTGCCTACACAATTCTATCCCTGTAGTATTAATGCCGGGTGCAATGCTCTGCACAGCCGGTTTTGAGAAAAAAAAAATAAAAATGCAACACTGCTAACAGCAGCCTGGACAGTACTGCACACGGATAGAAGTGGCCCTAGAAAGGACCGTTGGGGTTCTTGAAGCCTACACTAACTCCTAACACTCTCCCTGCCTAACCACCACTTCTGTCCCTATTGCTGGGCGCAATGCTCTGCAGATCCAATTTTGGACAAAAAAAAATAAAAATACTGTGCTAACACAGTACTGCACACTAGTAGATGTGGCCCTGAGAAGGGCCGTTGGGTTTCTTGAAGCCTACACTGACTCCTAACGCTCTCCCTACAGCAGCACCAGCAGCAGCACTTTCCCTCAGCTAAGTCACAAGGCATGTGTGGCGAGCCGCGGGAGGGGCCGATTTTTATACTCGGGTGACATCTGATCGCCCCAGCCACTCACAGCAGGGGGGTGGTATAGGGCTTTAACGTCACAGGGGGAAGTTGTAATGCCTTCCCTGTCTTTCAATTGGCCAGAAAAGCGCGCTAACGTCTCAGAGAGGAAACTGAAAGTAACCCGAACATCGCGTGGTACTCGTTACGAGTAACGAGCATCCCGAACACCGTAATATTCGCACGAATATCAAGCTCGGACGAGTACGTTCGCTCATCTCTAATAATTGCTCATCACGGGCTTCCATATCTACCAATTTGGCACCTGGCAACGAGGTCATCAGATCGGTACCGGTGTGGTCCGATAACAATAGCATGAAATCACTTCATGTTATGTCAAGACTAGAGATGAGCGAGCACCAAAATGCTCGGGTGCTCGTTGCTCGAGTCGAACTTTCCGCAATGCTCGAGAGTTTGTTTCGAGTAACCAACCCCATTGAAGTCAATGGGCGACTTGAGCATTTTTGTATATAACCCATGCTCTGCTAAGGTTTTCTATGTGAAAATCTAGAAAACCCAAGAAAGTGATGGAAACGACACAGAAACGGATAGGGCAGGCGAGGGGAAACATACAGGGCTGTATCTCAGGTTCCCAGGTCCCACTATTAAGCCACAATAGCGGCAAGAGTGGACCCCCCCCCTTTACAATTTTTACTTCGGACAAACCCTCATCAGCAAGGCACACCTTAGCTAAGCACCACACTACCTCCAACCAAGCACAAGCACCGCCTGCAAGACACACCGCTGCCTCTTCTCCTGGGTTACATGCTGCCCAACCCCCCCGTACGACCCTGCGTCCGCAGCACACACAAAAGTGTCCCTGCGCAGCCTTCAGCTGCCCTCATGCCACACGCTGGCCTCATAGCCACACCACCCTCATGTTTATTTATAAATGTGTCTGCCATGACGAGGAACCAGAGGCACACACTGCAGAGGGTTGGCGGGGCCAGGCAGCAGCCCTCTTTAAAAGGGGCGGGGTGATAGCCCACAATGCTGTAGAGAATCGATGAGAAATTGACGTTCAATCTTCATTCCAATCCTGTGCCACCTCCGTCAGGAGCTTCAAACGTGGGCATGAGTTACATAGCTATGGGGAATCCATGTGCCCACAGTATTCATTCTGTCTAGGTGTCGCATAGCTCAATCGACACAGCAAGGGGAAAGCCATCTGCACTCTGCCCCCTACCCAAGTCAGTCAGTGTCTTTGTGCCAGACAGGTCAAACACTGCGATGGGAACTAAGTTTGCACCAACAGCATAGGTGGGTCCTAGGCAACCCAAGACATAAACAATAAATAAATCACAGTGGCCAAACGTGGCAGACTTGGACCGCGCCAACGACATAGGCCTCGGCCCAAAGCCTCAGCCATCGTAGGCAGGAAGCGGACTTTCACTGCACCTAGGACATAGGCCTCTGCAATAACCCTCAGCAATCGCGGGCCTACTGCGAACTCCAATGCTAGCGTAGCTGTGATCGTCTCATTAGCGCTGTATCGCTCCTCTAGTTTGTCCCAATGCAGAGCCCCGGATAGCTGAGCTAACATGAGATAAAACACAGGTTGGCTTCGGCCCACACTGCATGCTCCAGTCAGTATGTGTAATTTACATTGTCACTGGTACGTAGAACTCCGCTATGGGAAGTCTGTGTGAAACCACAGTGTGGGTGGCTCCCTGGAACCCACCGACGGGGTGGGTTGAGTGAGTGACAGCATATTAGCCTGCCATGGACAAGTTTGTCCTCCACAGCATTGTCTGGCTGCCGGCATATTTGTAGTGCTTATGGCGATTGTGCCTGTCCTACTGCGATTTTGCCGATGGCGATTGTGCCTGCCTTGTGGCGATACTGCCTATGGCGACCGTGTCTGCTTGGAAGACTAAGGGGTGTTGGATTTTCGACTTTTTCCTGTGAATTATTCATAACATTGCAGTGCCCCGAATAGCTAAGGTAACGTGAGATAAAATGCAGGTAGGCTTCAGCCCACACTGCATGCCCTAGTCAGTCTGGGTAATTTTTTGGGTGGCCATGTGCGTTGAACACCACAATGGGAACACTTAGTGCACCGATAGTATGCACAGACCCCTGTAATACTCCTGTAGCAAAGGTATAAGCTGACCCCGCTAACAGTTATGTTCAGAAGTCGAGGGAGACTGTAACACTTCTGTAGTAATAGTATGGACAGACCCCAGTAACATTTCAGTAGCTGCAGTATAGGCAGAGCCCAGTATCAGTTACATTTCAGTAGTAGCAGTATCGACAGACCCCTGTAACATTTCCGTAACAGCAGGATAGGCAGAGCCCAGTATTAGTGGGATTTCAGTAGTAACAGTATAGACAGATAGACAACACCTATGTGGAAAAGCTAGTATTTTCTGAGACAAGAGAGGGGCATTTGATTGCAATGAAAAGGATATTCAAGGTACTGAAAGTCTGCACTCCTCCTCATCTCCAGCTGAAATATGGAAAGGCGTCATTCATATGTTTTCTGTTGTCCATTTCAAAGTGTTAGCAAAAAGCAATCCAAGTTTCCGGCTACTACCATGCATCTTTCTTAGGAATTACCAAAGATGATCACAAGTAAAGGCCTCATCATCGGTCAGTCCAAAATCATTCAGGGAGTATGTGGTTCTCAGCTGGCCTGCTTCCACCAAGGATTTGTGCCTGCTGCTACTCTGTCCCTTGCCCTGCAGGGATGCTGTGTTCTATAGTCACCTATATTCCGATCTCAGCTGTACGCTTATCTTTGGACTTAGCAGTGCCAACAAGTTGGAAGCCACCATTGTTCTACCAGTCGGCTGAAAGCTTCAGCTAGGGATAACGGACTACTACCGCTGTTTTGTTTAGTTGGTTTTCGGAATGTGGCCAGGATGAAGTGGGCCGTGGTGGGGGGGGAGGGGGGGGGGGGGGTTGGGGGCTTTCTTATTGTGTCGTTTTAGGTGAAATTCTTGGACTGCTGCCAGATGGACCACTGCGAAAGCATTTGCCAAGAATGTTTTCATTGTTGGAGGATGAGGAGGGGAATGTTTTTGAGGCAGTACGTGTCCTGCACACGTGTCCGTGGTTATATGCACCTTCCCAGTAACCGCGTTGGTATAAAAATTGCTGCGACTGTGGACCTACTAGCTCGGCCTCGCCACTGATCATGTCTTAGGAAAGCCTCAGTTTTCACAAGCCTGTAACATCGCCTCTTAACCTTCTTTTTTCTAGAGTAAATAGTCCCAATTTGGATAGCCTCTCTGGGTATTCCAGTCCCGTCGTTCCATGTATTAGTTTAGTTGCCCTTCTTTGAACCCCTTCAAGCACTGTGACATCTTTCCTGAGCACCGGTGACCAGATCTGTACACAGTATTCCATGTGAGGCCTGACAAGTGCCTTATATAGTGGGAGGATAATGTTCTCGTCCTTCTCCCCTATACCTCTTTTAATGCACCCCAAGACTTTATTTGCCTTCGCAGAAGCTGACTGGCATTGGTTACTCCAGTTTAGTGTATTATCCACTAATACCCCCAGATCCTTTTCCATATCACTTTTCCCTAGTGGTACCCCATTAAGTGGATATTGGTGACATCCGTTTCTCCTGCCCATGTGCATAGTCCCCAGTAACATTTCATTTACAGCAGTATAGACAGACCCCAGTAACATTTCATTTGCAGCAGTATAGGCAGACCCCAGTAACATTTCATTTGCACCAGTATAGACAGACCCCAGTAACATTTCATTGGCAGCAGCAATAGACAGACCAAGTAACATTTCACTAGTAACAGTATAGACAGACCCCTGCAACATTTTAGTAGCAGCAGCGTAGGCAGAGCCCAGTAACATTTCGGTAGTAACAGTATAGACAGACCCCTGTAACATTTCATTTGCAGCAGTAAAGCCAGAACCCAGTAACATTTGAGTAGTAACAGCATAGACAGACCCCAGTAACATTTCATTTGCAGCAGTATAGACAGACCCCAGTAACATTTCATTTGCAGCAGTATAGACAGACCCCAGTAACATTTGAGTAGTATTAGTAACAGTATAGACAAACGACTGTAACATTTCCGTAGCAGCAGTATTGGCATAGCCCAGCATTAGTAACAACGCGGCACACCTTGCCGAGCAGGTCAGGCAAGTGAGGGTAGTTTTTAGGAAACCGCTGAACCAGCAGATTGAAGACGTTGGCCAGGCATGGCACGTGTGTGAGGCTGCTGAGCTGCAGAGCCGCCACCAAGTTACGGCTGTTGTCATACACGACCATGCCCGCTTGGAGGCTCAGCGGCGAAAGCCAGAAGTCGGTCTGCTCTGTCAGACCCTGCAACAGCTCGGGGCCGTGTGCCTCTTGTCACCTAGGCTTAGTAGTTTCAGCACGGCCTGCTGATGCTTGCCCACCGCTGTGCTGTCATGCCACACCGACTGCTGGCGACGTGCTGCTCACACTTCTTAATTGAGAGGTACAGGTTGCGTATGAGGAGGGGGAGGGTTTAGAGGGGGTGGAATAGACCGCCGCAGATACCAGCACCGAGGTAGGACCCGCTATTCTGGGTGTGGGTAGGACGTGGGCGGTCCCAGGCTCTGACTCGGTCCCAGCCTCCACCAAATTCACCCAATGGGCCGTCAGGGAGATATAGTGGCCCTGCCCGCCAGTACTTGTCCACGTGTCCGTGGTTAAGTGTACCTTCCCAGTCACCACGTTGGTGAGGGCACGATTGATGTTGCGGGAGACGTGCTGGTGTAGGGCTGGGACGGCACACTGGGAAAAAGAGTGGCGACTGGGACCGAGTAGCGCGGGACCGCTGCTGCCATCATGTTTTTGAAAGCTTCCGTTTCCACAAGCCTGTACGGCAGCATCTCCAGGCTGATTAATTTTGCAATGTGCACATTTACAGCTTGTGTGTACTGATCTGGAGTACGGTTTTCTCCAGCAGGCTTTGGGGTATTTTGTCGCTTCCGAATTATATCGTGTGCACACATCATCGAACCAGATCAGACACAAGCTATCAGCCTCATATCCAAAATGGCTCTCTGCCCAGAAACAGCCAGACAGGACCTTTTATTGTACAGACACACAATGGGCGTGCAACAGGTTACATCAGTAACATATAGGATTCTCATTTGTCGGATCATATAGAATCCCCCCTCCTTCCTGCCCACCTTCTCTCAAGTCCAATGTATAAGCAAGTCTTTGTCTCACAAACATGTGCTCGAATCTGAAACTGAAAGTACATATCTCTTTGTTCAAGAAGATCCTGTGTGGGGGATGGGGAGGACTGGGAAAACACTCAAGCAATAACATATAACACTGTGATTTAACTCTCTCCTTATGCAGCAGAGTTTCACATTAGGCTGAAGTCACAAAACACACATAATACGTCTATTGCAAATTGGTAGACATTTTATACTAATTAATTATCATGTCTATCACAGTACGGGTGCGTGGTGGCGTATTTGCGCTTTTGCTCCAATGCTTGTGCTAGCGACAGCTGAACGCTGCGCTGAGAGACATTGCTGGGTGGAGTGGAGGACAGTGGAGGTGAGGGTGTGGTTGCAGGCTGGGAGGCGCACGTGCCTGTGTCGTGAGCGGGGGGGGGGGTGGATCTGAGTGGCTGGTTTGGGCACAGGGGGTGTGCTGGAGGCGGTGAACGGCCTTTGTCCCACCTTGTGGGGTGCTTAGCCATCATATGCCTGCGCATGCTGGTGGTGGGGAGGCTGGTAGTGGTGGCTCCCCGGCTGATCTTGGCGCGACACAGGTTGCACACCACTGTCCGTTGGTCGTCTGTGCTCTCTCTGAAAAACGTCCACACCTTTGAACTCCTAGCCCTCTGCACGGTGGCTTGGCGTGAGGGGGTGCTTTGGGAAACAGTTGGGGGGGTCTTCGCTCTGGCACCTGCCTCTACCCCTGGCCACTCCACTGCCTCTTCCAACCTGTCCTGCTGCTGCACTTGCCTCACCCTCTGAAGAACTCTTCTCAGTTGGCTTAGCAAACCAGGTGGGATCAGTCACCTCATCATCCAGCGGTTCTTCCTCCAAATCCTCTGTGTGCTCCTCCCTCGGACTTACTGCCCTTACTACTACCTCACGGATAGACAACTGTGTCTCATCATCATCGACCTCCTCACCCACTGAAAGCTCTTGAGACAGTTGCCGGAAGTCCCCGGCCTCATCACCCGGACCCCGGGAACTTTTCAAAGATTGGGCATCGGTCACGACAAACTCCTGAGGTGAGAGAGGAACTATTATTTCCCAATCAAGGCAGGGGCCCCAGAACAGTTCCTGGGAGTCTGCCTGCTCATCAGAATGTGTCATTTTCATGGAGTGAGGAGGCTGGGAGGAGGGAGGAGCAGCAGTGAGAAGATTCAGAGTTGCAGTAATGGACTGCGTAGAAGACTGGGTGGTCGATACATTGCTGGATGCATTTTCTGCCATCCACGACAGGACCTGCTCACACTGCTCTGTTTGTAATACAGGTCTATTAAGTAGACCCAAAAATGATGATATGAATCTGGGGACCCCAGAAACTTTCCTCTCTCCTAATCCCGCAGCAGCCGGCTGCAATTCACCTGGACCAGGAACTCGGCCTGTGCCCACACCCTCACTTGAACCTCCGCGTCCTCGACCCTTACCCCTACTCCTCATCATGGCGGATTAAGAATAGAGCAGGGCCCAAATAAATTACCCCACTGTACCGCACTGACAACTGGGCCTTAATTCACCGCACACAGAGACTTGTAGATAGCGGGGACTCTATGCTGTGACTTGAAAACATTTACCCGCTGTCTTGCGCTGATACCGAGGGGGTAATTTACTGCTCGCAGAGACTGGTAGATTGTAGAGGCTGTGTGGAGGGGGGGAAAAGTCTAACGCCAGTGGAGAGTGCTGGTAACTGCGGCTATCTCAACCCCACAAAGGGAAGGG
Organism: Eleutherodactylus coqui; assembly: GCF_035609145.1. NCBI lineage: Eukaryota > Metazoa > Chordata > Amphibia > Anura > Eleutherodactylidae > Eleutherodactylus > Eleutherodactylus coqui. Next base: position 1,394,322 of record NW_027102368.1, read on the forward strand.
TATTGTGAGACGCTCTGCACAGCGGCAGAGCTGAAATACTTTGCAGTGGCCCCGGTAATATTACGGTACTGTTTAGCGGTGAGACCGCTGTCTAATGCACTGCAGACACAGAACGGTATAACTGAAGTCGTTTGCAGTAGGCTAGGAAATATTTGAGTGCAGTTTTATGGTGAGTGCCGGTTGTACGGCACTGCAGCCTGAGAACGCCTATTACTGAAAGGCTGGGAACAGGCCTAGATGCGTAATACAAAAATGGATGCACTACAACTCCCAGCAGGCCACAAGTATAATGTACACGGTCAGATGCAGCCCAATGGAGGAGCTTTGGGGTTTTTGTAGACAGGATCCTACTCTAACACTTTCCCTATATAAGCAGCAGCTCTTTCCCTTTACTCTGTATAATTCACTGCAGACTTAGAACACTATAGCTGTAATGGCGTGCACAGCCCGAGATGGGGGGGGGGGGGTGCACTACTGCTCACAGCCTGCCACAACAGTAATGCACACGGTCAGATGTGGCCCTAAGAAGGACAGTTGAGGTTCTTGTAGACAGGATCCTACGCTAACCCTATATCAGCAGCAGCACTGTCCCTATACTCTCCCAGCTATCAGCAGCAGCACTGTCCCTATACTCTCCCAGCGTGTGTCTGAGGCGAGGCACGGGCGGGACCGCTTTAGGTACTCGGCGGTCACCTGATCTCGCCAGCCACTCACTGCTGGGGGGTGGGATAGGGCTGGCGTGTCACAGCAGGAAGTGGTAATGCCTTCCCCGCATGTCTATTGGCTAGAAAATGGCGCTAAACATGCAGGGAAGGACATGGAATTGACTGGAGTACCGCGTGGTGTTCGTCTCGAGTAACGAGCATCTCGAGTCCCCTAATGCTCGGACGAGTGTGCTCGCTCATCTCTAGTTATTACCTTAATTATATCAATGTGGATTCTATCATTTATATTGATTACATATGTGAGACGGTGACCGGCAAGGTGCTGGAGGGCAGGTATGTGTCGCCTAGGATGCTCTCCTATGCTGCCTTGGGGAGCGCTTGGGCAGATACGTGCCACCGAGCAGCCTGGGCTCGGTGGAGGAAGCCGGCAGTATAGTGTTAGTTGCATTAAGCTACTAACACGCTGTAGCAAGTAAGTGGCTCTAAACCGCATAATCCGGGCCGGCTTTTCCTGGAGTGACCAAAGTGAAGGGTGGGATGGTCACTCCCACGTACCAGGTGAGCCTGGTACCAGGCCTTATAAAGCCTGGGCCTACAGGGCCTAGAGGAGAGCTGAGACCTCTGCAGGTCTGAGAGTCCTGGCTGGCTGTGTGCAGGAGCCATTTTGGTTACCAGTGTGTAGACAGGGACGCTCCACGTATAGTAAGTGCTCAGACGAGCAGGATTTACTTTATGTTTGCCTGATGTTAAGGCCTGTTCTTTGCTTTGTTTGCTTGGAAATAAACCCAGGCAAAGCCTGGACTAAAGACTTCATCACAAGTGTCACTGTCTCTGACTGCTTATGCCCAGGTTGCTACTGATCCTAGACGCTAATCCCTCACACATAGTATATCTTTTTTTTTTTTTTTTCAAATCAAATTTTTATTGACATTTTGAATTTTATAACAAACAACGACATGTTATGAGAGTATAAGACAACGTCTCCAGTAGTAAATAGAAATCATGAATAAGCAAAAAATAGTTCCTTGAGATACCAAATGCTCAATTTTAGTGCAGAGACAAAAAGGTCAGCGATATTAATAACCATTGGAAAGGGAGATCCACATCCGGGGTCGGCCCCAGACGGGATATCTCTGGGTCCAATCCAATATCCAAGAACATAAAACAAAAAGGGGGAGGGGGAACAGATACAGTAGGGAGCTCACTACGAAGGATAGGGTCGGGAGGGGAGAGTTAGGGTGGGGGGGGGGGTAGGGAACAGTAGGGGGGTCGTCTCGTGCCACCCCAGTCGCTGTCTCTCACGCAGTCCGTTCCCAGCGAGACAGAGCATAAACATACTGAAGAGACCCGGTAAGACCCGGGGGTCCTCCTCCAATCGTGAGGGCCGAGCTTTGGGGGGGTGATGTAATAAAATGATGTGATAGTGACAGTGTTGCTAAAGATAATAGTAAAGATATTAATAATAATAATAAAAATAATAAAAGATAATAAAAATCTTGATAAAAATCTTGATAAGGGGGATCAAAAGTCCAGATACCAGAACGACATGCGGAAGGGTGGGGGAACTGGTGCCGTCTCACGAGGTCTCGGGGGCCTCCCGGGCTTGGCCTATATCCCTCCTGATGGCTCGCCAAGGGCTCCACGTCTCCAAGAATTTCTCGTGGGAACTATTGGCATAACTGCTCAGCTCTTCTAAGCTGGCCAGGAGGTCAACCCTCTCCCTCCATTTGGTCAAGGAGGGAGGATCCTTCCTGAGCCAGAGAAGAGGGATGAAGGACTTAGCAACATCTATCAAGAGTGCTATCAGTTTATTCCTCTGAGGGTGGAAGGTAGTGGACGGTCTCCACAGAAAAACCACCTCAGGGGAAAGGACCAGCCCCGGTGCTAGCCTACACAGCACGCACCCAACCTCCTTCCAGAAGGGAGCCAACACCGGACAGTCCCACCATAGATGTAGATAGGAGCCGGGCCCAGAGTCACACCTCCAGCAAGTTCCCTTAGATGTAAGTTTGTGGTCCAACAGCCACTGGGGAGTTCTGTACCATCTAGACAACAGCTTATAGTGTGATTCCTGCGAAGTGACACATGGGGAGGCGCCAAATGAATTGCTGAGGATAACCCTCATATCACCCTCTGACAGAGAAATCTTGAGCTCCTTCTCCCAGGATGTGATGAACGCGGGTTTATAGTTTCGTGGGGGAGATACAAATTGCTTACGGATGACAGCGAGTTTCCTCTTAACTTTGTTTTGATCTTTAAGAGAGTTCTCAAAATTAGTCAGGGGTCTGGTTGACCTATGCATAGTTAGAAACTTCCTGAAGATATGCTCTATATGCATTGTCACGAGAAAAGGAAGCTTATGCCCGGGCACCAGAGCCTCCAAAATCTCCGAGGGGGGCAGGTGAGCCCGCGTTTGTAAGTCTGCTAGTTTTCTATCAGAGAGGGTCCGCCAACCACTTGCGGCGCATGGGTCTAGTTGAAGTCCCATTACCAAATGTAGAGCATTTAAAGGAATGAGAGGCGAGGGCGGAGGTGCTAGTTCATCTCCCAGCCTAAGCCAGGTCTCCATGACCCCTCTTAAGAGGGGGCCACCTCTCCCTCGTCCCCGAAGAATCTGCTTCGGAAACCATAAATCTCCCTGAAAAGTGGGTCCATGAGATAGTAGAGCAAGATCCTGTACCATATGATCCTTAATTGGGTACACCAGCTCCATCCAGAGACCAAGCTGGGTAGACAAGTATAAGTCCCTGGGATTAGGCAGATCTATTCCCCCGTCCGTCCTTCTCTTCTCTAGCAAACTGTGAGCCAGTCTCGCCCTTCTGCCCCTCCAGACATAGTTCAGGATTATTGAGCGTAATGACTTAAAGAAAGAGTTAGGTATATGGATCGGGAGGAGACGTATCCTATATAAGAGAATTGGCATGACGTAGGAATGAAGAATATTCCTTCTCCCTAGCCATGACAGAAAAGGAAAGTCGTATGAGCGCAACAGATTCTTTATCCTAGGCAGGAGGGGAGTGAAATTAGCCGAGAATAAATCCTCTACTTTCTTAGTTAATCTAATGCCCAGGAATTCAATGTCTGCTGTAACCCATGTGAAGGGTGAGTTTGACTGCAATGCCCGTCTCCGGCTAGCTGAGATCGAAATGCCCAGGACCTGTGATTTTGAATAGTTTACTTTAAAATTAGATAAGGAACCGAACTCCTCCAACAGCGTAGTGAGACGAGGCAGGCCTTCCTCTGGATTAGAAACCAAGAAGACAATGTCGTCTGCGTACGCGGCCAGGGAGAGGGTTTTCTGTCCTATTTTTAGCCCTCGGATGTTCGTATCCAGCCGCACTTTCTGCAAGAACGGCTCAAGGGCGAGAATAAATAGGGAGGGAGATAGGGGACATCCCTGACGCGTGCCATTACTGATGTTAAAAGAAGGTGATAGGATCTCGTTAATTTTTATTTTGGCATATGGTGAGGCGTAGAGAGAGAAAATGGCGGCAATGAAAGTGGGAGGTATTTTAAATTGGGAGAGCACTGTTTGTATGTAGAGCCAGTCGACCCGGTCAAAGGCTTTTTCGGCGTCAGAGCCTACTAAAGCCAGAGGGGTGTTATAGATTTGTGCGTGATTTATAGCGTATAAGAGTCTGATTGAGTTATCTCTGCCCTCTCTTCCTCTGACGAAGCCAGCCTGCTCCTCCTTTATAAGGGATGGGATGTAGCTATCTAGTCTTTTTGCGAGAAGTTTGGCCCACATCTTCACGTCAAAGTTAATTAGAGAGATGGGCCTGTAGCTCCCGCAGGCTTCAGGGTCTTTATTCTCTTTGTGAATTAACGTAATGTGCGCTTCCTGCGCCTGTTTAGGCAGAGCGCCTCCTTGCATCAGGGAGTTAAACAATTCTGTTAAATGCGGAGTCAGGCATGATTTAAAGACTTTATAATAGGCGGCAGGAAGGCCATCAGGGCCAGGGCTTTTGCCCGAGGGGGACGAGGTCAGGATGTCTTCCACCTCCCGAGCGGAGACTGGCTTCGTCAGAGTCTCAATCGCCTCCTCGCTCAAGCAGGGGAGATCTAACTCATCCAAAAAAGCCTGTATCCGAGTGAGAGCTGTCTGTCTCTCTTCCGGAGTGTAGGGGGGTCTAATGTTATACAATTGGGAGTAAAACGCTTGAAACTCCTCCGCTATATCCTTTGAGGAAGTAACGGTCCTACCCATACCAGTTTTTAAGGAGCTAATGAAGTTCCTTTTTTGGGCTTTCTTGATAAGGGCTGAGGTCCACCTACTCCCTCTATTACCCTGTATGTATACAGTTTTTTGTAAATGCAGGTATTTTTTGTTGTATTTGTCATCAAAGTCTTTTTTCAGCTCCCTCCTGAGACTGGTAAGCTTATCTAAAGAGGCCTTGCATTGGGAGCTTTTCGCAGCTTGTTCTAGTTTGGTAATTTGCTGTAGCTTTTCATCTGTCTCTTTTTGAAGTTTTTTCTTAATTCTAGCGCTCAACGCGATTAACAAGCCTCTCATATAGGCCTTGTGGGCCTCCCATGTCATAGGCACTGAGACCTCAGAGGATTTATTCAAATGGAAGAATTCCTCCAAGCGGGTCCTGAGGTATTGCCTATCCTCTTCAGCGTCCAGGAGCGCTGGGTTCAATCTCCAGATCCATTCGCGGGGGGGGGGTATGGGTAAAGTCAATGCAGATGTGGAGTGGGGCGTGGTCGGAGACCAGGATGGAATCTATTTTGGCCCCCCTGAGTGAGCCCAACAGGGATGAATGGATAAGAAAATAGTCAAGGCGTTGGAAGGAATGGTGGACATGGGAATAAAAGGTAAAGTCTTTCGTAGCTGGGTTGAAATGTCTCCATGCATCCACCAAACCCAACTCCGAGAGACTGCGGTATAGGCGCCTCAGCTTAGTTTGAGACACGTGGGACTTTCCAGTCGACGCGTCTAGGATAGGGCTTAGAGTCAAGTTCAGATCCCCTCCCAGGAGAATAGGGCCCTCTGCAAAATACTTCAGGGTCTCGAGCTGTCCTAGCAACCACGGCACCTGCCCCACATTGGGAGCGTACAGATTGGCGATTGTCACTTTTTGATTTTGAAGTTTACCTCTTAAAAAGAGGACTCTTCCCTCCACGTCCGAATGTTGAGCCTCACACATAAAAGCTACCGAGTGGTGGAACAGAACAGAGACTCCCCTAACAGTGGATGTTGGATGCGTGCTGTGGTATGCCTGCCCAAACTGTTTCCCAGGGAGTGATAGCCGTCTATTTCCCCTGAAGTGGGTTTCCTGCAGAAAAGCAATTTTAGTTCCATACCTTCTCAGCAGCAGCGCTATGTGGTGCCTCTTGGATGGGGAGTTCAGTCCCTTCACATTCCACGAGGTCCACTTCAGTGGGTCGCTCATGTCAAGACGGTCGCTGGCAGGCCTAGCTTCGGAATACGCGGGAGAAAAGGAGACATTAATCTCAGATGGGAGGAATCAGAAGCCCCCTCAATATGTAGGGGCGCTCACCCGGATGAACGAGACTGGTTGGTCAAGGGAGAGAGGTCTGGGACAGAAGACAACACTGGGGAGAGACTGGGCGGGTGAGGGGGAACACACTTGACAGAAACAAAATGGGTGAAAACTTTTGAATAGACCAAACAGAGAACGAATGGACGGACAAGTTAAGTTCCACTCTTTCCGTGAAGGGAGCTACAGGCTCTCACGGCTACTTGTCCGCCTAAATGTGAGAAAATGGGGGAAGGGAGGGGGAAGGAAGATGTGAGGCGGGTTGGCCGGCCCTTATGGGTATAAAGACCGATCAACTATAGATAGCCTGAACCACAAGGGTCCAGCGGGGTCTTTTGAAAACAAACAGCCCCGAGGGAGGGTTGGGAAGACCCGTATCCCCTCCCGGGAAAGCTAAAGATTAGGTACAATCCAAGCAAAAGGGGCTATTAAACAATTGTCACAACTAAACAAAAAGCATCATCATAATTTGACAATACAACACCGTATCATCGACGACGGGGTCAAGCGGGAGCCAAAACCCGAATGTCGGCTCGGCTTCGCACAGGCCCATTCAAAACCATGCGTAACAGTCCGTATGGGCCCAGCCTGTAAAAAAGGTACATATTAACATTATCAACCGAAGATTCAAGTGTCCTCGTTATTGCAGGGGTCTTTTGCTTTCTTGCGCTTCCCCCTCGGAGATTTAGCGCTGGAAGCAGGTTGCCAAGCATCCGGCGGCGGGAGTTTTGGTAGGTCTGGGAACCCTGGAAGTGGGAGCCAACACGGCAGATCCAACGGGGGGATATCCAACAGGGGCCAGGCTTTATGCAGATCTTCTGGGGTACGGATGATAAGTCTGCGCCCTCCCACGGTAATCCCGAGCCCGAAAGGAAACAGCCAGGCATAACGCAGTTCTTTTGCCCTGAGGGCATCAAGCAGCGGGCGCAGGAGTCTCCTCTTGTACAGGGTGGAGGGAGCCAAGTCCTGAAAAAATTGCAGTGCGTGCTCACCATACTTTATTCCATTGTGCTTTCTCGCCGAGTTTAAAATGGCAAGGGTGTCTTGATGGGAGACCATTTTACAAATAATGTCTCTAGGTCGCTCGTTTACAGGAGGCGGGGGTCTGAGAGCCCTGTGAATGCGCTCAATCCCCATTTGAAGCGATTTCCCAGGACCCAGCAAAAGCTCAAAAATTTCAGCTCCTACCTTAAGGAGGGAGTCTGCCTCAAATGACTCGGGGAGCCCCTTTATTCTCACATTGCACCTCCTGCTACGGTTCTCCAGGTCTTCTTGGGCTATCATGGCGCGGTTTAGGTGCTCATGTTGGTCTTTCAACACCTGCGTCACAGCACGGGCATGAGCTGTAATGGCGGAGGAAGAGGCCTCTAAATCTTCCACCCTGCGCCCCAGATGCTTCACATCCTCTTTAATTTCGGCAAGATCAGAAATTAGAGGCTTCAGGGCGTTAGCGAGGAGCTGCTTCATAAAGCCTTTGGATATAACTTCGTTGTCCTCTTCTTCATCAGAAGAGGACTCCCCTCCCGTCTCCTTACTGATTCCCGGCGCTGCACCCTCGTGGGACGGCGCCATCTTGGCCGGCTGGCGCGGGGACCGCGAGTCCCGTTCCTTCAGGAACCGCTGCATCCCTACTTGGTTCTTCTGCGCCCGAGGGGTGCTCAGCTGATCCCCGCTCCTCTCCTTCATCGGTTTCGGCATCTTAGCTGTGTATAGCTGCTGGAGGGACCCCGCAGGATTACCCTGCAGACAGAGCGCTTGACTCAGGCAGCCATCACGCTCGGAGGTCAGGCTCCGCCCCCTTACTTGCTTGGTGGGTTAGAGAATTTTGCAGTGTCTGTTCGGGTATTAGGTGGTGTACCCCGTCTCTGCTCTGGGGGGCTTATTATATGGGTCTCTTACTCCCTCTTCTTCCCCCTATCTTGCTGAGGAGCTTGAGGTGGGAGAGAGAAGCCAGAATGGCGGGTGGGGGGGGGGAGGTTGCGCAGGAAAGAGGAACCGCAACAGTAGGGCCTTCAGGAGGCTTTCAGGGGTTCTGCTTGTCTTGATGAGCTGTGTGATTGAGTTCACAGCGATCTCTCGTACTCACTGCCGGTTCCTCCACCTCAGCCCCTCTCCAGGCCCTGGGCTGCCACTCGCCCCTGCGGTCTCCGTTTCGTCCAGGTCCGGGGTCTCTCCCCTCTGGTGCTGCTGCCTCCCCTCCTGCCTCTCCCTCCCCTGCAGGAGCGTTCTAGCTGCCTCTGTCGCCTGGCCGGGTAGAGCCACAGGCTGGTGAGTGACTCAGTGGCCGGTTTCTGCCGCGATCCGGCCGCCGCCGCAACTTCTGGTCGGCCGGGGCCGGCAAATTTAGCCCGGGGATCCGCCTTGTGATGTAGGCCGCGGCGGTGAAAATGCTGCTAGGAGGCCCAGAGGGGTCTCTTTTTAAAGCTCTTAAGAGCGCGGTGCCAGCGGTGCTATTTTTATCCCCGGATGGGGCCTCGTGTCGGCGGGATGCCCCTCAGAAGCGCTGCACACCCAGGAGCCTCCAAAATGGCTCCCGCTCCCGCCTCTGGCTAGGCCACGCCCCACACATAGTATATCTAAAGATAGATAGACAGACAGACATACAAACATATTGCATGCTAATGAGCCCGCCTGTCTGGCAGTTGACTGTGCATTGTGATGTCATCAATCTGGTGTGACACGGCAGTATAGAATGATGAATACTAGAGCTTGGTGGCCATCTGAAGTCAGTCTCCACTTCGGACGGGTTACAGATTAAACAGTATTGTATTGTCGTAAATGTGCCCGGTCATATCTCCGCTTGCTGCAAGCGGTGTGCTATATTGTTGCAGCGTGTGCATCTTCCATGCTGGCACTTATAGGATCCTGCCGGTAGGGTAGATAAATTGCCCCTATTTTTTTGATGCGTCCTTACAGAATACTATATTGGGCCTGGGGGTTATGGTATCTACTAGGAAAATATCACTTTTAAGTATCTCCCAGTGTTTAATGAAGATCATTCTAAAGGCCCATTTAGACACAACGATTATCACTCAAAATCCACGCACACGGCAGTTCATGGGACAGTTTTGACCGTTTGCTTTGCATAAGCGTGTAAATGAAGACTCACGCTGTATGCAAAATACAAGCTGCTGTCTTCTCAGAGCGCTCAGCTGATATCCCGCTAAGCGCTCCTAGCGGGGTATGCAGAACACAGCTGGAGTGCTTGTCTTCTTCATATTCCGGCTGTGTTCCCCAAGCGGGATACCAGCTAAAACAATAGTATCAGCGGCATCCCGCTAAGAATGCAGCGGGATACCAGCTAAAACAATAGTATCAGCGGTATCCCGCTAAGAATGCAGCATGCAGCATGGATAAGGCTCATTGTTGTCTTTCAGCTAGCTAAATGGGCCTTTATTGAAACATTGAAACATGTCTGCTTGCTGGGGGGCGGGCAGTGCCCGTGTAAGGGTCTAGTACTCTGTTGTATGCATTGCACAGCTGCAGCATGTAAGGGGCTAATGTCTGAAAGTGGCTGGGATATGTCTGCAAAAGTACCAATACACGTACCGTCACACGATGTCTGCCTTCTATAAATGCGGGTGATTGAGGTGTAGTTGGAGTCCATCCTCTTCAACGGTTAGGAGTGAAGGGTACTATTGTACCCTGATGCTGTTGGGGCATGGTGGTCTGGACGCAGGTCAAGACCTGTTGCCTTGTTATGGAGGACAGGGGTTAATGCACCATGTGCAGAGACTGCTGGTGCTGCCTGTCTTTGATGCATGCTGGATTAGTCATGCCTGGGAGTAGGGTGATGTTGTGTGGTTTTCCATTCACTCTGCCAGTTCCCATGTGCATAGTGGCTATATATTCTCACGCCTCCCTTTGCTCAGTGCTGCTTATTCTGTTCCATAGTGGAGTCCCTGGAGTTTGGAGCTCTTCTGTGCTGGGTATATTTCTACTTGCAGATGAGTAGCTGTGGGTTCCTTTTCAGTTGCATTTCTGTTTTTCATTTCTGTGTTGCTTTGCTGTTCGGTTCATCTCTCCAGGGGTCCTTTCAGGGACAGACAGGGCCCAGGAGGAAGACCGTGGGGCCGTCTCTATCGAGGCTACTGCTCTTCTTTAAGGCGGGGCCCCTTCACCCCCCTTACTAGGTTAGGAATGGATCGGTGCTACCATTCAGCATAGCATGGTGTGCGGCTCGTTCCTATAGGGCATGCCTTCCCTGTCGCCGTGCTGAATGTGGTACCCTGGTGTCGCACAGGCTTTTCATCAGGGTTATGCATTTCAGTTGTGGTGCACACTGTTCTTCGGTGCATATCTATCTACTAGAGTAGTTGTGAACATCACCCTGCGTGGGTGCTGAGCGTAGTGCTTGTGAACCATTGGAGCGTCACACCCGCAGCAGTCAGGAACACGGCGATCCATGGGCAACCATATATATATATATATATATATATATATATATATATATATATATATATCCTGGCAATGGTATTGATCTCACCTATGTAGCAGGTTATGTTAGCTCCCGTCTTATACTTCTTGCTGTGTACTCTTTTCTGCATGAAGAAAGCAGTCTCTCATCCATACCGCTCGATCCTAGGCGGTACGTCCTGAGGCGTTTGTATTTTTCTTGTTATAATGGGCACATACTGAATACATAGAGGAAAGCTTTTATCTCTATGCCTCCAGGCTCCTATCATTTACATGCACATATATATCCTGGGCCTGCTAACCTGAAGTTGAATGCAAATTAAATATTCTAATCATTGAGCCTCTGAGGCGAAGCAGGGTAATTTGGAAGTGGGCCCACTCAGCAGATAATAAGCTCTCTGGCTGGAAGAAGAAGGTAGTCATAGATTCATAGAATGGTAGAGTTAGAAGGGCCCCCAGGGTCATCGGGTCCAACCCCCTGCTCAGTGCAGGATCACTAAAACATCCAGATAGATGGTTGTCCGGCCTCTGAAAACTCCCATTGAAGGATTACTTGCCCACCTCCCGTGGCAACCTGTTCCACTCATTGATCCCCTCACTGTCTAATATCTAATCTGTGTCTCCTCCCTTTCAGTTTCATTCTATTGCTTCTTGTCTTTCCTTGTACAGATGAGAATAGGGCTGATCCCTCTGCACTGTGACGGCCCTTCAGATATTTGTAGACCGCTATTAAGTCTCCTCTCAGCCTTCTCTTCTGCTAAATATTCCCAGATCCTTTAACCGTTCCTCATAGGACATGATTTGCAGACCGCTCACCATCTTGGTAACTCTTCTCTGACCTTGCTCCAGTTTGCCGATGTCTTTTTTTAAATCGGAGTGCCCAGAACTGGACCCAGTATTCAAGATGAGGTCTGACTAAGGAAGAGTAGAGGGGATAATGACCTCACGTGATCTAGACTCTATGCTTCTCTTAATACATCCCACAATTGCATTTGACTTTTTGGCTGCCGCATCACATGGTTGACTCCTGTTCAGTCTGTGATCTATTAGTATAGCTGATTCTTTTTCTTGGATAAGTGTACATTTCAGTCACTCTGGTTGATGCCTGTTAGACAGCCATTCCTCAGCCTCAGACGGAGAGGAAACGTGTGCGGTCACCATCCATATGCCATGGAGTATGGCAGCTGGAGATCTCAGAGTTGCCTTTTTATCCCAAAGAAGGGCGCTCTCTGCTTTTGTAGATCTGCCGAGAAGTTCGGGAAGATGGATTTTGCAGCATTGTTGCATCTAAGAGGGCCTCCTGTTCTGGCAGCTTGTAGGATCACCTCTCTATCCCAGGAGTAGAGCAACAGGGGTCCGGGAGGAGCGCCCGCCTGGTATAGGTGGTTTCATGGGTACTCGGTGTGCGCGCTCCACCACAAAGACCTGTGTGACAGGGAAGCATTCACGTAGTCACCGTTCCATGATCCCCTGCGGTCTCTGCCCCTCAGTGCGTTCTGGCAGGCCCACAACACAGATTATTCCGCTGCGAGCCATTTCCCAAGCCGCCCGCCTTTTGTTTCCAGATTTCTGCTTTTGGCGTAAGCTCTCGCACAGTAGCTGCCGTCGGGGATACGGTATCATCCAGCACAGAGATCCTGTCCTCTGTACTAGTGACGCGGTCTCTTAGATTCTGGGTGGCTTGTCTCAACAGGCTCACATCCATTCAGATCTCGAGGATTTTACCCGTAAGGGCAGCAGTAGCTGTCTGCATCGCTGATAAGAGCCGACCGGACAGTCATTGCAAAGTCTGAACCAACCCAGCAAGCGAACTCAAACAGGCGGTTGGTGCAGAGGCCACGTCTCCTGATGCAGATGATGTCGTAGGCTCCGTGTCGGGGGCTTCCCCGTCACAAACATCTTTAGTGTATCACTGGGAGAGTTCTGTCTATGGGTCCCATAGCAGAACCACTTCTGCGTTTCCTGCCTGTGTAGGGGATTGTGCAAATTGCTTAAAGCTCCTTAAGTAGACCTGTAAAGGCCCCTAAGACATAAGGAGTATACAGCAGTGTCTGGCAGCAGTCACACAGGGAAGTCGTTCGGTTTGCACTTCATTGATGACTGTAAAGGGGGACTCCGGGTCTTGAGAATCTGCAGTGTTGCACAGCATGGTGGCCACAGCAGAGGAGGAGTAATCCTGGTGCTTCTTGGGGTGGCAGTAGAAGTGCCACTGTATGCCCTGTGCCGGGGACTGTCACAGGTTATGGGGCCTCCTTGTTATACACGGTGCCCTGATGTTCCTGCCGCCCACAGCTGTCTGTTGTGGCTCCTGAGTGTCTCTCTGCTCCGGCAGGGGAGGGCTGATGCAGCAGAGCTCTAGTACTCCCCTTCACCGAAGCCTCCCTGCGCGCTCTCCCCTCGCCCCCACGTGTTTGTGGCAGCAGCTGCACTCCTCGCTTTACAGGAGGGATTCACGCTCCAGCGGCTCTCTCCGTCACCCCTCCTCCGTCTTCTCTCCCACTGCTTCAGGAGCTGACAGGCCAATCGGCTGCACAAGATGGCAAGGGCTCTTGTATTCAGCCAATCAGCAGGGAGAGGGGATGGGCCTTTACTCTAGACTACTGAAAGAAACGCCCCACAATGACGGCCCTGATCAGTAGTTCCCTCTCTGGTCCGCTCACTGTCTATATAGAGTAGGGCTCTACGCTGAGCAGCTATCGCTTTCTGCTTACAACGTAGAAGATGTCTGGTCGCGGTAAGGGAGGGAAAGGTCTTGGGAAGGGCGGTGCCAAGCGGCACAGGAAGGTGCTCCGTGATAACATCCAGGGCATCACCAAGCCTGCCATCCGCCGTCTAGCTCGCAGGGGAGGCGTCAAGCGTATCTCCGGCCTCATCTATGAAGAGACTCGCGGCGTCCTGAAAGTCTTCCTGGAGAACGTGATCCGCGACGCCGTCACCTACACCGAGCACGCCAAGAGGAAGACCGTCACCGCTATGGACGTGGTGTACGCGCTCAAGCGCCAGGGCCGCACTCTCTACGGCTTCGGAGGTTAATAATTCTGCTCTTTCTCCATAACACAAAGGCTCTTCTCAGAGCCGCCCACCTCTTCCAAGGAAAGGCTGTAATCCAACTCCCTGTGGGGTCGTCAGCAGCGGTGATAGTCTATGCGCTCTGACATGATACAGCCGGGGTGTAGCAGCCTCCCCGTCAGGGTGCGCTTCAGGCTGCGGTCACGGCACGCTTTTAAACCCCTTAACCTGTTTAGGGCAGGCAGGTTATGTCTATAATACGCGAGGAGCTGGGCCTGAATTAATGAGTGCGGTGAAGGGTTAACAGACCTGCCGTTGGAGGTCGGGTGGTTTTAGTGCCGCCTATGGGCGGGGCTATAGTCAGATTCTTCCCTCTCATTGGCTGATCACCGGAGATTTTGAACTTCCCGCTCAGTTGATCGCGTCTCCCGCTCTTCCTGTCCTCCATCCATCCGTGTAACACGTGTAATCAGTGACCAGGCCGTCTGATATAGAGGCGCTCGGGGCTGGAGGTAAAGAACCCTCAGATACACCCCCTAATCCCAGCCCTACGACGGGCGGTGGAATCCTCTACCTGCTCCACCCGTAACGCAAGAGGACGTCTCATCCCTGTAGGTTTACTATAATCCAAAACCGTGCAGGGCTCTGGGAAAGCTGGGTGATATAGCTCCACCTCCATAAAAAGGGCATGGCTGTGGAGTGACATGATGAGCGCACTTCTAAGGGGGCGACCGTGCAGAGCTCTGAGAGGGCTGGGTGATGCGGCTGCAACGCTTTGTAAGCATACGGCCCACGCAGGACCCTGAGAAAGCTGGGTGTTCTATCCGAAACACAACAAAAGCGTTCCGATTCTTGTATATACGTGAGCAAACAGAGGACTCTGTTAACCCGTTATCGCAAGGACTGGTGAGCGAGTCCTACAGCCGCCCGTCCTCTGGACATGAGGTCACCTAGAGCAGGACGATTGTGCGCTTCTGCCGGTGACAGGGATGGCCAAATTGGCCAATCTCTGCCTCCTTGTGGAAAGTCCTATACATTTATAGTTTCCCGGTGCAGCCGGCGTACCGGCCACCGAGTATCACAGCATAGAAGCGGCGCAGCTCTGTTGTAAGGAGCATGTGGGTGGCTCTTAGAAGAGCCTTTGGTTCTATGGAGGGATCGGCGCGATCACTTGCTCTTGCTCGTCTTGCTGCTCTCGGTCTTCTTGGGCAGCAGCACGGCCTGGATGTTGGGCAGGACGCCTCCCTGGGCGATGGTCACCCCACCGAGCAGCTTGTTCAGCTCCTCGTCGTTGCGCACAGCCAGCTGAAGGTGACGGGGGATGATGCGGGTCTTCTTGTTGTCCCGGGCGGCATTGCCAGCCAATTCCAGGATCTCAGCGGTCAGATACTCTAGCACTGCTGCCAGATAGACCGGAGCGCCGGCGCCCACCCTCTCAGCGTAGTTGCCCTTGCGGAGAAGCCTGTGTACACGGCCGACAGGGAACTGCAGTCCTGCCCGGGATGAGCGAGTCTTGGCCTTAGCACGGACTTTGCCTCCTTGTTTGCCGCGTCCAGACATCTTCTAGCACAGGAAAGCAGAACTAGGAAAAAAAAAACACTTCGGAAGTAGTGATAAGGAGAAGAGCCCTTCTGTTGATTTTTATAACCTGCTGCTCCGCCCTCCTCTCTTCTAATTGGGTAGATTTCAATCCACGCAATAGAGGCCAGACTTGAGGAAGAACCAATTAGCGGCACTGGGCGTGGCTAATGACGCTCACAGGGGTCACATGTTTTGCTGCTCCAGTAGAACAGCAAGCAGACGCCGGTACTCATTTGCATGGCCCCGCTATAAATACCGCAGCGCTGGGAGGTGCAGGAATATCGTTCTCTCTAGTTCGGAAAGTATCTCTACGTTACCATGCCTGATCCCGCCAAGTCTGCTCCAGCGCCCAAGAAGGGCTCCAAGAAAGCCGTGACCAAGACTCAGAAGAAGGACGGCAAGAAGCGTAAGAAGACCAGGAAGGAGAGCTATGCCATCTACGTGTACAAGGTGCTGAAGCAGGTCCACCCCGACACCGGCATCTCCTCCAAGGCCATGGGCATCATGAACTCCTTCGTCAACGACATCTTCGAGCGCATCGCAGGGGAAGCCTCCCGCCTGGCTCACTACAACAAGCGCTCCACCATCACCTCCCGGGAGATCCAGACCGCCGTTCGCCTGCTGCTGCCCGGAGAGCTGGCCAAGCACGCCGTGTCCGAGGGCACCAAGGCCGTCACCAAGTACACCAGCGCCAAGTAATCTGTTCCGTGGCCCGCCGTGCACGATCACCCCAGAGGCTCTTCTAAGAGCCACCCACCCCGTCTACAGCAGAGCTGCCACCTCCTAGTCGGTGTGTAGGTTATTGTAATATGTTGCTGTAGAGTGAATGATAACCAGATTGTGTGCTAGTTCTCTCTTGTGTCTCTTCTGCATCGTGCAGTATAAATGGCATTATTGGGGGAGGCAGCAGCGGAACACAGATGGTCATCTCAGACTCCACCGCCTGCTGCGGTTTGGGGCTCCGTTTTCTTCCCCGTGTCCACAAGCGCTCGGGGGGGCTCTGTCCTATTGCCTTCCAGCAATAGCAATCATGTCTTCTGCTGGCAGTAGGTGGGGATAGACCGCCGTTATGTCGGCGCGGCTGCCGGGTGTTGATGCATTGCTCCCGGTGTGAGGACAAAGCGGCCGCAGCATTGTTATGGACGATGCCCTGACGGACTGCTCAGAACCCGTGGTTTATATCAGCAGTAATGCAGCTGGGATGAATTAGAAGAAAGCTGCGGATGGTAAAGAGCAACTAGGAGGATCGCCGACGGGGAGAAATCCTGACAAGGTGCAGTTCCAGCACACTTTAGGGAATATTTAGAAACCCAGCGCGGGAGTTCGGGATATTAACCGAGTGTGATCGGTGGAGTGTACAGCGCCGGCCGCATGCTTCTCCCGATATGTACCCGTCCCGGCAGCTCGCTGATAACCCCAACTGTTCTCTCAGAAATGGTGAATACGTGACAGCCGGGCCGGGGAGCTGATAGTGAGCGGACCTGGAGCTTGTGTCCTGGGAATAGGCAGATCTCTTTAAACCATCCGGGTGACCCGCGGACAGAAGAGCCGTCACTCTAGAGCACCCGCGGACGCCTCCATACTGGTGGGCACTGTGCGGCGCTCTACCTAGATTTAGTGGCGCCGCACCGGACAAAAAAGCCATCAGATAATCGGCGACTGTTGCTGCTCGCGGTACTCTGAGCACAGTGTATCCCCTGCTGATTAGATACCGGCAGCCCTGATCGCCGCTCTATCAGATGCCCCGTCAGTGATTACACGGGTTACATGGAGTGTGTGTGACCGAATCAGTGGGGTGCACAAAGGGTCGGAGGCAGACAGCATAGTTGTCCAAGGATGACATGCTGGGGGCTGTAGTGCATTGTAGTGGGTACAAGGGGGTAGCGGAGGCAACCCGGGATGCCTGACAATGAGAGGCTTGAAGCGCCAGGAAAGGGGAGGAGGAGCATGACGAGAAGAGCCTCACACTCCCCAGCTCCGCATGTAGAGGTGTCCAGGCGCCTCTTGACTCCTTTTACTCCAGCGGCCGCAAAGGGAACGAGAGCGGTGCAGGGACCAGAGTAGCAGCAGCAGTGGGAATGGGAGCAAAGATAGCCTGGCGGGGACCAGAGTGACAGCGGTCATCCCCTCACATAGAGGCGCAGACTGTATCTCTCAGAGATCTGCAGGGCCACCCTCTTGCCTAGGTTAATTTAGTGCTGCGGCTATATCATTCAGCTCTCCCAGAGTCCTGCAACACGATGTCAGTGCAGCACTCTGGGAGAGCTGGGTGCTATGACCGCAACTCTATATAAAATAATGGCTCCGCGGGTCCTTGGGAGATCTTGGTACAATTGCAGCACTTCTATATGAGAGGACCGCCGTGCAGGACGCCTCCAATATGGTAGCATTACACGGATTAGCGGGCAGGCCGTATGCTTTAGTGCGAGGACATACAATCAATGCGCCGCAGCCTGCTTCCTCCTCTCTAACGGTAGGAGGGAAAAGGGACTAGAGCCTGAAGTACGCGCGGGCCAGGAAGCTCTTCCTTCACCTGGGACATTCCAATTATCAGACTGGCAATCAGACTGAATCAGCGGCAACCCCCCACAAGGAGTTGGATTACAGCCTTTCCTTGGAAGAGGTGGGCGGCTCTGAGAAGAGCCTTTGTGGTATGGAGAAAGAGCAGAATTATTAACCTCCGAAGCCGTAGAGAGTGCGGCCCTGGCGCTTGAGCGCGTACACCACGTCCATAGCGGTGACGGTCTTCCTCTTGGCGTGCTCGGTGTAGGTGACGGCGTCGCGGATCACGTTCTCCAGGAAGACTTTCAGGACGCCGCGAGTCTCTTCATAGATGAGGCCGGAGATACGCTTGACGCCTCCCCTGCGAGCTAGACGGCGGATGGCAGGCTTGGTGATGCCCTGGATGTTATCACGGAGCACCTTCCTGTGCCGCCCTTCCCAAGACCTTTCCCTCCCTTACCGCGACCAGACATCTTCCACGTTGTAAGCAGAAAACAATTGCCAACCAGTTCGAGCGTCCTCCCTTATCTACGCGACGAGCGGACCAGATTGAAAACAATAATAAATGACGCAAGTTTAGGGCGTTCCTAATGGGGCAATTACATGTTGGCCACTCCCCCTCCTTGCTGATTGGTTGAGCACAGAACCGTTTGAAATTTGGAATTTACCCGCTTCCTCTACAACTCTCAAAAGCCCCCTGGCTAGGTGCCTCATGTCATTGTGTAGTATTATTGTTGTTTTTGTATTGCTTTCTTTCTCCTTGGTACAATGAGATAACATCCACATATAAAATACATCCTCAACACTAATCCCTTCCCTCCCGGCGGACTACAGGAACCAATAGATGCCTCTCACTGACAACTTCATCGCTTTGTCTCTTTCTACAATATGGAAATATGAGAAAACTAGCGTACCCGTCGCGCGTTGCCGCGAAGACAGACATACATACATACATTCGTTTTTATATATCTAGATGACGGCAGCAGCGACCACTGAGGTTTTGTAGGCCGCTGCTTCCCCCTTGCAGGCTGAATAAAATAGCCGTTGTGTGGAACATCCAATTTATCCGGCTGCTGTGGCTTTTCTGGGAAGATAGCCTAGTACATGTTTGCCCACTTCCAACTCCAATGGAGACTGACTGTAAATGGCTGGCGTGCTCTAGTATTTATGGTTTCAAGCTGTACGTGTCATTGCATACAGTCTATCTATCTATCTATCTATCAGGGTTATTGCATACAGTCTATCTATCTATCTATCTATGACATCAGGAAATGAGAGAATTAGATTCCGTACGTAAAATTTGAACGCTAATTCTTTGGCGCTTTGAATTGAATAATCAAGTTGGGACCCATTAGCTTTTCCCATTTATGACATAATCAATGCTCATGCCAAATTTCAAGTTTCTATGACATTGGGAAGTGAGAGAATTAAATTCTGTACATAAAATTTGGACGCTAATTCTTTTGCGCTTAGAATTGAATAATCGAGTTGGGATGAGACATAAGGCCTTGCCCATAAGCATTCCCCAACCTCCAAGAACTGAACCTACCTACCTGAATGAGATTTTGTAGGCCGCTGCTTCCCCCTTGCGGGCTGAATAAAATAGCCGTTGGGTGGAACATACAATTTATCCGGCTGCTGTGGCTTCTTAGGAAGATATCCTAGTACTTGTTTACCCACTTCCAACTCCAATGGTAATTGGCTGGCGTGCTCTAGTGGTTCCAAGCTGTACGTGTCATAATAGAGCCTTAATGACATCACAATGCAGCTTTATAGAACATGTTGGGGCATGTTCAAGGGTGTCCGATGTTGATGACATCAGTGA
Organism: Eleutherodactylus coqui; assembly: GCF_035609145.1. Classification (NCBI taxonomy): domain Eukaryota; kingdom Metazoa; phylum Chordata; class Amphibia; order Anura; family Eleutherodactylidae; genus Eleutherodactylus; species Eleutherodactylus coqui. Next base: position 1,413,824 of record NW_027102368.1, read on the forward strand.
TGACATCACAATAGCAGGTGGCTTACTTATTCGATCTACGTGGGGGGGGGGGGGTCGTAACCTTCGACGACGCTCGCGCGCGCGCCATTTTTCGTAGGATAGTTGTACTATGCCTATAATCTTCCCAGGAGTGTACTCAACAACTTCCCAAAGTTTCATGGCGATCGGATGAATGGTGTAGTAGCGCATAAAGGACAAACAGACACGCACGCACACAGACATACATTCATTTTTATATATATAGATGGCATAAATTACCCGAGGTACTGACTAGGTCACTGAAGGGGTTAACAGACCACCTCCTGCTGACACATTATTGGGGACAGGCTGGCTGTGAACCCGAGTGGGGAGGGAATCGGAAGAATAACAGCGGAGGACAGGATGCAGCTCGTTTGAGGAGGATTTGGTGGCTCTGAAAAGAGCCTTTGTGTTCCACGCGGTGCCCAGAGCAGATCTAAGCCCTCTCTCCACGAATCCTGCGGGCCAGCTGGATGTCTTTGGGCATGATGGTGACCCGCTTGGCGTGGATGGCGCACAGATTGGTGTCCTCGAACAGTCCTACCAGGTAAGCCTCGCTGGCCTCCTGCAGGGCCATGACCGCTGAGCTCTGGAAGCGCAGGTCAGTCTTGAAGTCCTGGGCGATCTCTCTCACCAGGCGCTGAAAGGGAAGCTTACGGATCAGCAGCTCGGTGGACTTCTGGTAGCGACGGATTTCACGGAGAGCCACTGTACCTGGACGGTAGCGGTGAGGCTTCTTCACTCCGCCGGTGGCAGGAGCGCTCTTCCTGGCGGCCTTCGTAGCCAGCTGCTTGCGGGGAGCTTTCCCTCCGGTGGATTTACGAGCGGTCTGCTTGGTTCTGGCCATAGCGCTGCTGTAGAGATGCACACAGATGTGATATGATGGGAGCCGTAGAAAGAGCAGAGCCTTTATACCCTACTTGCTCTTCCCTATTGGCTCTTAGAAACAACGCCCCCTACATCTCATTGGCTTTTTCGAACAAACCACTAGCCCGCCAAAACGCTTGATGCTCGCGACCAATCAGCGTTCGGCAGAGGCTGGCCCCACCGCAGCCTATCAGGCCACTGCATGATACGTACGGGTGTCTGTGAAATCATGTTCTCAGCTGCTTCCCTGCATTGATATGTCCGCAGAAACACACACTCCACGCTGCACGGCAGTCTCCCCCATTAGAAGCTGTGCTGCTTTTATGGGAAATGCATTAGGTCGGCGAGTCCCCTCCCTCTTCACACTCAGCCCGGCATCCATACACGCGTTGTATAGGTCACACTCCCCAACAGGAACGGGGATGATGCGGCGACAATGTCTCGTATTACTCCCCCTCTATAGCCTCCCCCTCGCTCCCTAGACTCCCAACTGATATGAAGTCCCCTGTAGCCGCTATGGGGCCGCTGCTATCTAGAACAGAATCCGAGGCAGTGATAATACAGCTCTGCGGTGAGAAGGTGGCGGCTCTGAAAAGAGCCTTTGTGGGGTAAATGCATGGGCGGCTTCAGCTTATTTCTTAGCCGCACTCTTCTTGGCTTTAACAGCCTTCTTAGCTGGACTCTTGGCAGCTTTGGGTTTGGCCGCCTTCTTAGCCGGACTCTTCGTCACCTTCTTGGGCTTTGGGGCGGCCTTCGGCTTTGAGGCTTTCTTCGGGCTCTTGGCCACTTTCTTGGCGGCGGCCGCTGCAGGTTTCTTTGCTTTTTTCGGGCTTTTGGCCGGAGCCTTCTTGGGCTTCTTAGGAGATTTCGCCGCTTTCTTGGCTCCAGCGGGCTTCTTGGGCTTGGCCGCAGCCGCTGGCTTCTTTTTGGCCGGCTTGTCCTTAGTCTCCTGCTTCTTGTTCAGCTTGAAGGAGCCGGAGGCGCCGCTGCCTTTCACCTGGAGCAGGCTGCCCTTGGTGACCAGAGACTTGACGGCCAGCTTCAGGCGGCTGTTATTCTTCTCTACATCGTACCCTCCGGCAGCCAGAGCCTTCTTCAGGGCGGCTAGAGACACCCCGCTGCGCTCTTTAGAGGCGGACACGGCTCTGACGATCAGCTCCGACACGCCGGGACCGGAGGACTTCTTGCTTTTCTTGGCGCCCCCTGCGGCGGATTTCTTCGGCTGCTTCTTGGATTTGGCAGCCGGCTCGGCGGCAGGAGGAGCGGCGGCTGGCGCGGTTTCTGCCATTGTGTGCTGCGGTAATCAAATAATAAAACTCTCCTGGAAGAGAAACTCTGAGAGCGGCGCTGGTGGCGCCTCTTATATGTACAGCGGCCGCGCTCTGATTGGCTCGTGAGCAGGCCCGTCCTGAGCTGCTATTGGCTGACACTGAGCACAGCTACTGCCTTATCCCATCCGGGCCTCCTCTCCGCTCCGTTCTCCTCTTGTGCTTCCCTGCCCGGGATAAGAGTCCGTTACCGGTCAGAACCGGACAGGAGAGCTCGCTTTCAACGTGACTCCTCACTCTCTGACATCTCATGCAACCGTTTATAGCCGCCGCTGGCGGAGGTTCCGGGGAGGAGCGGAGAGGAGGCCACGAGATCTTCGCCATAGTTCTCCCGATCTGCACATCACCGCGTATCTGCGGAGATAAAACCGCTGCGGGAGCGCCTTCCCTCTATTCCCGGCCCTTGTCACCATCCCCGGGATCTACTCCACAATCTCCATCGTGCAGAAGCTGATTGCACAATGCGAGGACGACCTGGAGCTGCCGAGAGCCCAGAGGTGTAGCACAGGCGGCGCCTCCGCTCACTGCCAGCTCCCGGGTGCTGAATGTATACTGTATATACTGCAGACTTCTCTATACTGCGGCGCAATGTAAGATGAGGAAACCCAGTACCCCCCTGTACACTCAGACGATCGGGAATGCCACACGTTATCGTCCCTTTAATACCCCGGACATGATGGGTGTGGTTGTCCACAAGAAGAAGCGATTCTTCTTCTCTGCAGGTGCATCTCCTCCCATGGGCTGCTGCCCGTTCTATATCATCCCAGGGATACCATGTGCTGGACGTGACGGCCATTGCATCGGCTCTGTAGTTCCCATCAATCGTTGACGGTGAAGATGGAACTTGGGATTCGGCTGAAGAGCGGTGGCATCTAACAACGCTCTAATCGGGATGTAGATCGCCAAGAAATGACGCCTGAACAAAGCCTTCTACCCGCGGTTCTCCTGCAGCCGGCGATGGCCTGTCAGTCACTGATGTCCGAGCAGTGATACAGCGGGACTCTCAGCGCCAGATCCAGTGCCACAGTCGGTGACATCGTACATAACCCGCAGGGAGGGTTCTACTGTAGATCCCAGGGGCAGCAGATGTTGTACAGTGTCCGCTGGGATTCCTACGGGAAAGCGTGTTGGTCCAGAAAGCTTTCACAGACCCTGAAGGACCACCGGTACTGTGAGACCCCCGCTTCCCCCACAACCCGGTCCCATATACCCCTCCAGATCGCTAATCAGCTCTTCTATTTAGCGCCCAAGGAGGCGACCCAGAAAGAAAGCAGTGCAGGGGCAGCTAGTGGAGCTCTTGTAGGCAAGCCGCTGCTCCGACCGAACAGCAGCTCACAGTCATCGGCAGAGCTGGCCACCAGCGGCGCCATGGACAGCGAGAGCGGGGTTCGCCGTGGCAGCGGCGCTAGTGCCATCGGTGTACGGGAGCGGAGGCCAGCGCGTAGGGTGACAGCGGCGCCGGCTGCTGCGGCCGACGGGGACAGGAGCTGGGAGCAGACAAAGCTGTCCAGCGAGCGCCCGGGGGGAAACGAGCGTAGATGTCAATCCGGCGGGGAGATGTGTGAGACAGGACCAGAGATGGGAACCGCCTGGGAGATACGTGAGCTTGCCAGGGAAATGGGCGGTACATGTGGGGAGGTGTGTGTGCGGCAGCCGGTCCACCGTCGTGCCCCTCGCCTAGACGTACCATCTAACTCGGGGCTCCCAACCCATGTTTCCACCCTTACATCCGCTGGAGACATAATGCACCAGGGCCGCTCAGCTGTAAGTGAATAGGAGCAACGCAGATGGTACGGCATCAGTACATTTAACCCTTAACCCACTAGTCTCCGGTCACTGTATCTACCTGCAGTCATACATGTAAAGGCAGTAGCCGCAGTACACGGTGCGGCCGGCGGGTCAATAATCTGCTCACAATGAACAACATGGACATACAATGGAGAACAATACAATAAATACGTTCTGAGTGTAATGTTTATGTAAAGGTCACCGTGTCCGTACAAAGGGTCTAGTGTTCTTGTGTCACAGTGTGTGCAAGTAGTAGCGGCAAAGGGAAACCTTCAGGCTGATATCTTGTCACGGAGTGTTGATCAATCTTTGGCAATCCGTTCTGATGCCCCAATAATAGTCGGCCCTGATATATGCACCCCGTCTACCCTGATACCCTGCCTCCATGACCTTCACATCTTGGTGGGATCGTCCACCTTGCTTATGGCTGAGGGCACCAAGGTTTTCCGGGAAGTTACCGCGATGGCTGAGCAGAAAATGCCACTCGCTGCTGATGTTGCAGCATTGTGTAGATCCGGACAAACTGCGGACAAACCCTCATTAGCAAGGCACACTTTAGCTAAGCACCACACTACCTCCAACCAAGCACTGCCTGCTGGACACATCGCTGCCTCTTCTCCTGGGTCACATGCTGCCCAACCCCCCCCCCCCCCCCCGCACGACCCTGCGTCTGCAGCGCACACAAAAGTGAGACATTGACGTTTGATCTTCATTCCAATCCTGTGCCACCTCCGTCAGGAGCTGCAAACGTGGGCATGCGTTACATAGCAATGGGGAATCCATGTGCCCACACAGTATTCATTCTGTCTAGGTGACGCATAGCTCAATCGACACAGCAAGGGGAAAGCCATCTGCACTCTGCCCTCTACCCAAGTCAGCCAGTGTCTTTGTGCCAGACAGGTCAAACACCGCGATGGGAACTAAGTGTGCACCAACAGCTTGGGTGGTTCCTAGGCAACCCAAGACATGAACAATAAATAAATCAGAGCGGCCAAACATGGCTGACTTGGACCGCGCCAACGACATAGGCCTCGGCCCACAGCTTCAGCAATCGTAGGCATGAAGCGGACTTCAATGCTAGTTCATCTGCGATGGGCTCATTAAATCAGTTAGCTTTCCTTTCACCACTCCAATGACTGGATTAGCAGGGGAAAGTTGCACAGCCCCAACCTGGCGCAGTTGCAGTTCCCCCGGGACATAGTCCTCGGCCAACAGCTTCAGCAATCATAGGCAGGAAGCAGACTTTCACTGCACCCAGGACATAGGCCTCTGCACAAACCCTCAGCAATCGTGGGCCTAGAGCGCACTCCCATGCTAGTGTAGCTGTGAACGTGTCATTAGCGCTATATCGCTCCTCTTGTTTGTCCCAATGCAGCGCCCCGGAGAGCTGAGGTAACGTGAGATAAAATACAGGTTGGCTTCGGCCAACACTGCATGCTAGTCAGTCTGGCCTTTTTTCATAGTCACAGGCAGGTACAACTCCGCTATCGGAAGTTTGTGTTGACCCACAGCATGGGTGGGTCCCAGGAAGTACACAAATAAATCCCATTGCAGTGCCCCAGATAGCTGAGCTAACGTGAGATAAAGTACAGGTTTGCTTCGGCTCACACTGCATGCCCTAGTCAGTCTGGGTTTTTTGGGGGGTCAGATACGTAGAACACTGCGATGGGAACACTTAGTGCACCCATACTATACACAGACCCCTGTAATATTCCTGTAGCAAAGGTATAGGCTGACCCCACTAACAGTTATGCTGCAGAAGTCCAGGGAGACCCTATTAACACTTCTGTAGTAATAGTATAGACGGACCCCAGTAACATTTCAGTAGCTGCAGTATAGGCAGAGCCCAGTATCAGTTACATTTCAGTAGTAACAGTATCGACAGACCCCTGTAACATTTCCGTAACAGCAGTATAGTCAGAGCCCAGTAACATTTCTGTAACAGCAGTATAGGCAGAGCCCAGTATTAGTAACATTTCAGTAGCAGCATTATAGACAGACCCTAGTAACATTTCCGTAGCGGCAGTATAGGCAGAGCCCAGTATTAGTAACATTTCAGTAGTAACAGTATAGACAGACCCCAGTGACATTTCCGTAGCAGCAGCATAGGCAGAGCCCAGTATTAGTAACATTTCAGTAGTAACATTATAGACAGACCCCAGTGACATTTCCGTAGCAGCAGCATAGGCAGAGCCTAATATTAGTAACATTTCAGTAGTAACAGTATACACAGATCCCAGAAACATTTATGTAGCAGCAGTATTGGCAGATCCCTGTAACATTTCTGCAGCTGAAATATAGGCAGGCCCCTGTAATGTTAAAGGGGTTGTCCCGCGCCGAAACGTTTTTTTTTTTTTCAACCCCCCCCCCCCCCCCCCCCCCCGTTCGGCGCGAGACAACCACGATGCAGGGACTGAAAAAAAGAACAGCACAGCGCTTACCTGAATCCCCGCGCTCCGGTGACTTCTATACTTACCGGTTGAAGATGGCCGCTGGTATCCTCTCCCTCCGTGGACCGCAGCTCTTCTGTGCGGTCCATTGCCGATTCCAGCCTCCTGATTGGCTGGAATCGGCACGTGACGGGGCGGAGCTACACGGAGCTACACGGAGCCCCATTGAGAAGATAAGAAGACCCGGACTGCGCAAGCGCGTCTAATTTGGCCATTCGACCATTTTAGACGGCGAAAATTAGACGGCAACCATGGAGACGAGGACGCCAGCAGCGGAGCAGGTAAGTGAAAAACTTTTTATACCTTCTGTATGGCTCATAATTAATGCACAATGTACATTACAAAGTGCATTATTATGGCCATACAGAAGTGTATAGACCCACTTGCTGCCGCGGGACAACCCCTTTAATGCAGTTATGCTCCTCTCCTTTGGCCCAAACAAGTTTCTCCGATAACTGTGGTAACACTAGAGAAAGCACATGATGCGCATTGCTGATCCCCTGACCCCAAGCGGGAGGAGGTGGCATTACAAGGCCAAGACACCATGACCAGGACCCGCTATAGTCTGTGTGGGAAGCACGTTAGCGGGGCCAGGGTCAGGCTCGGTTCCAAGCCTCCACCTTTGTGACCCAAGGTGCCCTGAGTTACATAGCAACAAGAAATCCATGTGTCGCAACATAGATAGCTCAACACTGGAAGAGGCAGTCTTTGCGTTCCTTGGCCTAGCCTATGCTGTAAGTGCACAAAGATGGTATTACACAGGAAGAAATCGGAGTGCCCAACCATGGGAGAGTTTTGCCCCGCCAAGCAACTTGGCCTCGGACAGCAATTCAGGCCTAGTCAGCCACTGTACTATTTGTGCCACACAGGTAAAACACCGCGATGGGAAGACTTAGTGCACCCATAGTATAGACAGACCGCTGTAACATTCCTGTAGCAAAGGTATATACACACCCTAGGAACATTTCTGTAGCAGCAGTATAGGCAAACCCCTGTAACATTTGTGTAGCAGAAGTATAGACCGACCCCAGTACCATTTTTGTAGCAGCAGTATAGGCAGACCCCAGTACCATTTATGTAGTGGAAGTATAGGCAGACCCCAGTAACATTTCTCTAGCAGCAATATACGCAGACCCCAGTACCATTTCTGTAGTGGAAGTATAGGCAGACCCCTGTAACATTTCTCTAGCAGCAATATACGCAGACCCCTGTAACATTTCTGTAGCAGCAGACCCCTGTAACATTTATGTAGCAGAAGCGTATGCAGACCCCAGTACCATTTTTGTAGCAGCAGTATAGGCTGTGAGGAAGGAGAAGCAGCAGCCAGAGGATTCAGAGTTTCAGCAGTGGATGGCGTAGAAGACATGTTGCTGGAGACATTGCTGGATGCATTTTCTGCCATCCACGACAGGACCTGCTCACACTGCTCTGTTTGCAATAAAGGTCTACCACGTGGACCCACAAATTGTGATATGAAGCTGGGGACCCCAGAAACTTGCCTCTCTCCTAATCCTGCAGCAGCCGGCTGGGATACACCTGGACCAGGAACTTGGCCTGTGCCCACACCCTCACTTGGAACTCCGCATCCTCGCCCACGTCCACATCCTCGACCCCTACCCCTCAGCATGGTGGATTACGAATAGAGCAGACACCAACCTCTGTAAATAATTATGGAATCATATGCGTACACTTTCACGCAGAGAGCGGAATCGTAACACTAACTCCAGGCAGAAAAAAATGGAAGCAATGCAACAGTGATGCACCAGAACTCCCGCCAGGCAGCCAGTAAAATGCAGACGCTCAGCGGTAGCCCTAAGTAGGAGCTTGTTGGGTTTTTTTTTTGGTCAAAGAATACAGGCTATATAGTGTGTATATCACTTTCCCTCTATCAGTCGCTGTGGCCGTATGTTGTGCGTCTCTAATTCACTGCAGACACAGCCCGGTGTAAATGATCTTGGGATTATGTGCGTAGACTTTGTCACTGAGAGCGGTCTAGTAAGGCAAACTCCAGGCAGAAAAAAATACTCAGGAAGGACGCAAACAGGCCTAAGTGCAATAGTGTGGGACTACAACTCCCATCAGACAACCTGTAAAATGCACACGGTCACAGGTAGCCGTAAGAAGGAGCTTTTATTTATTTATTTAAAAAAAAAAAATACCAGTTATATAGCGTGTATATGACTTCCCCTCTATCAGGGGGGGGCTGTCGCCGTACGTTGTGCGTGAAGTTGACCGCAGACACAGAGTGGTGTAAAAAAATTGGAATTATTGGCGTACAGTTGGAGGCTGACAGCGGTAGTCTAACGCCAACTGCAGCCAGAAAAAAAAAAAAAAAATATATATATATATATATATATATATATACGGAAGGCTTCAAACAGGCCTAGCTGTGCAATAGTGATGGACTACAACTCCCATCCGACAACCTGTGAAATGCACACGGTCATATACATATATATGCAAAACTGCTACCAGCAGCCACAACAGTAATGCACACGGTCAGATATGGCCCTAAGAAGGACCGTTGGGGTTCTTGTACACAGGATCCTACACTACCACTCTCCATATCTCAGCAACGCTGTCCCTATAGTATGTAGTACAGACTGCAGCCTGAGAACGCTATAGCTGTAATGGGGCTGCACGCCCGATATACAAAAAAAATAAATAAATGCAAAACCGCTACCAGCAGCCACAACAGTAATGCAGACGGTCAGATGCAGCCCTAAGAAGGACCGTTGGGGTTCTTGTACACAGGTTCCTACACTAACACTTTCCCTATAGCAGCAGCAGCACTGCCCCTGATCTCTCTCAGTGTGTGTCTGTGGCGAGCCGCAAGCGTACCCACTTTAAATACTCGGGGGTCACTTGATCTCGCCAGCCACTCACTGCAGGGGGGTGGGATAGGGCTGGAACGTCACAGGAGGAAGTTGTAATGCCTTCCCTGCATGTCTATTGGCCAGAAAATTGTGCTAACATTTCAGGGAAGGAAATTGAATTGACTCGAGTACCGTGTGGTGCTCGTCTCGAGTAACGAGCATCCCAAGTACCCTAATGCTCGAACGAGTATCAAGCTCGGACGAGTACGCTCGCTCATCTCTATTAGTTAGAATATTTAAAGCGGGCCCGCTCGCGGCTCGCCTCAGACACACACTGGGAGTGTATAGGGAAAGTGCTGCTGCTGCTACTATAGGGAGAGTGTTAGTGTAGGATCCTGTCCTCAATAACCCCAACGGTCCTTCTTAGGGCTACATCTGACCGTGTGGATTTTACCGGGTGGCTACTGGGAGTTGTAGTGCTTCCGTTTTAGTATTATGCAGCTTGGCCTGTTTGCAGCCCTCCGTAATGTTTTTTTTTTCTGGCTGGAGTGTGCGCAAAAATACCGCTCTCAGCGTGAAAGTGTACGCAAATAATTCCTTGCTTATTTATAGCGGTCTGTGTCTGCAGTAAATTAGACGCACAGCGTAGGGCCACAGCCACTTCTAGAGGGAAAGTGATATACACGATACGGCCTGTATCCTCTGCGCAAAAAAACCCCAAAAGCTCCTTGTTGGGCTACATCTGACCGTGTGCATTTTACTGGGTGGCTGATGGGAGTTGTAGTGCTTCCATTTTAGTATTACGCAGCTAGGCCTGTTTGCAGCCTGCCGTGTTATTTTTTTCTGGCTGGAGTGTGCAGTAAAATACCACTCTCACGATAAACAGTACCGTATTTTCCGGATTATAAGGCGCACCGGATTATAAGGCGCACTTTCTATGAGCGCCTTATAAGCAATCTTGTTTCATATATAAGGCGCACTGGATTATAAGGCGCAGCACATTACCGTTAAATAAACCATTGCTCAGACTGCAAGTCAAAATTTATTACACTTTTTAACAATTACTTGCAACTGGTTCAGCTGTAATTGCAAATCAAAACGTTTACCGTACTTTTTCAGTTCATTCCTCCACCAGAAATCCATCAAATCCGTCATCTTCAGTGTCGGAGTTGAACAGTTGGGCGATTTCGGCATCAAGCATGGGGTCCTCCTCTTCATTATCCGAGTCGGTCTCGTTGCTGCTGCTAGGCTCTTCAGTGGTGATTCCAGCCTTCCTGAAAGCTCGGATGACACTGGAGACTGATACATTCTTCCAGGCATCCACAATCCACTGGCACATAGTGGCATAACTCGCACGGCGTTGCCTCCCTGTGTTGGTGAATGTGTGGTCACCTTCTGTCATCCAATGCTCCCATGCAGCTCGCAATTTAACTTTAAATGACCTGTTGATGCTGATATCTAGCGGCTGGAGCTCTTTGGTTAATCCACCAGGGATGACAGCAAGCTCCGAATTAGTTTTCTTCACTTGGGCTTTGACAGTATCGGTCACGTGGGCGCGCATCGAGTCACAGACCAATAGGGATGGGAATTTGTGAAAAAAGCCACCCGGTCTCTTGACGTAGACCTCCCTCAGCCACTCACTCATCTTCTCCTCATCCATCCAGCCCTTTGGGTTAGCCTTAATGATGACACCAGCAGGCAAATTTTCTTTAGGCAAAGTCTTCCTCTTGAAAATTACCATGGGTGGTAGTTGCTTGCCATTAGCCTGACAAGCGAGAACTACAGTGAAAGATGACTTCTCATTTCCTGTGGTACGTATAGATATCGTACTGGTCCCTGTTTTCTCAACAGTACGGTTTACGGGGATATCGAAAGTGAGGGGAACCTCATCCATGTTAATAATGTGTTCTGGCTGGATATTTTTTTCATTTATCTTGGTTATGCAGTAGGTGCGAAAAATGGCCAGCTTCTCTTCATAATCCTTTGGTAATTGCTGGCACACAGTAGTTCTGGTGCGAATGGAGAGATGACGCCTTTTCATGAAACGAAAGCACCATGAAGGACCTCCTCGAAAGTCCTTGATCTCCATGTCACGTGCTAAAGCAGTGGCTTTGAGTCGAATAGAGACAGTGGAGACGCTTCTACCTGCGTTTCTCTGTTCCATAACCCACTGTTCTATTTTGTCCTCCAACTGTGGCCACCTTGCTTTCTTTCCTCGGAAACTCATTTTGGTCTTCTTTACTTGGCGGAGGGCATCTTCTTGTTTTCTCCACTTACGCACCATGGATTCATTAATGTTGAATTCTCTTGCAGCTGCCCTATTTCCATGCTCTACTGCATAACTTATAGCTTTAAGCTTGAAACCTGCATCATAAGCATGTCTCTTAACAGGAGGCATTTTTTGGGGTAGTGGGTATAGTTAACGCTAAAGCACAGATATATTGCAAGGATCCTGCGCACAGAGCTGTAAGTATCACTCAGTGTGGCTCCTGGCTACGGTGGCCGTAATGCTCAATCCATTTATGGATACTGTAAAAACCCAAGTGAAGAATAAATTCATAGGCGCACGGGGGGGGGGGGGGGGGAGGAGCATGGTGTGTGCTGTGGTATGCCGCCCACGATAGAGGTAAAGGATCCTGTATGAACCCCTTTCTTTACTGTCGGGTTCATATATAAGGCGCACCGGATTATAAGGCGCACTTTCTATTTCTGAGAAATTCTCAGCATTTTATGTGCGCCTTATAGTCCGGAAAATACGGTACTGTCATATAACCGGGCTATTGCGAAGTACTTCAGCTCAGCCGCTGTGCAGAGCGTCTCACAATACCCTTTCCTTGGTGGGGTTGAGATCGCCACAGTTACCGGCACCTATCCACTGGCTTTACAGTCTTCTCCCACTCCACACAGCCTCTATTATCTACAAGTCTCTGCCAAGACAGCTGGTTACTTTTTTCAAGCCACAGCATAGAGTCTCCGCTACCTACAAGTCTCTGTGTGCGGTGAATTAAGGCCAAGTCGTCAGTGCTGTACAGTGGGGTAATTTATTTAGACCCTGCTTTATTTGTAATCCGCCATGATGAGGAGTAGGTGTAAGGGTCGAGGAGGTGGATGCGGACGTCCAAGTGAGGATGTGGGCACAGGCCGAGTTCCTGGTCCAGGTGAATCACAGCCGGCTGCTGCGGGATTAGGAGAGAGGCAAGTTTCTGGGGTCCCCAGCTTCATATCACAATTTATGGGTCCACGTGGTAGACCTTTATTACAAACAGAGCAGTGTGAGCAGGTCCTGTCGTAAATGGCAGAAAGTGCATCCAGCAATGAATCGACCATCCAGTCTTCTACACAGTCCACTACTCCCAGATAGGGACTGCAACTCTGATTCCTCTGGCTGCAACTCCTCCTTCCTCCCAGCCTCCTCACTCCATGAAAATGACATATTCTGAGCAGACAGACTCCCAGGAACTGTTCTCGGGCCTCTGCCATGAGTGGGAAAAAATGGTTCATCTCTCACCTGAGGAGTTTGTCATGACCGATGCCCAACCTTTGGAACGTCCCCAGGGTCTGGATAATGAGGCTGGGGACTTCCGGCAACTGTCTCAAGAGTTTTCAATGAGTGAGGAGGATGATGATGATGAGACACAGTTGTCTATCAGTGAGGTAGTAGTAAGGGCAGTAAGTCCGAGAGAGGAGCGCACAGAGGATTTGGAGGAAGAGCAGCTGGACGATGAGGTGACTGACCCTACCTGGTTTGCTAAGCCTACTGAGGACAGGTCTTTAGAGGGGGAGGCAAGTGCAGCAGCAGGACAGGTTGGAAGAGGCAGTGGAGTGGCCAGGGGTAGAGGCAGGGCCAGAGCGAACAATCCTCCAACTGTTTCCCAAAGCACCCCCTCGCGCTAAGCCTCCGTGCAGAGGGCTAGGTGTTCAAAGGTGTGGATGTTTTTCAGTGAGAGCGCGGACGACCGGTAAACAGTGGTGTTCAACCTGTGTCACGCCAAGATCAGCCGGGGAGCCACCACTACCAGGCTATGGCATATGAGGGCCAAGCACCCCACAAGGTGGGACGAAGGTCGTTCACCGCCTCCGGGTTACACCACTGCCTTGTCCCCTGTGCCCCAAGCTGCCACTCAGATCCCCCCCCCCCCCCCCGCTTAGGACACAGGCATGTGCGCCTCCCGGCCTGCACCCACACCCTCACCTCCAGTGTCCTCCACCCCATTCAGCAATGTCTCTCAGCACAGCGTCCAGCTGTTGCTAGCAGAAGAGTTGGAGCAAAAGCGCAAATACGCTACCACGCACCCGTACGCACAAGCTGTAAATCTGCACATTGCAAAATTAATCAGCCTAGAGATGCTGCCGTACAGGCTTGAGGAAAGGGAAGCTTTCAAAACATGATGGTGGTGGCAGCCCCGCGCTACTCGGTTCCCAGTCGCCACTATTTTTCCCGGTGTGCCGTCCCAGCCCTACACCAGCACGTCTCCCGCAACATAAATTGTGTCCTCACCAGTAACCACTGGGAAGGTCCACTTAACCACGGACACGTGGACAATTACTGACGGGCAGGGCCACTATATCTCCCTGACGGCATATTGGGTGAATTTGGTGGAGGCTGGGACCGAGTCAGAGCCTGGGACCGCTCACGTCCTACCCACACCCAGAATAGCGCGTCCTACCTCGGTGCTGGTATCTGCATCGCACTATGCCACCTACTCTAAACCCTCCCCCTCCTCCTCCTACGCAACCTCTACCGCTCATTTAAGAAGTGTGAGCAGCACGTCACCAGCAGTCGGTGTGGTGCGGCGCGGCAGTACAGCGGTGGGCAAGTGTCAGCAGGCCGTGCTGAAACTACTCAGCCTAGGTGACAAGAGGCACACGGCCCACGAACTGCTGCAGGGTCTGACAGAGCAGACCGACCTCTGGCTTTTGCCGCTGAGCCTCCAACCGGGCATGGCCGTGTATGACAACGACCGTGGAGGCTCTGCAGCTTGGCAGCCTCACACACGTGCCATGCCTGGCCCACGTCTTCAATCTGGTGGTTCAGCGGTTTCTTAAAAACTACCCTCACTTGCCTGACCTGCTCGGCAAGGTGTGCCGGCTCAGCGCACATTTCCGCAAGTCCAAGACGGACGCTGCCACCCTGCGCACCCTGCAACATTGGTTTAATCTGCCAGTGCACCGACTGCTGTGTGACGTGCCCACGCGGTGGAACTCTACGCTCCACATGTTGGCCAGACTCTATGAGCAGCGTAGAGCTATAGTGCAATACCAACTCCAACATGGTGGGAGTCAGCCTCCTCAATTCTTTACAGAAGAGTGGGCCTGGTTGGCAGACATCTGCCAGGTCCTTGGAAACTTTGAGGAGTCTACCCAGATGATGAGCGGCGATGCTGTAATCATTAGCATCACCATTCCTCTGCTATGCCTCTTGAGAAGTTCCCTGCAAGGCATAAAGGCAGACGCTTTGCGCTCGGAAACGGAGCCGGGGGAAGACAATATGTCGCTGGATAGTCAGAGCACCCTCATGTCTATATCTCAGCGCGTTGAGGAGGAGGAGGAGGAGGGGGGGCATGAAAGTGATCTTCCTAGTGAGGACAGCCGAGTGTTGCGTACAGGTACCCTGGCACACATGGCTGACTTCATGTTAGGATGCCTTTCTAGTGACCCTCGCGTTACACGCATTCTGGCCACTACGGATTACTGGGTGTACACACTGCTCGATCCACGGTATAAGGAGAGCCTTTGCACTCTCATTCCCGAAGAGGAAAGGGGTTAGAGAATGATGCTATACCACAGGGCGCTGGTGGACAAACTGATGGTAAACTTCCCATCCGAAAGCGCTAGTGGCCGTAGGCGCATTTCCGCGGCCCAGGTAGAAGGGGAGGCGCAGAGATCAGGCAGCATGTACAGCGAAAGCAGGGGAACACTCTCTAAGGCCTTTGACAGCTTTATGGCTCCCCAGCAAGACTGTGTCACCGCTCCCCAGTCACGGCTGAGTCGGCGGGAGCACTGTAAAAGGATGGTGAGGGAGTACGTAGCCGATCGCACGACCGTCCTCTGTGACGCCTCTGCCCCCTACAACTACTGGGTGTCGAAGCTGGACACGTGGCCTGAACTCGCGCTGTATGCCCTGGAGGTGCTTGCTTGTCCTGCGGCTAGCGTCTTGTCAGAGAGGGTGTTTAGTGAGGCTGGGGGAATCATCACGGATAAGCGTACCCGCCTGTCAACCGACAGTGCCGACAGTCTTACACTCATAAAGATGAACAAAGCCTGGATTTCCCCAGATTTCTCTTCTCCACCAGCGGAAAGCAGCGGTACCTAAACAATACGTAGGCTGCACGCGGATGGAAGCATCGTTCTCTATCACCATCAAAAACGTGGACCTTTTAGCTTCATCAATCTGTGTATAATATTCATCCTCCTCCTCCTGCTCCTCCTCCTGAAACCTGACGTAATCACGCCGAACGGGCAATTTTTCTTAGGCCTACAAGGCTCAGTCATATAATTTTTGTAAACAATGTTTATACGTTTCAATTCTCATTAAAGCGTTGAAACTTTCACCTGAACCAATTTTTATTTTAACTGGGCTGCCTCCAGGCCTAGTTACAAATTAAGCCACATTAACCAAAGCGATTATTGGGTTTCACCTGCCCTTTTGGTTGGGCATGGGCAATTTTTCTGAGGTACATTAGTACTGTTGGTACATCAATTTTTTGGGGCCCTCGCCTACAGTGTAATCCTAGTAATTTTTATGGGCTTCGCCTGCACTCATTCTACAGCAAGGTGTGTGGGGTTGGCCTACACTTTTGCTACATAAATGTAACTGGGGCCTTGTCTATACTGCAGCTACTGAAATGTGAAAGATACTGTTATCTCCCTAAACAGCTGCAACAGGAATGTTACTGTGGCCTGACTTGACTGCTACTACTACTACTGAAATGGAACTAATACTGTGCTCCCCCTATACTGCTGCTTCGGAATTGTTACTGGGGCCTGTCTTGAGTGCTACTACTACTGAAATGGAACTAAGACTGTGCTCCCCCTATACTGCTGCTAGTGATATGTTACTGGGGCCTGTCCCTAATGCTACTGCTGAAATGTTACTAATTCTGGGCTCTGCCTATACTGCTGCTAATGCTAATCAATAGAAGATAAAAAATAAACCAGCGCTCCGGTGTATCGGAAGATGACAATCAGAAGATGCAGAGGTTTGTGTTAGAGATTATGGTTTGTATAGTAATAAGTATTACTTACTTTACAGGGGTGCTTATAGTGAAATGCTATGTCACTGGGGTGTGGAAACAGAGGCTTCCCCCCGCCACGGCCCACTTAATCCTGGCCACATTCAAAAAAAACAACTAAATAAAACCGCGCTACTAGGTCCGCAGTCGCCACCACATTCCCACCAACGCGGTTACTGTTAAGGTAGATATTACCACTCTGACTGGGGCATGCACTGTGGGCCGAAGCACACCTGTATTGTATGTGACATTAGCTCTGCTGAGCAGGGCACTGCAATGGGATACATTTATGTACCGCCGGTGGCTTCCTGGGACCCACCTATGCTGTCGGTCCACACGGAGTTGTAACTGCATGTGTCTACTTATAAAGAACCCCAGTCTGACTGGGGCATGCAGTGTGGGCCGAAGCCCACCTGCATTAAACCTGACGTTACCTCAGCTGTGCTGGGCACTGCAATGGGATATATTTATGTACCGCCGGTGGGTTCCAGGCAACCACCCATGCTGTCGGTTACACACGGAGTTGTAACTGCATGTGTCCACTTCTAAAGAACCCCAGCCTGACTGGGGCATGCAGTGTGGGCCGAAGCCCACCTGCATTTAACCTGACGTTACCTCAGCTGTGCTGGGCACTGCAATGTGATTTATTTATGTACCGCCGGTGGGTTCCAGGGAGCCACCCATGATGTGGGTCCACAGGGACTTCACATTGGGGATTTGTACCTGCCTGTGTCTATGAATTAGAAACCCCGGTCAGGTTGGGGCATGGGTTCCCTGCATTTAATCTGACGTTACCTCAGCTGTCCAGGGCACTGCAATGGGATACATTTATGTAACGCCGATGGGTTCCAGGGAGCCACCCCTGCTGTGGGTCCACAGGGACTTCACATTAGGGATTTGTACCTGCCAGTGTCTATGTATTAAAAACCCCGGTCAGACTGGGACATGCAGTGTGGGCCGAAGCCCACCTGCATTAAACCTAATGGTACCTCAGCTGTGCTGGGCACTGCAATGGGATATATTTCTGTACCGCCGCTGGGTTCCAGGGAGCCACCCATGCTGTCGGTCCACACAGACTTCACAATAGGGAGTTGTACCTGTCTGTGTCTACTTATAAAAAACCCCAGTCTGACTGGGGCATGCAGTGTGGGCCGAAGCCCACCTGCATTTAATCTGACGTTAGCTCTGCTGTCCAGGGCACTGCAATGAGATACATTTATGTACAGCTGGTGGGTTCCAGGGAGCCACCCATGCTGTGGGTGCACACAGAATTCCCATTGCGGAGTTGTACCTGCCTGTGACTATTTATAAAAACCCCCGGTCTGACTGGGGCATGCAGACACCTTGACAGAATGAATAGTGTGTGGCACATGGGTTCCCCATTGCTATGCCCACGTGTGCAGCTCCTGATGGAGGTGGCACAGGATTGGATTTCTCATTGCTTCTGTACAGCATTGTGGGCTATCGCCCCGCCCCTTTTAAAGAGGGTCGCTGCCTGGCCGTGCCAACTCTCTGCAGTGTGTGCCTGCGGTTCCTCTTCATGGCAGACGCACTTATAAATAGACATGAGGGTGGTGTGGCTATGAGGCCAGCGTGTGGCATGAGGGGAGCTGAAGGCTGCACAAGGACACTTTGGTGTGCGCTGTGGACACTGGGTCGTGCGGGGGGGGGGTGGCAGCATGTAACCCAGGAGAAGTGGTAGCGGAGTGTCATGCAGGCAGTGATTGTGCTTTGTTGGAGGTAGTGTGGTGCTCAGCTAAGGTATGCCTTGCTAATGAGGGTTTTTCAGAAGTAAAAATTGTTGGGAGGGGGGGCACTCCTGCCGCTATTGTGGCTTAATAGTGGGATCTGGGAACTTGAGATGCAGCCCAACATGTAGTCCCTCGCCTGCCCTATCCGTTTCTGTGTCGTTCCCATCACTTTCTTGAATTTCCCAGATTTTCACAAATGAAAACCTTAGCGAGCATCGGCGATATACAAAAATGCTCGGGTCGCCCATTGACTTCAATGGGGTTCGTTACTCGAAACGAGCCCTCGAGCATCGCGGAAATTTCGACTCGAGTAACGAGCACCCGAGCATTTTGGTGCTCGCTCATCTCTATTATCTAACTATTTTTTCCGGACTTCGCCTACACTAATGGTACACCAATGTTTCAGGGGTTCGCCTATACTTCTACTACAGAAACGTTACAGGGGTCTGCCTATACTGCTGCTATAGAAATGTGACAGGGGTCTGCCTGTACTTTTACAACAGAAATGTTACAGGGGTCTGCCTATACTGCTGCTACAGAAATGTTACAGGGGTCTGCCTATACTGCTGCTACAGAAATGTGACAGGGGTCTGCCCTTACTTTTGCTACTGGAATGTTACAGGGGTCTGTCTATACTATTGGTGCACAAAGTCTTCCCATCACAGTGTTTTACCTATCTGGCCCAAAAACACTGACTGACTAGGGCATGAATTGTGGGCTGAGGCCAACATGTATTTTCTCTTGCGTTACCACAGTTATAAGCGGGACTGGTTTGGGCCAAACAAGAGGAGCGATACTGCACAAATAAGATGTTCACAGCTGCACTAGCATTGAAGTCCGCTCTATGCCCACCATTGCTGAGGGTTTGTGCAGAGGCCTAGTTCATGATGGAAATGCAACTGCACCAGGTTGGGCCCGTGGAACTTGGCCCTGGTTAATCCAGTCTTTGGAACGGTGAAAGCAACCGCAACAAATTAAATGAGACGTTCACTGCTGTACTAGCATCAGAGTCAGCTCTATGCCCACGATTGCTGAGGGTTTGTGCAGAGGCCTATGTCCTCGGTGCAGTAAAAGTCTGCCATGTTTGGGCACTCTGATTTCTTCATGGTTCATGTCTTGGGATTCCTTGGACTCACCTATGCTTTGGGTGCACACAGACTTCCCATAGCGGTGATTTACCTGTCTGGCACAAAGGCACTGACTGACTTGGGTAGGCTGCAGAGTGCAGATGGCTTTCCTCTTGCGTTGTCGATGAGGTACCCGACACCCAAACACAATGAGTAGTGTGTGGACACATGGAGTCCCCACTGCTATGTCATTGGCGGTACCTTGGGTCACACAAAATGGAGGCTGGGACCAAGCCTGACCCAGGGCCCGCTTACATACTTCCCACGCAGAGTATTGCTGCATTGTGGAAATGAGTAGAAGTGCTGGGCTGGCACCTGAGTCCCCTTTATGCCCACGTTTGCGACTCCTGACAATTTTGCGACAGAGGTGGCACGGGATTGGAATTCAAAAAGGGTTTCTGCCTGACCCTTCCAACCCTCTGCAGTGTGTGCCCCCGGTTCCTCCTCATCTCAGACGCACTTATAAATAGGCATGAGGGTGGTGTAGCTATGAAGCGAGCGTGTGGCATGAGGGCAGCTGAAGGCTGCGCAGGGAAACTTTTGTGTGTGCTGTGGACGCAGGAGTGCAGTGTGCGTTGGATTGGGCAGCATGTAACCCAGGAGAAGAGGCAGCAGTGTCACCTGCAGGCAGTGATTGTCCTTGGTTGCAGCAGGTAGTGTTGTGCTTAGCTAAGGTGTGCCTTGCTAATGAGGGTTTGACCAAAGTAAAAATTGATGTGTGTGTGTGGGGGGGGGGGGGGGGGGACAGTGCCCAGGCTCTTGTCCCCATTGTGGCTTAATTGTGGAACCTGGCCCACTTTCCACCACACAAAGATTTCCCTTCCCTTCCTTTCCTCGAAAAAGTTAGGTAGCAGTTAAGCAGGGATCCTGACTTCATGAACTCAACAGTCCTTTCTAGGACTACTCTTATTGTGTGCTTTAGCATTTTGGCTGGCTGGGACCAGTAGTGCACCATTTTTTCCCCAGGCATTCCAGCTGTATTCTGCCCACTGTTAGAGGTTTTATGCTGTGTACTACTAGGGTTTTTATTTAGTTTTTGGGAGGCTCCAAGTGCTGTTGCTGTATTGGAGCATACTGTATCTACCAGTCTATGCGTGCTTTGAATTAGCCCTAGTTCTCAGCGCTATACAGTGGGTTATTTTTTTCTGGCCCAGCTCAAGGCCTCTCAAATTTACGAGTCTCTGTGCACGGTGTATTAGGAATAGATTTCAGTGCTTTACACTGCTTTAATTTTTTTTTCTAGCACTGCATTGAGCCTCTCATATCTACCACTCTCTGTGGGCGGTGAATTAGGCCTAGATGGCAGTGCTTTACACTGGTTCAATAGACACGTGGCACAAACTGGCGCTGTACGCCCTGGAGGTGCTGGCCTACCCTGCCGCTAGCATATTATCAGAGAGGGTGTTTAGTGCTGTTGGAGGGATTATCACGGATAAGCGTACCCGCCTGTCGACTGAGAGCGCCAACAGGCTTACACTCATTAAGATGAACAAAGGCTGGATTTCCCCTGACTTCTCTTATCCACCAATGGGGAGCAGCCGAGCATAAAGATTATTTAAGCTGGAACTAAAGAACCATGCATCCTATATCACCCCCAAAAATGGAGGGAAGTAGCTTGGTCTATCCTTCTCTGATCGTCCTCCTCTTCCACCTTCTCCTAAACCAGCATGCCATCACACTGAGCAGCCAATTTTTCTGCAGGCCAAACGGCTCTGTAAAAACTGTTGTTTTTTTTGTTTTTTTGTTTTTTTTTCCGGAGGGCTAAACACATTTTTCAGGGGTACACCTGTACTCTTGATACACTATTTTTTTCAGGCCTACACCTTTACTCTTAGCAAACTATTTTCTTTTTTCGGGCTTCGCCTATACCTTTGCTAAACAAATGTTTCCAGGTGTTCGCCTGTAGTCTTGGTACACCAATTCCAGTGGTTCGTCTAAACTCTTGTTACACAACGGTTTCCCAGCATGGTGTTCAGCAATCTGACACATACACAGATTGAATTGTCCTGCTTTGCCCATTAAAATTTCTTCATGTTTCATGTTGTCTTTGGATCGATGAAAGGAACCGTAACTGATTTAATGAGACTTTCACAGAAGTACTAGCATTCAAGTCCACTTTATGCCCACGTTTGTAGAGGGTGGGTGGAGAGGCCAAGGTCCTGGGTGATGGCAACTGTGCCAAGCTTGGCCTGTGGAATTTCTTTGTGGTTCATCCAGTCTTTGGAGTGATGAAACTAACTGTAACTGATTTTCTGGCCCTGAACAGAGTCTCTCAAATCTCCAAGTCTCTGTGTACGGTAAATTACTACTAGGTATCATTGCTTTACACTGGTTCAATTTTTTCTGGCCTTGCTCAAAGCCTCTCAAGTCTACAAGTCTCTGTGGGTGGTGAATAAGCCCTGCTTCTCAGCGCTATACACTAGTTTTTTTTTTTGTTTTTTTTTCTGGCCCTGCTCAAAGCCTCTCAAATCTACAAGTCTCTGTGTGCGGTGTATTAGGAATAGTTTTCAGTGCTTTACACTTCTTAAATTTTTTCTAGCACTGCATTGAGCCTCTCATATTTACCAGTCTCTGTCTCTGTAGGTGGTGAATTAGCCCTAGGTATCAGCGGTATACATTGATTAATTTTTTTTCTGGCCCTGCTCTGTCCTTTACCCTACACGACGAGGATTAGGGGTAAGGGTCGAGGACGTGGACGCGGGCGTTAGAATGAGGGTGTGGGCACAGGCCGAGGTCTTTGGCAGGGTGAAACAGTGCCTGCTGCTGAGGGATTGGTAGAGCGCCGCTTGTCTCCACTCCCCAGCTTCATGTCATATTTTGCAGGTCCGCATGGTAGACCATTATTTAAAGCACAGCAGTGCGATCAGGTGCTGACATGGATAGCGAATAACACCTCCAGTACTTTATCCAATACGCAGTCTTCCACACAGTCCACTCACGCCACCCAAGGGACTGCACCTCTATATCCTCAGGCTGCTCTTCCTTCCTCCCAGCCTGGTCACTCCAGGAAAAGGGGAGTTTGTGTTGAACAGGCATACACTCAAGAACTCTTCCTGCGTCCCTGCCCCGAGTCAAAAAAAAACTGGTTCCACAGCAACGTGAGGAGTTTGTCGTGACTGATGCCAAAAATGTGGAACTTTCACAGACTCAGGGTGATGAGAGTGGGGACTTTGAATAACTGTCTCAAGAGCTATTTGTGGATGATGAGGATGAGACAGTTGTCTGTCAGCAAAGTGGTTGTTAGGGCAATAAGTCTGAGGGAGGAGCAGACTGAGGAGTAAGAGGAAGAACTGATGGCTGATGGACGATGAGGTGACTGACCCAACCAGGCTTGCAAACCCTACTGAAGACAGGTCTTCATAGGGAGGGGGTGGTGGTGGTGGGGGGCAAGAACAAGCAGCAGAGCAGGTAGGAAGAGGCAGTGTGGTGGCCAGGGGGAGAACCAGCTCCACAGCAAATAATCCACCAACTGTTCCCCACAGCACCCCCTCGCGGCAAGCCTCCATGCAGAGGGATAGGTGTTCGAAGGTCTGGAGGTGTTTTTATTGAGAGCGCAGACGACCGACGAACAGTGGTGCGAACCTGTGTTGCACCAAGATCAGCCGGGGAGCCACCGCTACCATCCTGACCACCACCAGCATGCACAGGCATATGATGGCTAAGCACCCCCACAAGGTGGAACGCAAGCCATTCACCGCCTGCGGGTCACACCACTGCCTCTTCCCCAGTGTTACATCCTGGCACTGAGATGCAACCCCCCTCCCAGGACGCAGGCACAAGTGTTTCCCGGCCTGGACCCACACCCTCACCTCCACGGTCCTCCACCAATGTGTCCCAGCGCACCAGCGCAGCGTTCAGCTGTCGCTAACCCAATCGTTGGAATGAAAGCGGAAATACGTGGCCACCCACCCACATGCACAATCTTTAAATGTGCATATCGCACAGCCACTTAGCTTGGAGATGCTGCCATGCAGGCTAGTAGAAATTGAGGCTTTCCGCAACATGATGGCAGTGGCGGTCCCTCGGTACTCGGTCCCCAGTCGCCACTATTTTTCCCTGTGTGCATGCCCGCCCTACACCAGCACGTCTCACTCAACATAAACCGTGCCCTCACAAACTTGGTTACAGGAAAGGTCAACTTAACCACCGACACATGGACAAGTGCTGGCGGGCAGGGACACTACATCCCCCTCACTGCACATTGTGCCTGGCCCACGTGCTAAATCTGGTGGTCCAGCGCTTTCTGAAAAACTACCCCCATTTGTCTGACCTGTTCAGCAAGGTGTGTTGCGTGTGCGCCCATTTAAGGAAGTCCACCACAGATGCTGCCACCGTCAAGACGCTGAAACATCAGTTCCAGCTGCCAGAGCACCGACTGCTGTGCGACGTGCCCACATGCTGGAATTCTATGTTGCACATGTTGGCCAGGCTGTACGAGCAGCATAGAACCATTGTAGAATACCAGCTGCAACATGGCCGGCGGAGTGGTAGTCAGCCTTCGCAGTTCTTCACAGAGGAGTGGGCTTGGATTGCAGACATCTGTCAGGTTCTAGAAAACTTTGAGGAGTCTACACAAACGGTGAACGGTGATGTGGCCATTATCAGTATAACCATCCCGCTGCATTGCCTGCTGAGAAGTTTGCTGCTAAGCATAAAGGCCGACGCTTGGCGGTTATGACAGGAGATGTGGGGTTGCAGTATGTTGCTTAATAGCCAGACCACCCTCATGCCTGTTTCTCAATGCATATTGGAGGAGGAGGGGAGGGATGACACTGCCGCCCACACTTCATAGGGTACCCATGCTACTTTCCTCACATCTGCTCAGCGTGTATGGGCTGAAGTGAAGGAGGAGGACGAGGATCTTGAAAGTCATACTCTTAGTGAGGAGGAAAGGAGTACGAGAGTGATGCAATACCACAAGGACCTGGTGGAAAAGCTGATGCTAAACTTCCCATCTGACAACGCTAGTGGTAGAGGACATTCTTCAGCGGGCCAAGTAGCAGCTCTACACAACTATTTGGTGTCAAAGCTGGACACGTGGCACAAACTTGCACTGAACTAGAGAACCATGCACCCTCTATCACCCCCAAAAAGGGGGAAAGTAGCTTGGCCTATGCCTCTCTGATCTTCCTCCCCCTCCTCCTTCCTCCTCATCACGCTGAACAGCCAAGTTTTCAGAGGGCCAAAAGGCTCTGTTAAAACTAAATTTTGTGGAGGGCTGTATCCAGGCTCTGTTACAAATTAAGCAACTACGAGCTCTATCTTAAAGAGAAAAAAAAAAAAAAAAAAACGTTTCTGGGTTTCACCTGCACTCTGGGTAAACCAATTTTTTCCAGGGGTACACCTGTACTCTTGGTACACCGATTTTTCAGGTGTTCGCTTGTACTCTTGGTACAGAAATGCTTCAGGGGTTTGTCTATACTCTTGGTACACAACAGTTTCCCAGCGAGGTGTTCAGCTATCTGACACATACACAGAATGAATTGTCCTGCTTTGCCCATTAAAATTTCTTCATGTTTCATGCTGTCTTTGGAGCGATGAAAGGATCTGTAACTGATTTCATGAGACTTTCACAGAAGTACTAGCATCCGAGTTTGCTTTAAATACCCTGAGTGGTTTGGTTTTGGTCTGATAGACACCCGCACATCCAATCTCTTGCCCAAATATTCAACCTACACCTCAGACATATTGCCAAATTATGTCCGTTCCTCACCACGGACACCCTAAAAACACTGGTGGTTGCACTCAACCACTCCTGACTCGACTGCTGCAACTTGCTTCTCATCAGCTTCCCCCGCACCAGACTCGCTCCAATCCATACTAACCATGGCAGCTAGGCTCATTTTTCTATCCAGCCATTTTTCAGGCACCTCTGCACTATGCCAGTCGCTGCATTGGCTGCCCATCCGCTGCAGAACTAAATTTAAACTCCTCAACTGCACCCACAAAGCTCTGCATGGTGCCGCACCACCATGCATCACCTCCCTCCTTTCCGTACACCACACAGCCCTCTCATTCCCATCCGTTAACACACTCAGACTAAACACCCCTCTAATACGAACCTCACATGCTCGCCTTCAGGACTTCACCAGAGCAGCACCCATCCTCTGTGTTATCAGACCACACCGCTACCGATCTGATGACCTCGTTGCCAGGTGCCAAATTGGTAGATACGGAAGCCCGTGATGAGAAGACTGAAACCTATGCTTTGTAGTGCCGGGAACTAGGATTTTAAGATAGGTCAACAGACAAATTAAATAAGGCTAAGCTATGTTAACAGAGAAGACACACAACTATTGCAGAAATGTTGTCTAATGCAACAGCAATATCCTGACTTAGGTAATTTCTATGTCTGAGACGGGCCTTAAGAGCTTTGAGAATATTTGGTAGATGTTAATAAGTCTTAAGATCAATAAGTATTTTCACCTTTGTAACAGTAAGCTACGTAACACTAATCTTTGTATCAAGCAACATTTGGATACGCCCTCTTCTTCCTGTATAAGAGTTGGCAATAGAGATGAGCGAGCACCAAAATGCTCGGGTGCTCGTTACTCAAGTCGAACTTTCAGTGATGCCCGAGAGTTCGTTTCGAGTAACGAACCCCATTGAAGTCAATGGGCGACTCGAGCATTTTTGTATATCGCCGATGCTCGCTAAGGTTTTCATTTGCGAAAACCTGGGAAATTCAAGAAAGTGATGGGAACGACACAGAAACGGATAGGGCAGGCGAGGGGCTAACTGTTGGGCTGCATCTCAAGTTCCCAGGTCCCACTATTAAGCACAATAGTGGCAAGAGTGAGACCCCCCCCCCCCCCACACTGTCAGCATAAAGATCGTTCTCCTCTGTCACAGCTGTAACAGCTGTGGCAGAGAAGAACGATGTTAGCCCATTGAATTCAATGGAACTGGCAATACAGCCGGCTCCATTGAAAGCAATGGGCTGCCGGCGATCGCGGGATAAATTGTCGGGAAGGGCTTACATATATAAGCCCTTCCCTGCAATACATCCAGAAATGTATATATATATATATATATATATATATATATATACACTCACCTGGTCCCGGCAGACAGAGTTCAGCGCGGCCAGCAGCAGTCCTCCTGAACTGCTCTGAACAGCTGTGAGTAGTATCCAGCAGCTGGGGATTTAAAATCCCCGCCTGCTGAATGAGCTGCCTCTTATTGGTCACAGCCTGACCAATCAGAGGCAGATCTCACTGACACACCCATTTATGAATTTATAAATGGGTGAGTGACTGCTGCCTCTCATTGGCTCAGCGGGACCAATCAGATGAGAGGCAGCTGTCACTCACCCATTCATGAATTCATTGCAGTGCCCTGGATAGCTGAGCTAACATCAGATAAAATACAGGTGGGCTTCGGCCCACACTGCATGCCCTAGTCAGTCTGTTTTTTTTTTTATTAATAGTCACAGGCAGGTATAACTCCCCTATGGGAAGTCTGTGTGGAGTGGACCCACAGCATGAGTGGCTCCCTGGAACCCACCAACGGTACATAAATAAATCCCATTGCAGTGCCCTGCACGGCTGAGCTAACGTCAGGTAAAATACAGGTGGGCTTCAGCCCACACTGCATGCCCCAGTCAGACTGTTTTTTTTTTTGTTTTTTTTTAATAATAGACACAGGCAGGTACAGCTCCGCAATGGGAATTCCGTGTACACCCGCAGCATGGGTGGTTCCCTGGAACCTACTGGCGGTACATAAATTAATCCCATTGCAGTGCCTCCCTTAAAGCTGAGGTAACGCAAGAAGAAATGCAGGTTGGCTTCGGCCCACACTGCATGCTCCAGTCAGTATGTGTAATTTACATTGTCACAGGTACGTAGAACTCCGCTATGGGAAGTCTGTGTGCACCCACAGTATGGGTGGCTCCAGGGAACCCACCGACGGGGTGGGTTGAGTGAGTGACAGCATATTCACCTGCCATGGACAGGTTTGTCCTCCACAGCATTGTCTGGCTGCCGGCATATTTGTAGTGCTTATGGCGATTGCGCCTGTCCTACTGCGATTTTGCCGATGGCGATTGTGCCTGCTTTGTGGCGATACTGCCTATGGCGACTGTGTCCGCTTGGAAGAGTAAGGGGTATTGGATTTTTGGCTTTTTCTGTGAATTATTAATAACATAGCAGTACCCCGAATAGCTAAGGTAACGTGAGATAAAATGCAGGTAGGCTTCGGCCCACACTGCATGCCCTAGTCAGTCTGGGTCTGGGTAATTTTTTTGGGTGCCATGTACGTTGAACACCACAATGGGAACACTTAGTGCACCGATAGTATGCACAGACCCCTGTAATACTCCTGAAGCAAAGGTATAAGCTGACCCCACTAACAGTTATGTTGCAGAAGTCCAGGGAGACCCTATTAACACTTCTGTAGTAATAGTATAGCCGCACCCCAGTAACATTTCAGTAGCTGCAGTATAGGCAGAGCCCAGTATCAGTTATATTTCAGTAGTAACAGTAAAGTGTTAGCAAAAAGCAATCCAAGTTTACGGCTACTACCACGCATCTTTCTTAGGAATTACCAAAGATGATCACAAGTAAAGGCCTCATCATCGGTCAGTCCAAAATCATTCAGGGAGTATGTGGTTCTCAGCTGGCCTGCTTCCACCAAGGATCGGTGCCTGCTGCTACTCTGTCCCTTGCCCTGCAGGGATGCTGTGTTCTATAGTCACCTGTATTCCGACCTCAGCTGTATGCTTATCTTTGGACTTAGCAGTACCAAGAAGTTGGAAGCCACCATTGCTCTACCAGTCGGCATTATGACATCATAATGGAATTTTACATTATGACATCATAATGGAATTTTGCATTATGACATCATAATGGAATTTTGCATTATGACATCATAATGGAACTTTGCATTATGACATCATAATGGAATGTTACATTATGACATCATAATGGCATTTTACATTATGACATCATAATGGAATGTTGCATTATGACATCATAATGGAATGTTACATTATGACATCATAATGGAATGTTGCATTATGACATCATAATGGAATGTTACATTATGACATCATAATGGAATGTTGCATTATGACATCATAATGGAATGTTACATTAAGACATCATAATGGAATTTTACATTATGACATCATAATGGAATTTTGCATTATGACATCATAATGGAATTTTACATTATGACATCATAATGGAATTTTGCATTATGACATCATAATGGAATATTGCATTATGACATCATAATTGAATGATGCATTATGACATCATAATGGAATTTTGCATTATGACATCATAATGGAATGTTGCATTATGACATCATAATGGGATGTTGCTTTATGACATCATAATGGAATGTTACATTATGACATCATAATGGAATGTTGCATTATGACATCATAATGGAATGTTGCTTTATGACATCATAATGGAATGTTACATTATGACATCATAATGGAATGTTGCATTATGACATCGTAATGGAATGTTGCATTATGACATCATAATGGAATTTTGCATTATGGCATCATAATGGAATTTTACATTATGACATCATAATGGAATGTTGCATTATGACATCATAATGGAATGTTGCATTATGACATCATAATGGAATTTTGCATTATGACATCATAATGGAATGTTGCATTATGACATCATAATGGAATGTTGCATTATGACATCATAATGGAATTTTGCATTATGACATCATAATGGAATGTTGCATTATGACATCATAATGGAATGTTGCATTATGACATCATAATTAAATGTTACATTATGACATCATAATGGAATTTTGCATTATGACATCATAATGGAATGTTGCTTTATGACATCATAATGGAATTTTACATTATGACATCATAATGGAATGTTACATTATGACATCATAATGGAATTTTACATTATGACATCATAATGGAATTTTGCATTATGACATCATAATGGAATGTTACATTATGACATCATAATGGAATTTTGCATTATGACATCATAATGGAGTGTTACATTATGACATCATAATGGAATTTTACATTATGACATCATAATGGAATTTTGCATTATGACATCATAATGGAATTTTACATTGTGACATCATAATGGAATGTTGCATTATGACATCATAATGGAATGTTGCATTATGACATCATAATGGAATTTTACATTATGACATCATAATGGAATTTTGCATTATGACATCATAATGGAATGTTACATTATGACATTATAATGGAATGTTACATTATGACATCATAATGGAATTTTACATTATGACATCATAATGGAATTTTGCATTATGACATCGTAATGGAATTTTACATTATGACATCGTAATGGAATTTTACATTATGACATCATAATGGAATGTTGCATTATGACATCATAATGGAATGTTGCTTTATGACATCATAATGGAATTTTACATTATGACATCATAATGGAATGTTGCATTATCACATCATAATGGAATGTTGCATTATGACATCATAATGGAATTTTACATTATGACATCATAATGGAATTTTTCATTATGACATCATAACAAAATGTTGCTTTATGACATCATAATGGAATTTTACATTATGACATCGTAACGGAATTTTGCATTATGACATTGTAATGGAATTTTACATTATGACATCGTAACGGAATTTTGCATTATGACATCATAATGGAATTTTGCATTATGACATCATAATGGAATTTTACATTATGACATCATAATTGAATTTTGCATTATGACATCATAATGGAATTTTACATTATGACATCATAATGGAATTTTGCATTATGACATCATAATGGAATTTTGCATTATGACATCATAATGGAATGTTGCATTATGACATCATAATGGAATGTTACATTATGACATCATAATGGAATGTTGCATTATGACATCATAATGGAATGTTACATTATGACATCATAATGGAATGTTACATTATGACATCATAATGGAATGTTACATTATGACATCATAATGGAATTTTACATTATGACATCAAAATGGAATTTTACATTATGACATCATAATGGAATTTTGCATTATGACATCATAATGGAATTTTACATTATGACATCATAATGGAATTTTGCATTATGACATCATAATGGAATGTTACATTATGACATCATAATGGAATTTTACATTATGACATCATAATGGAATTTTGCATTATGACATCATAATGGAATTTTGCATTATGACATCATAATGGAATGTTACATTATGACATCATAATGGAATTTTACATTATGACATCATAATGGAATTTTGCATTATGACATCATAATGGAATTTTGCATTATGACATCATAATGGAATGTTACATTATGACATCATAATGGAATTTTACATTATGACATCATAATGGAATTTTGCATTATGACATCATAATGGAATGTTACATTATGACATCATAATGGAATTTTGCATTATGACATCATAATGGAATTTTACATTATGACATCATAATGGAATTTTACATTATGACATCATAATGGAATTTTGCATTATGACATCATAATGGAATTTTACATTATGACATCATAATGGAATTTTACATTATGACATCATAATGGAATTTTGCATTATGACATCATAATGGAATGTTACATTATGACATCATAATGGAATGTTACATTATGACATCATAATGGAATTTTGCATTATGACATCATAATGGAATTTTGCATTATGACATCATAATGGAATGTTACACTATGACATCATAATGGAATTTTACATTATGACATCATAATGGAATTTTGCATTATGACATCATAATGGAATTTTGCATTATGACATCATAATGGAATGTTACATTATGACATCATAATGGAATTTTACATTATGACATCATAATGGAATTTTGCATTATGACATCATAATGGAATGTTACATTATGACATCATAATGGAATTTTGCATTATGACATCATAATGGAATTTTACATTATGACATCATAATGGAATTTTGCATTATGACACCATAATGGAATTTTACATTATGACATCATAATGGAATGTTGCATTATGACATCATAATGGAATGTTGCATTATGACATCATAATGGAATTTTACATTATGACATCATAATGGAATTTTGCATTATGACATCATAATGGAATGTTACATTATGACATCATAATGGAATGTTACATTATGACATCATAATGGAATTTTACATTATGACATCATAATGGAATTTTACATTATGACATCATAATGGAATTTTGCATTATGACATCATAATGGAATTTTGCATTATGACATCGTAATGGAATTTTACATTATGACATCGTAATGGAATTTTGCATTATGACATCATAATGGAATTTTGCATTATGACATCATAATGGAATGTTGCATTATGACATCATAATGGAATTTTACATTATTACATCACAATGGAATTTTGCATTATGACATCATAATGGAATGTTACATTATGACATCATAATGGAATTTTGCATTATGACATCATAATGGAATTTTGCATTATGGCATCATAATGGAATGTTACATTATGACATCATAATGGAATGTTGCTTTATGACATCATAATGGAATTTTACATTATGGCATCATAATGGAATTTTGCATTATGACATCATAATGGAATGTTGCATTATGACATCATAATGGAATGTTGCATTATGGCATCATAATGGAATTTTGCATTATGACATCATAATGGAATGTTGCATTATGACATCATAATGGAATGTTGCATTATGACATCATAATGGAATGTTACATTATGACATCATAATGGAATGTTGCATTATGACATAATGGAATGTTGCATTATGACATCATAATGGAATGTTACATTATGACATCATAATGGAATTTTGCATTATGACATCATAATGGAATGTTGCATTATGACATCATAATGGAATGTTACATTATGACATCATAATGGAATTTTGCATTATGACATCATAATGGAATGTTGCATTATGACATCATAATGGAATTTTACATTATGACATCATAATGGAATGTTACATTATGACATCATAATGGAATTTTGCATTATGACATCATAATGGAGTGTTACATTATGACATCATAATGGAATTTTACATTATGACATCATAATGGAATGTTGCATTATGACATCATAATGGAATGTTGCATTATGACATCATAATGGAATGTTACATTATGACATCATAATGGAATTTTGCATTATGACATCATAATGGAATTTTGCATTATGACATCATAATGGAATGTTACATTATGACATCATAATGGAATTTTGCATTATGACATCATAATGGAATGTTACATTATGACATCATAATGGAATTTTGCATTATGACATCATAATGGAATTTTGCATTATGACATCATAATGGAATTTTGCATTATGACATCATAATGGAATTTTACATTATGACATCATAACGGAATGTTGCTTTATGACATCATAATGGAATGTTGCATTATGACATCATAATGGAATGTTGCATTATGACATCATAACGCAATGTTACATTATGACATCATAATTGAATTTTGCATTATGACATCATAATGGAATTTTGCATTATGACATCATAATGGAATGTTACATTATGACATCATAATGGAATTTTACATTATGACATCGTAATGGAATTTTGCATTATGACATCGTAATGGAATGTTACATTATGACATCATAATGGAATTTTGCATTATGACATCATAATGGAATTTTGCATTATGACATCATAATGGAATGTTGCATTATGACATCATAATGGAATGTTACATTATGACATCATAAAGGAATTTTGCATTATGACATCACAATGGAATTTTGCATTATGGCATCATAATGGAATGTTACATTATGACATCATAATGGAATGTTACATTATGACATCATAATGAAATTTTGCATTATGGCATCATAATGGAATTTTGCATTATGACATCATAATGGAATGTTGCTTTATGACATCATAATGGAATTTTACATTATGGCATCATAATGGAATGTTGCATTATGACATCATAATGGAATGTTACATTATGACATCATAATGGAATGTTGCATTATGACATCATAATGGAATGTTGCATTATGACATCATAATGGAATGTTACATTATGACATCATAATGGAATTTTGCATTATGACATCATAATGGAATGTTGCATTATGACATCATAATGGAATGTTGCATTATGACATCATAATGGAATTTTGCATTATGACATCATAATGGAATGTTGCATTATGACATCATAATGGAATGTTGCATTATGACATCATAATGGAATGTTACATTATGACATCATAATGGAATTTTGCATTATGACATCATAATGGAATGTTGCTTTATGACATCATAATGGA
This sequence comes from Eleutherodactylus coqui, assembly GCF_035609145.1. Classification (NCBI taxonomy): domain Eukaryota; kingdom Metazoa; phylum Chordata; class Amphibia; order Anura; family Eleutherodactylidae; genus Eleutherodactylus; species Eleutherodactylus coqui. Next base: position 1,447,560 of record NW_027102368.1, read on the forward strand.
ATTTTACATTATGACATCATAATGGAATTTTGCATTATGACATCATAATGGAATGTTACATTATGACATCATAATGGAATTTTACATTATGACATCATAATGGAATTTTGCATTATGACATCATAATGGAATGTTACATTATGACATCATAATGGAATTTTGCATTATGACATCATAATGGAATTTTGCATTATGACATCATAATGGAATGTTACATTATGACATCATAATGGAATTTTGCATTATGACATCATAATGGAGTGTTACATTATGACATCATAATGGAATTTTACATTATGACATCATAATGGAATTTTGCATTATGACATCATAATGGAATTTTACATTGTGACATCATAATGGAATGTTGCATTATGACATCATAATGGAATGTTGCATTATGACATCATAATGGAATTTTACATTATGACATCATAATCGAATTTTGTATTATGACATCATAATGGAATGTTACATTATGACATTATAATGGAATGTTACATTATGACATCATAATGGAATTTTACATTATGACATCATAATGGAATTTTGCATTATGACATCATAATGGAATTTTGCATTATGACATCGTAATGGAATTTTACATTATGACATCGTAATGGAATTTTGCATTATGACATCATAATGGAATTTTGCATTATGACATCATAATGGAATGTTGCATTATGACATCATAATGGAATTTTACATTATGACATCACAATGGAATTTTGCATTATGACATCATAATGGAATGTTACATTATGACATCATAATGGAATTTTGCATTATGACATCATAATGGAATTTTGCATTATGGCATCATAATGGAATGTTACATTATGACATCATAATGGAATGTTGCTTTATGACATCATAATGGAATTTTACATTATGGCATCATAATGGAATTTTGCATTATGACATCATAATGGAATGTTGCATTATGACATCATAATGGAATGTTGCATTATGACATCATAATGGAATGTTACATTATGACATCATAATGGAATGTTGCATTATGACATCATAATGGAATGTTGCATTATGACATCATAATGGAATGTTACATTATGACTAGAGATGAGCGAACACGTTCGGCCCCGCCCCTTTTTCGCCCGAACACCGAACTTTGCGAACACTTCAGTGTTCGGGCGAAAAAGTTCGGGGGCCGCCGTGGCAGCGCGGGGGGGTGCGGCGGGGAGTGGGGGGGAGAGGGAGAGAGAGAGGGCTCCCCCCTGTTACCCGCTACTGCCGCCCGCGCCGCCGCGCATCTCTCCGCCCCCCGGCGGCACCCGGACCTTTACGCGCGAACACTGCAGTGTTCGGCAAAGCCGGTGTCCGGGTGCGGATGTGTCCGTAACGGACATGTTCGCTCATCTCTAATTATGACATCATAATGGAATTTTGCATTATGACATCATAATGGAATGTTGCATTATGACATCATAATGGAATGTTACATTATGACATCATAATGGAATTTTGCATTATGACATCATAATGGAATGTTGCATTATGACATCATAATGGAATGTTACATTATGACATCATAATGGAATATAGCATTATGACATCATAATGGAATGTTGCATTATGACATCATAATGGAATTTTACATTATGACATCATAATGGAATTTTACATTATGACATCATAATGGAATTTTGCATTATGACATCATAATGGAGTGTTACATTATGACATCATAATGGAATTTTACATTATGACATCATAATGGAATTTTGCATTATGACATCATAATGGAATTTTACATTATGACATCATAATGGAATTTTGCATTATGGCATCATAATGGAATGTTGCATTATGACATCATAATGGAATGTTGCATTATGACATCATAATGGAATTTTACATTATGACATCATAATGGAATTTTGCATTATGACATCATAATGGAATGTTGCATTACGACATCATAATGGAATTTTGCATTATGACATCATAATGGAAAGTTGCATTATGACATCATAATGGAATTTTGCATTATGACATCATAATGGAATGTTGCATTATGACATCATAATGGAATGTTGCATTATGACATCATAATGGAATGTTGCTTTATGACATCATAATGGAATGTTGCATTATGACATCATAATGGAATGTTACATTATGACATCATAATGGAATTATACATTATGACATCGTAATGGAATGTTACATTATGACATCATAATGGAATTATACATTATGACATCGTAATGGAATTTTACATTATGACATCGTAATGGAATTTTACATTATGACATCATAATGGAATTTTGCATTATGACATCATAATGGAATTTTACATTATGACATCATAATGGAATTTTGCATTATGACATCATAATGGAATGTTGCATTATGACATCATAATGGGATTTTGCATTATGACATCATAATGGAATGTTGCATTATGACATCATAATGGGATTTTGCATTATGACATCATAATGGAATGTTACATTATGACATCATAATGGAATGTTGCATTATGACATCATAATGGAATGTTGCTTTATGACATCATAATGGAATTTTACATTATGACATCATAATGGAATGTTGCATTATCACATCATAATGGAATGTTGCATTATGACATCATAATGGAATTTTACATTATGACATCATAATGGAATTTTTCATTATGACATCATAACGGAATGTTGCTTTATGACATCATAATGGAATTTTACATTATGACATCATAACGGAATTTTACATTATGACATCATAATGGAATTTTGCATTATGACATCATAATGGAATGTTGCTTTATGACATCATAATGGAATGTTACATTATGACATCATAATGGAATGTTGCATTATGACATCATAATGGAATGTTGCATTATGACATCATAATGGAATGTTACATTATGACTAGAGATGAGCGAACACGTTCGGCCCCGCCCCTTTTTCGCCCGAACACCGAACTTTGCGAACACTTCAGTGTTCGGGCGAAAAAGTTCGGGGGCCGCCGTGGCAGCGCGGGGGGGTGCGGCGGGGAGTGGGGGGGAGAGGGAGAGAGAGAGGGCTCCCCCCTGTTACCCGCTACTGCCGCCCGCGCCGCCGCGCATCTCTCCGCCCCCCGGCGGCACCCGGACCTTTACGCGCGAACACTGCAGTGTTCGGCAAAGCCGGTGTCCGGGTGCGGATGTGTCCGTAACGGACATGTTCGCTCATCTCTAATTATGACATCATAATGGAATTTTGCATTATGACATCATAATGGAATGTTGCATTATGACATCATAATGGAATGTTGCATTATGACATCATAATGGAATGTTACATTATGACATCATAATGGAATTTTGCATTATGACATCATAATGGAATGTTGCATTATGACATCATAATGGAATGTTACATTATGACATCATAATGGAATTTTGCATTATGACATCATAATGGAATGTTGCATTATGACATCATAATGGAATTTTACATTATGACATCATAATGGAATTTTACATTATGACATCATAATGGAATTTTGCATTATGACATCATAATGGAGTGTTACATTATGACATCATAATGGAATTTTACATTATGACATCATAATGGAATTTTGCATTATGGCATCATAATGGAATTTTACATTATGACATCATAATGGAATTTTGCATTATGGCATCATAATGGAATGTTGCATTATGACATCATAATGGAATGTTGCATTATGACATCATAATGGAATTTTACATTATGACATCATAATGGAATTTTGCATTATGACATCATAATGGAATGTTGCATTACGACATCATAATGGAATTTTGCAATATGACATCATAATGGAAAGTTGCATTATGACATCATAATGGAATTTTGCATTATGACATCATAATGGAATGTTGCATTATGACATCATAATGGAATGTTGCATTATGACATCATAATGGAATGTTGCTTTATGACATCATAATGGAATGTTGCATTATGACATCATAATGGAATGTTACATTATGACATCATAATGGAATTATACATTATGACATCGTAATGGAATGTTACATTATGACATCATAATGGAATTATACATTATGACATCGTAATGGAATTTTACATTATGACATCATAATGGAATTTTGCATTATGACATCATAATGGAATTTTACATTATGACATCATAATGGAATTTTGCATTATGACATCATAATGGAATGTTGCATTATGACATCATAATGGAATTTTGCATTATGACATCATAATGGAATGTTGCATTATGACATCATAATGGGATTTTGCATTATGACATCATAATGGAATGTTGCATTATGACATCATAATGGGATTTTGCATTATGACATCATAATGGAATGTTACATTATGACATCATAATGGAATGTTGCATTATGACATCATAATGGAATGTTGCTTTATGACATCATAATGGAATTTTACATTATGACATCATAATGGAATGTTGCATTATCACATCATAATGGAATGTTGCATTATGACATCATAATGGAATTTTACATTATGACATCATAATGGAATTTTACATTATGACATCATAATGGAATTTTGCATTATGACATCATAATGGAATGTTACATTATGACATCATAATGGAATGTTGCATTATGACATCATAATGGAATGTTGCATTATGACATCATAATGGAATGTTACATTATGACATCATTATGGAATGTTGCATTATGACATCATAATGGAATGTTACATTATGACATCATAATGGAATGTTACATTATGACATCATAATGGAATTTTACATTATGATATCATAATGGAATTTTGCATTATGACATCACAATGGAATTTTGCATTATGACATCATAATGGAATGTTACATTATGACATCATAATGGAATTTTGCATTATGACATCATAATGGAATTTTGCATTATGGCATCATAATGGAATGTTACATTATGACATCATAATGGAATGTTGCTTTATGACATCATAATGGAATTTTACATTATGGCATCATAATGGAATTTTGCATTATGACATCATAATGGAATGTTGCATTATGACATCATAATGGAATGTTGCATTATGACATCATAATGGAATGTTACATTATGATATCATAATGGAATGTTGCATTATGACATCATAATGGAATGTTACATTATGACATCATAATGGAATGTTACATTATGACATCATAATGGAATTTTGCATTATGACATCATAATGGAATGTTGCATTATGACATCATAATGGAATGTTACATTATGACATCGTAATGGAATTTTGCATTATGACATCATAATGGAATGTTACATTATGACATCATAATGGAATGTTGCTTTATGACATCATAATGGAATTTTACATTATGACATCATAATGGAATTTTACATTATGACATCATAACGGAATGTTACATTATGACATCATAATGGAATTTTGCATTATGACATCATAACGGAATGTTGCTTTATGACATCATAACGGAATGTTGCATTATGACATCATAATGGAATTTTGCATTATGACATCATAATGGAATTTTGCATTATGACATCATAACGGAATGTTGCATTATGACATCATAATGGAATGTTGCATTATGACATCATAATGGAATGTTACATTATGACATCATAATGGAATGTTGCATTATGACATCATAATGGAATGTTACATTATGACATCATAATGGAATTTTGCATTATGACATCATAATGGAATGTTGCATTATGACATCATAATGGAATTTTACATTATGACATCGTAATGGAATTTTGCATTATGACATCATAATGGAATGTTACATTATGACATCATAATGGAATTTTACATTATGACATCGTAATGGAATTTTGCATTATGACATCATAATGGAATTTTACATTATGACATCGTAACGGAATTTTGCATTATGACATCTTAACGGAATGTTGCTTTATGACATCATAACGGAATGTTGCATTATGACATCATAATGGAATGTTGCATTATGACATCATAATGGGATTTTGCATTATGACATCATAATGGAATGTTACATTATGACATCATAATGGAATGTTGCATTATGACATCATAATGGAATGTTGCTTTATGACATCATAATGGAATTTTACATTATGACATCATAATGGAATGTTGCATTATCACATCATAATGGAATGTTGCATTATGACATCATAATGGAATTTTACATTATGACATCATAATGGAATTTTTCATTATGACATCATAACGGAATGTTGCTTTATGACATCATAATGGAATTTTACATTATGACATCATAACGGAATTTTACATTATGACATCATAATGGAATTTTGCATTATGACATCATAATGGAATGTTGCTTTATGACATCATAATGGAATGTTACATTATGACATCATAATGGAATGTTGCATTATGACATCATAATGGAATGTTGCATTATGACATCATAATGGAATGTTGCATTATGACATCATAATGGAATGTTGCATTATGACATCATAATGGAATGTTACATTATGACATCATAATGGAATTTTGCATTATGACATCATAATGGAATTTTGCATTATGACATCATAATGGAATGTTGCTTTATGACATCATAATGGAATTTTGCATTATGACATCATAATGGAATGTTACATTATGACATCATAATGGAATGTTGCATTATGACATCATAATGGAATGTTGCATTATGACATCATAATGGAATGTTACATTATGACATCATAATGGAATGTTACATTATGACATCATAATGGAATGTTGCATTATGACATCATAATGGAATGTTGCATTATGACATCATAATGGAATGTTACATTATGACATCATTATGGAATGTTGCATTATGACATCATAATGGAATGTTACATTATGACATCATAATGGAATGTTACATTATGACATCATAATGGAATTTTACATTATGACATCATAATGGAATTTTACATTATGACATCATAATGGAATTTTGCATTATGACATCATAATGGAATTTTGCATTATGACATCGTAATGGAATTTTACATTATGACATCGTAATGGAATTTTGCATTATGACATCATAATGGAATTTTGCATTATGACATCATAATGGAATGTTGCATTATGACATCATAATGGAATTTTACATTATGACATCACAATGGAATTTTGCATTATGACATCATAATGGAATGTTACATTATGACATCATAATGGAATTTTGCATTATGACATCATAATGGAATTTTGCATTATGGCATCATAATGGAATGTTACATTATGACATCATAATGGAATGTTGCTTTATGACATCATAATGGAATTTTACATTATGGCATCATAATGGAATTTTGCATTATGACATCATAATGGAATGTTGCATTATGACATCATAATGGAATGTTGCATTATGACATCATAATGGAATGTTACATTATGATATCATAATGGAATGTTGCATTATGACATCATAATGGAATGTTGCATTATGACATCATAATGGAATGTTACATTATGACATCATAATGGAATTTTGCATTATGACATCATAATGGAATGTTGCATTATGACATCATAATGGAATGTTACATTATGACATCATAATGGAATTTTGCATTATGACATCATAATGGAATGTTTCATTATGACATCATAATGGAATGTTACATTATGACATCGTAATGGAATTTTGCATTATGACATCATAATGGAATGTTGCATTATGACATCATAATGGAATTTTGCATTATGACATCATAATGGAATGTTACATTATGACAGCATAATGGAATGTTGCTTTATGACATCATAATGGAATTTTACATTATGACATCATATTGGAATTTTGCATTATGACATCATAACGGAATGTTACATTATGACATCATAATGAAATTTTGCATTATGACATCATAACGGAATGTTGCTTTATGACATCATAACGGAATGTTGCATTATGACATCATAATGGAATTTTGCATTATGACATCATAATGGAATGTTGCATTATGACATCATAATGGAATGTTGCATTATGACATCATAATGGAATGTTACATTATGACATCATAATGGAATGTTGCATTATGACATCATAACGGAATGTTGCTTTATGACATCATAACGGAATGTTGCATTATGACATCATAACGGAATTTTGCATTATGACATCATAATGGAATTTTACATTATGACATCATAATGGAATTTTGCATTATGACATCATAATGGAATTTTGCATTATGACATCATAATGGAATGTTGCTTTATGACATCATAATGGAATGTTACATTATGACATCATAATGGAATGTTGCATTATGACATCATAATGGAATGTTGCATTATGACATCATAATGGAATGTTGCATTATGACATCATAATGGAATGTTGCATTATGACATCATAATGGAATGTTACATTATGACATCATAATGGAATTCTGCATTATGACATCATAATGCAATGTTGCTTTATGACATCATAATGGAATTTTGCATTATGACATCATAATGGAATGTTACATTATGACATCATAATGGAATGTTGCATTATGACATCATAATGGAATGTTGCATTATGACATCATAATGGAATGTTACATTATGACATCATAATGGAATGTTACATTATGACATCATAATGGAATGTTGCATTATGACATCATAATGGAATGTTGCATTATGACATCATAATGGAATGTTACATTATGACATCATTATGGAATGTTGCATTATGACATCATAATGGAATGTTACATTATGACATCATAATGGAATGTTACATTATGACATCATAATGGAATTTTACATTATGACATCATAATGGAATTTTGCATTATGACATCGTAATGGAATTTTGCATTATGACATCGTAATGGAATTTTACATTATGACATCGTAATGGAATTTTGCATTATGACATCATAATGGAATTTTGCATTATGACATCATAATGGAATGTTGCATTATGACATCATAATGGAATTTTACATTATGACATCATAATGGAATTTTGCATTATGACATCATAATGGAATGTTACATTATGACATCATAATGGAATGTTGCATTATGACATCATAATGGAATGTTGCATTATGACATCATAATGGAATGTTACATTATGACATCATTATGGAATGTTGCATTATGACATCATAATGGAATGTTACATTATGACATCATAATGGAATGTTACATTATGACATCATAATGGAATTTTACATTATGATATCATAATGGAATTTTGCATTATGACATCACAATGGAATTTTGCATTATGACATCATAATGGAATGTTACATTATGACATCATAATGGAATTTTGCATTATGACATCATAATGGAATTTTGCATTATGGCATCATAATGGAATGTTACATTATGACATCATAATGGAATGTTGCTTTATGACATCATAATGGAATTTTACATTATGGCATCATAATGGAATTTTGCATTATGACATCATAATGGAATGTTGCATTATGACATCATAATGGAATGTTGCATTATGACATCATAATGGAATGTTACATTATGATATCATAATGGAATGTTGCATTATGACATCAGAATGGAATGTTGCATTATGACATCATAATGGAATGTTACATTATGACATCATAATGGAATTTTGCATTATGACATCATAATGGAATGTTGCATTATGACATCATAATGGAATGTTACATTATGACATCGTAATGGAATTTTGCATTATGACATCATAATGGAATGTTACATTATGACATCATAATGGAATGTTGCTTTATGACATCATAATGGAATTTTACATTATGACATCATAATGGAATTTTGCATTATGACATCATAACGGAATGTTACATTATGACATCATAACGGAATTTTGCATTATGACATCATAACGGAATGTTGCTTTATGACATCATAACGGAATGTTGCATTATGACATCATAATGGAATTTTGCATTATGACATCATAATGGAATGTTGCATTATGACATCATAATGGAATGTTGCATTATGACATCATAATGGAATGTTACATTATGACATCATAATGGAATGTTACATTATGACATCATAATGGAATGTTGCATTATGACATCATAATGGAATGTTACATTATGACATCATAATGGAATTTTGCATTATGACATCATAATGGAATGTTGCATTATGACATCATAATGGAATTTTACATTATGACATCATAATGGAATGTTACATTATGACATCATAATGGAATTTTACATTATGACATCGTAATGGAATTTTGCATTATGACATCGTAATGGAATGTTACATTATGACATCATAATGGAATTTTACATTATGACATCGTAACGGAATTTTGCATTATGACATCTTAACGGAATGTTGCTTTATGACATCATAACGGAATGTTGCATTATGACATCATAATGGAATGTTGCATTATGACATCATAATGGGATTTTGCATTATGACATCATAATGGAATGTTACATTATGACATCATAATGGAATGTTGCATTATGACATCATAATGGAATGTTGCTTTATGACATCATAATGGAATTTTACATTATGACATCATAATGGAATGTTGCATTATCACATCATAATGGAATGTTGCATTATGACATCATAATGGAATTTTACATTATGACATCATAATGGAATTTTTCATTATGACATCATAACGGAATGTTGCTTTATGACATCATAATGGAATTTTACATTATGACATCATAACGGAATTTTACATTATGACATCATAATGGAATTTTGCATTATGACATCATAATGGAATGTTGCTTTATGACATCATAATGGAATGTTACATTATGACATCATAATGGAATGTTGCATTATGACATCATAATGGAATGTTGCATTATGACATCATAATGGAATGTTGCATTATGACATCATAATGGAATGTTGCATTATGACATCATAATGGAATGTTACATTATGACATCATAATGGAATTTTGCATTATGACATCATAATGGAATGTTGCTTTATGACATCATAATGGAATTTTGCATTATGACATCATAATGGAATGTTGCATTATGACATCATAATGGAATGTTGCATTATGACATCATAATGGAATGTTACATTATGACATCATAATGGAATGTTACATTATGACATCATAATGGAATGTTACATTATGACATCATAATGGAATGTTGCATTATGACATCATAATGGAATGTTGCATTATGACATCATAATGGAATGTTGCATTATGACATCATTATGGAATGTTACATTATGACATCATAATGGAATGTTACATTATGACATCATAATGGAATTTTACATTATGACATCATAATGGAATTTTGCATTATGACATCATAATGGAATTTTGCATTATGACATCGTAATGGAATTTTACATTATGACATCGTAATGGAATTTTGCATTATGACATCGTAATGGAATTTTGCATTATGACATCATAATGGAATGTTGCATTATGACATCATAATGGAATTTTACATTATGACATCACAATGGAATTTTGCATTATGACATCATAATGGAATGTTACATTATGACATCATAATGGAATTTTGCATTATGACATCATAATGGAATTTTGCATTATGGCATCATAATGGAATGTTACATTATGACATCATAATGGAATGTTGCTTTATGACATCATAATGGAATTTTACATTATGGCATCATAATGGAATTTTGCATTATGACATCATAATGGAATGTTGCATTATGACATCATAATGGAATGTTGCATTATGACATCATAATGGAATGTTACATTATGATATCATAATGGAATGTTGCATTATGACATCATAATGGAATGTTGCATTATGACATCATAATGGAATGTTACATTATGACATCATAATGGAATTTTGCATTATGACATCATAATGGAATGTTGCATTATGACATCATAATGGAATGTTGCATTATGACATCATAATGGAATTTTGCATTATGACATCGTAATGGAATTTTGCATTATGACATCATAATGGAATGTTGCATTATGACATCATAATGGAATGTTACATTATGACAGCATAATGGAATGTTGCTTTATGACATCATAATTGAATTTTACATTATGACATCATATTGGAATTTTGCATTATGACATCATAACGGAATGTTACATTATGACATCATAATGAAATTTTGCATTATGACATCATAACGGAATGTTGCTTTATGACATCATAACGGAATGTTGCATTATGACATCATAATGGAATTTTGCATTATGACATCATAATGGAATGTTGCATTATGACATCATAATGGAATGTTGCATTATGACATCATAATGGAATGTTACATTATGACATCATAATGGAATGTTGCATTATGACATCATAATGGAATGTTACATTATGACATCATAATGGAATTTTGCATTATGACATCATAACGGAATGTTGCTTTATGACATCATAACGGAATGTTGCATTATGACATCATAACGGAATTTTGCATTATGACATCATAACGGAATGTTGCATTATGACATCATAATGGAATTTTACATTATGACATCATAACGGAATTTTACGTTATGACATCATAATGGAATTTTGCATTATGACATCATAATGGAATGTTGCTTTATGACATCATAATGGAATGTTACATTATGACATCATAATGGAATGTTGCATTATGACATCATAATGGAATGTTGCATTGTGACATCATAATGGAATGTTGCATTATGACATCATAATGGAATGTTGCATTATGACATCATAATGGAATGTTACATTATGACATCATAATGGAATTTTGCATTATGACATCATAATGCAATGTTGCTTTATGACATCATAATGGAATTTTGCATTATGACATCATAATGGAATGTTACATTATGACATCATAATGGGATGTTGCATTATGACATCATAATGGAATGTTGCATTATGACATCATAATGGAATGTTACATTATGACATCATAATGGAATGTTACATTATGACATCATAATGGAATGTTGCATTATGACATCATAATGGAATGTTGCATTATGACATCATAATGGAATGTTACATTATGACATCATTATGGAATGTTGCATTATGACATCATAATGGAATGTTACATTATGACATCATAATGGAATGTTACATTATGACATCATAATGGAATTTTACATTATGACATCATAATGGAATTTTGCATTATGACATCGTAATGGAATTTTGCATTATGACATCGTAATGGAATTTTACATTATGACATCGTAATGGAATTTTGCATTATGACATCATAATGGAATTTTGCATTATGACATCATAATGGAATGTTGCATTATGACATCATAATGGAATTTTACATTATGACATCACAATGGAATTTTGCATTATGACATCATAATGGAATGTTACATTATGACATCATAATGGAATTTTGCATTATGACATCATAATGGAATTTTGCATTATGGCATCATAATGGAATGTTACATTATGACATCATAATGGAATGTTGCATTATGACATCATAATGGAATGTTACATTATGACATCATAATGGAATTTTGCATTATGACATCGTAATGGAATGTTGCATTATGACATCATAATGGAATGTTACATTATGACATCGTAATGGAATTTTGCATTATGACATCATAATGGAATGTTGCATTATGACATCATAATGGAATTTTGCATTATGACATCATAATGGAATGTTGCTTTATGACATCATAATGGGATGTTGCTTTATGACATCATAATGGAATTTTACATTATGACATCATAATGGAATTTTGCATTATGACATCATAATGGAATGTTGCATTATGACATCATAATGGAATGTTGCATTATGACATCATAATGGAATGTTGCATTATGACATCATAATGGAATGTTACATTATGACATCATAATGGAATGTTGCATTATGACATCATAATGGAATGTTACATTATGACATCATAATGGAATTTTGCATTATGACATCATAATGGAATGTTGCATTATGACATCATAATGGAATTTTACATTATGACATCGTAATGGAATTTTGCATTATGACATCATAATGGAATGTTACATTATGACATCATAATGGAATTTTACATTATGACATCGTAATGGAATTTTGCATTATGACATCATAATGGAATGTTACATTATGACATCATAATGGAATTTTACATTATGACATCGTAATGGAATTTTGCATTATGACATCATAATGGAATGTTACATTATGACATCATAATGGAATTTTACATTATGACATCGTAACGGAATTTTGCATTATGACATCATAACGGAATGTTACATTATGACATCATAATGGAATTTTGCATTATGACATCATAACGGAATGTTGCTTTATGACATCATAATGGAATTTTGCATTATGACATCATAATGGAATGTTACATTATGACATCATAATGGAATGTTGCATTATGACATCATAATGGAATTTTACATTATGACATCATAATGGAATGTTACATTATGACATCATAATGGAATGTTACATTATGACATCATAATGGAATGTTACATTATGACATCATAATGGAATTTTGCATTATGACATCATAATGGAATTTTGCATTATGACATCATAATGGAATTTTGCATTATGACATCATAATGGAATTTTACATTATGACGTCATAATGGAATTTTGCATTATGACATCATAATGGAATTTTGCATTATGACATCATAATGGAATGTTGCTTTATGACATCATAATGGAATTTTACATTATGACATCATAATGGAATTTTACATTATGAAATCATAATGGAATTTTGCATTATGACATCATAATGGAATGTTGCATTATGACATCATAATGGAATGTTGCATTATGACATCATAATGGAATGTTACATTATGACATCATAATGGAATTTTACATTATGACATCGTAATGGAATTTTGCATTATCACATCATAATGGAATGTTACATTATGACATCATAATGGAATTTTGCATTATGACATCATAATGGAATGTTACATTATGACATCATAATGGAATTTTGCATTATGACATCATAATGGAATTTTGCATTATGACATCATAATGGAATGTTACATTATGACATCATAATGGAATTTTGCATTATGACATCATAATGGAATTTTGCATTATGACATCATAATGGAATTTTGCATTATGACATCATAATGGAATTTTACATTATGACATCATAATGTAATTTTGCATTATGACATCATAATGGAATTTTGCATTATGACATCATAATGGAATGTTGCTTTATGACATCATAATGGAATTTTACATTATGACATCATAATGGAATTTTACATTATGAAATCATAATGGAATTTTGCATTATGACATCATAATGGAATGTTGCATTATGACATCATAATGGAATGTTGCATTATGACATCATAATGGAATGTTACATTATGACATCATAATGGAATTTTGCATTATGACATCATAATGGAATGTTGCTTTATGACATCATAATGGAATGTTGCTTTATGACATCATAATGGAATTTTGCATTATGACATCATAATGGAATTTTGCATTATGACATCATAATGGAATGTTACATTATGACATCATAATGGAATTTTACATTATGACATCGTAATGGAATTTTGCATTATCACATCATAATGGAATGTTACATTATGACATCATAATGGAATTTTGCATTATGACATCATAATGAAATTTTACATTATGACATCATTATGGAATTTTGAATTATGACATCATAATGGAATGTTACATTATGACATCATAATGGAATTTTACATTATGACATTGTAATGGAATTTTGCATTATCACATCATAATGGAATGTTACATTATGACATCATAATGGAATTTTGCATTATGACATCATAATGGAATTTTGCATTATGACATCATAATGGAATTTTACATTATGACATCATAATAGAATTTTACATTATGACATCATAATGGAATTTTGCTTTATGACATCATAATGGAATGTTGCTTTATGACATCATAATGGAATTTTACATTATGACATCATAATGGAATGTTGAATTATGACATCATAATGGAATGTTGCATTATGACATCATAATGGAATGTTGCATTATGACATCATAATGGAATGTTACATTATGACATCATAATGGAATTTTGCATTATGACATCATAATGGAATTTTGCATTATGACATCATAATGGAATTTTGCATTATGACATCATAATGGAATGTTGCATTATGACATCATAATGGAATTTTACATTATGACATCATAATGGAATTTTGCATTATGACATCATAATGGAATGTTACATTATGACATCATAATGGAATGTTGCATTATGACATCATAATGGAATGTTACATTATGACATCATAATGGAATGTTACATTATGACATCGTAATGGAATGTTACATTATGACATCATAATGGAATTTTGCATTATGACATCATAATGGAATGTTGCATTATGACATCATAATGGAATTTTACATTATGACATCATAACGGAATTTTACATTATGACATCATAATGGAATTTTGCATTATGACATCATAATGGAATGTTGCTTTATGACATCATAATGGAATGTTGCATTATGACATCATAATGGAATGTTACATTATGACATCATAATGGAATTTTGCATTATGACATCATAATGGAATGTTGCATTATGACATCATAATGGAATGTTACATTATGACATCATAATGGAATTTTGCATTATGACATCATAATGGAATGTTGCATTATGACATCATAATGGAATTTTGCATTATGAAATCATAATGGAATGTTGCATTATGACATCATAATGGAATGTTGCATTATGACATCATAATGGAATGTTGCTTTATGACATCATAATGGAATGTTGCATTATGACATCATAATGGAATGTTACATTATGACATCATAATGGAATTATACATTATGACATCGTAATGGAATGTTACATTATGACATCATAATGGAATTATACATTATGACATCGTAATGGAATTTTACATTATGACATCATAATGGAATTTTGCATTATGACATCATAATGGAATTTTACATTATGACATCATAATGGAATTTTGCATTATGACATCATAATGGAATGTTGCATTATGACATCATAATGGAATTTTGCATTATGACATCATAATGGAATGTTGCATTATGACATCATAATGGGATTTTGCATTATGACATCATAATGGAATGTTGCATTATGACATCATAATGGGATTTTGCATTATGACATCATAATGGAATGTTACATTATGACATCATAATGGAATGTTGCATTATGACATCATAATGGAATGTTGCTTTATGACATCATAATGGAATTTTACATTATGACATCATAATGGAATGTTGCATTATCACATCATAATGGAATGTTGCATTATGACATCATAATGGAATTTTACATTATGACATCATAATGGAATTTTTCATTATGACATCATAACGGAATGTTGCTTTATGACATCATAATGGAATTTTACATTATGACATCATAACGGAATTTTACATTATGACATCATAATGGAATTTTGCATTATGACATCATAATGGAATGTTGCTTTATGACATCATAATGGAATGTTACATTATGACATCATAATGGAATGTTGCATTATGACATCATAATGGAATGTTGCATTATGACATCATAATGGAATGTTGCATTATGACATCATAATGGAATGTTGGATTATGACATCATAATGGAATGTTACATTATGACATCATAATGGAATTTTGCATTATGACATCATAATGGAATGTTGCTTTATGACATCATAATGGAATTTTGCATTATGACATCATAATGGAATGTTACATTATGACATCATAATGGAATGTTGCATTATGACATCATAATGGAATGTTGCATTATGACATCATAATGGAATGTTACATTATGACATCATAATGGAATGTTGCATTATGACATCATAATGGAATTTTACATTATGACATCATAATGGAATTTTTCATTATGACATCATAACGGAATGTTGCTTTATGACATCATAATGGAATTTTACATTATGACATCATAACGGAATTTTACATTATGACATCATAATGGAATTTTGCATTATGACATCATAATGGAATGTTGCTTTATGACATCATAATGGAATGTTACATTATGACATCATAATGGAATGTTGCATTATGACATCATAATGGAATGTTGCATTATGACATCATAATGGAATGTTGCATTATGACATCATAATGGAATGTTGGATTATGACATCATAATGGAATGTTACATTATGACATCATAATGGAATTTTGCATTATGACATCATAATGGAATGTTGCTTTATGACATCATAATGGAATTTTGCATTATGACATCATAATGGAATGTTACATTATGACATCATAATGGAATGTTGCATTATGACATCATAATGGAATGTTGCATTATGACATCATAATGGAATGTTACATTATGACATCATAATGGAATGTTACATTATGACATCATAATGGAATGTTGCATTATGACATCATAATGGAATGTTGCATTATGACATCATAATGGAATGTTACATTATGACATCATTATGGAATGTTGCATTATGACATCATAATGGAATGTTACATTATGACATCATAATGGAATGTTACATTATGACATCATAATGGAATTTTACATTATGACATCATAATGGAATTTTGCATTATGACATCATAATGGAATTTTGCATTATGACATCGTAATGGAATTTTACATTATGACATCGTAATGGAATTTTGCATTATGACATCATAATGGAATTTTGCATTATGACATCATAATGAAATTTTACATTATGACATCATTATGGAATTTTGAATTATGACATCATAATGGAATGTTACATTATGACATCATAATGGAATTTTACATTATGACATTGTAATGGAATTTTGCATTATCACATCATAATGGAATGTTACATTATGACATCATAATGGAATTTTGCATTATGACATCATAATGGAATTTTGCATTATGACATCATAATGGAATTTTACATTATGACATCATAATAGAATTTTACATTATGACATCATAATGGAATTTTGCTTTATGACATCATAATGGAATGTTGCTTTATGACATCATAATGGAATTTTACATTATGACATCATAATGGAATGTTGCATTATGACATCATAATGGAATGTTGCATTATGACATCATAATGGAATGTTGCATTATGACATCATAATGGAATGTTACATTATGACATCATAATGGAATTTTGCATTATGACATCATAATGGAATTTTGCATTATGACATCATAATGCAATTTTGCATTATGACATCATAATGGAATGTTGCATTATGACATCATAATGGAATTTTACATTATGACATCATAATGGAATTTTGCATTATGACATCATAATGGAATGTTACATTATGACATCATAATGGAATGTTGCATTATGACATCATAATGGAATGTTACATTATGACATCATAATGGAATGTTACATTATGACATCGTAATGGAATGTTACATTATGACATCATAATGGAATTTTGCATTATGACATCATAATGTAATTTTGCATTATGACATCATAATGGAATTTTGCATTATGACATCATAATGGAATTTTGCATTATGACATCATAATGGAATGTTGCTTTATGACATCATAATGGAATTTTACATTATGACATCATAATGGAATTTTGCATTATGACATCATAATGGAATGTTACATTATGACATCATAATGGAATGTTGCATTATGACATCATAATGGAATGTTACATTATGACATCATAATGGAATGTTACATTATGACATCATAATGGAATTTTACATTATGACATCATAATGTAATTTTGCATTATGACATCATAATGGAATTTTGCATTATGACATCATAATGGAATGTTACATTATGACATCATAATGGAATTTTACATTATGACATCATAATGGAATTTTGCATTATGACATCATAATGGAATGTTACATTATGACATCATAATGGAATTTTACATTATGACATCATAATATAATTTTGCATTATGACATCATAATGGAATTTTACATTATGATATCATAATGGAATTTTGCATTATGACATCATAATGGAATTTTGCATTATGACATCATAATGGAATGTTGCATTATGACATCATAATGGAATTTTGCATTATGACATCATAATGGAATGTTGCATTATGACATCATAATGGGATTTTGCATTATGACATCATAATGGAATGTTGCATTATGACATCATAATGGGATTTTGCATTATGACATCATAATGGAATGTTACATTATGACATCATAATGGAATGTTACATTATGACATCATAATGGAATGTTGCTTTATGACATCATAATGGAATTTTACATTATGACATCATAATGGAATGTTGCATTATCACATCATAATGGAATGTTGCATTATGACATCATAATGGAATTTTACATTATGACATCATAATGGAATTTTTCATTATGACATCATAACGGAATGTTGATTTATGACATCATAATCATGGAATGTTACATTATGACATCATAATGGAATGTTACATTATGACATCGTAATGGAATGTTACATTATGACATCATAATGGAATTTTGCATTATGACATCATAATGTAATTTTGCATTATGACATCATAATGGAATTTTGCATTATGACATCATAATGGAATTTTGCATTATGACATCATAATGGAATGTTGCTTTATGACATCATAATGGAATTTTACATTATGACATCATAATGGAATTTTGCATTATGACATCATAATGGAATGTTACATTATGACATCATAATGGAATGTTGCATTATGACATCATAATGGAATGTTACATTATGACATCATAATGGAATGTTACATTATGGCATCATAATGGAATGTTACATTATGACATCATAATGGAATGTTGCTTTATGACATCATAATGGAATTTTACATTATGGCATCATAATGGAATTTTGCATTATGACATCATAATGGAATGTTGCATTATGACATCATAATGGAATGTTGCATTATGACATCATAATGGAATGTTACATTATGATATCATAATGGAATGTTGCATTATGACATCATAATGGAATGTTGCATTATGACATCATAATGGAATGTTACATTATGACATCATAATGGAATTTTGCATTATGACATCATAATGGAATGTTGCATTATGACATCATAATGGAATGTTGCATTATGACATCATAATGGAATTTTGCATTATGACATCGTAATGGAATTTTGCATTATGACATCATAATGGAATGTTGCATTATGACATCATAATGGAATGTTACATTATGACAGCATAATGGAATGTTGCTTTATGACATCATAATTGAATTTTACATTATGACATCATATTGGAATTTTGCATTATGACATCATAACGGAATGTTACATTATGACATCATAATGAAATTTTGCATTATGACATCATAACGGAATGTTGCTTTATGACATCATAACGGAATGTTGCATTATGACATCATAATGGAATTTTGCATTATGACATCATAATGGAATGTTGCATTATGACATCATAATGGAATGTTGCATTATGACATCATAATGGAATGTTACATTATGACATCATAATGGAATGTTGCATTATGACATCATAATGGAATGTTACATTATGACATCATAATGGAATTTTGCATTATGACATCATAACGGAATGTTGCTTTATGACATCATAACGGAATGTTGCATTATGACATCATAACGGAATTTTGCATTATGACATCATAACGGAATGTTGCATTATGACATCATAATGGAATTTTACATTATGACATCATAACGGAATTTTACGTTATGACATCATAATGGAATTTTGCATTATGACATCATAATGGAATGTTGCTTTATGACATCATAATGGAATGTTACATTATGACATCATAATGGAATGTTGCATTATGACATCATAATGGAATGTTGCATTATGACATCATAATGGAATGTTGCATTATGACATCATAATGGAATGTTGCATTATGACATCATAATGGAATGTTACATTATGACATCATAATGGAATTTTGCATTATGACATCATAATGCAATGTTGCTTTATGACATCATAATGGAATTTTGCATTATGACATCATAATGGAATGTTACATTATGACATCATAATGGGATGTTGCATTATGACATCATAATGGAATGTTGCATTATGACATCATAATGGAATGTTACATTATGACATCATAATGGAATGTTACATTATGACATCATAATGGAATGTTGCATTATGACATCATAATGGAATGTTGCATTATGACATCATAATGGAATGTTACATTATGACATCATTATGGAATGTTGCATTATGACATCATAATGGAATGTTACATTATGACATCATAATGGAATGTTACATTATGACATCATAATGGAATTTTACATTATGACATCATAATGGAATTTTGCATTATGACATCGTAATGGAATTTTGCATTATGACATCGTAATGGAATTTTACATTATGACATCGTAATGGAATTTTGCATTATGACATCATAATGGAATTTTGCATTATGACATCATAATGGAATGTTGCATTATGACATCATAATGGAATTTTACATTATGACATCACAATGGAATTTTGCATTATGACATCATAATGGAATGTTACATTATGACATCATAATGGAATTTTGCATTATGACATCATAATGGAATTTTGCATTATGGCATCATAATGGAATGTTACATTATGACATCATAATGGAATGTTGCATTATGACATCATAATGGAATGTTACATTATGACATCATAATGGAATTTTGCATTATGACATCGTAATGGAATGTTGCATTATGACATCATAATGGAATGTTACATTATGACATCGTAATGGAATTTTGCATTATGACATCATAATGGAATGTTGCATTATGACATCATAATGGAATTTTGCATTATGACATCATAATGGAATGTTGCTTTATGACATCATAATGGAATGTTGCTTTATGACATCATAATGGAATTTTACATTATGACATCATAATGGAATTTTGCATTATGACATCATAATGGAATGTTGCATTATGACATCATAATGGAATGTTGCATTATGACATCATAATGGAATGTTGCATTATGACATCATAATGGAATGTTACATTATGACATCATAATGGAATGTTGCATTATGACATCATAATGGAATGTTACATTATGACATCATAATGGAATTTTGCATTATGACATCATAATGGAATGTTGCATTATGACATCATAATGGAATTTTACATTATGACATTGTAATGGAATTTTGCATTATGACATCATAATGGAATGTTACATTATGACATCATAATGGAATTTTACATTATGACATCGTAATGGAATTTTGCATTATGACATCATAATGGAATGTTACATTATGACATCATAATGGAATTTTACATTATGACATCGTAATGGAATTTTGCATTATGACATCATAATGGAATGTTACATTATGACATCATAATGGAATTTTACATTATGACATCGTAACGGAATTTTGCATTATGACATCATAACGGAATGTTACATTATGACATCATAATGGAATTTTGCATTATGACATCATAACGGAATGTTGCTTTATGACATCATAATGGAATTTTGCATTATGACATCATAATGGAATGTTACATTATGACATCATAATGGAATGTTGCATTATGACATCATAATGGAATTTTACATTATGACATCATAATGGAATGTTACATTATGACATCATAATGGAATGTTACATTATGACATCATAATGGAATGTTACATTATGACATCATAATGGAATTTTGCATTATGACATCATAATGGAATTTTGCATTATGACATCATAATGGAATTTTGCATTATGACATCATAATGGAATTTTACATTATGACGTCATAATGGAATTTTGCATTATGACATCATAATGGAATTTTGCATTATGACATCATAATGGAATGTTGCTTTATGACATCATAATGGAATTTTACATTATGACATCATAATGGAATTTTACATTATGAAATCATAATGGAATTTTGCATTATGACATCATAATGGAATGTTGCATTATGACATCATAATGGAATGTTGCATTATGACATCATAATGGAATGTTACATTATGACATCATAATGGAATTTTACATTATGACATCGTAATGGAATTTTGCATTATCACATCATAATGGAATGTTACATTATGACATCATAATGGAATTTTGCATTATGACATCATAATGGAATGTTACATTATGACATCATAATGGAATTTTGCATTATGACATCATAATGGAATTTTGCATTATGACATCATAATGGAATGTTACATTATGACATCATAATGGAATTTTGCATTATGACATCATAATGGAATTTTGCATTATGACATCATAATGGAATTTTGCATTATGACATCATAATGGAATTTTACATTATGACATCATAATGTAATTTTGCATTATGACATCATAATGGAATTTTGCATTATGACATCATAATGGAATGTTGCTTTATGACATCATAATGGAATTTTACATTATGACATCATAATGGAATTTTACATTATGACATCATAATGGAATTTTACATTATGAAATCATAATGGAATTTTGCATTATGACATCATAATGGAATGTTGCATTATGACATCATAATGGAATGTTGCATTATGACATCATAATGGAATGTTACATTATGACATCATAATGGAATTTTGCATTATGACATCATAATGGAATGTTGCTTTATGACATCATAATGGAATGTTGCTTTATGACATCATAATGGAATTTTGCATTATGACATCATAATGGAATTTTGCATTATGACATCATAATGGAATGTTACATTATGACATCATAATGGAATTTTACATTATGACATCATAATGGAATGTTACATTATGACATCATAATGGAATGTTGCATTATGACATCATAATGGAATTTTGCATTATGACATCATAATGAAATTTTACATTATGACATCATTATGGAATTTTGAATTATGACATCATAATGGTATGTTACATTATGACATCATAATGGAATTTTACATTATGACATTGTAATGGAATTTTGCATTATGACATCATAATGGAATTTTGCATTATGACATCATAATGGAATTTTGCATTATGACATCGTAATGGAATTTTACATTATGACATCGTAATGGAATTTTGCATTATGACATCATAATGGAATTTTGCATTATGACATCATAATGGAATGTTGCATTATGACATCATAATGGAATTTTACAATATGACATCACAATGGAAATTTGCATTATGACATCATAATGGAATGTTACATTATGACATCATAATGGAATTTTGCATTATGACATCATAATGGAATTTTGCATTATGGCATCATAATGGAATGTTACATTATGACATCATAATGGAATGTTGCTTTATGACATCATAATGGAATTTTGCATTATGACATCATAATGGAATGTTGCATTATGACATCATAATGGAATGTTACATTATGACATCGTAATGGAATTTTGCATTATGACATCATAATGGAATGTTGCATTATGACATCATAATGGAATTTTGCATTATGACATCATAATGGAATGTTACATTATGACAGCATAATGGAATGTTGCTTTATGACATCATAATGGAATTTTACATTATGACATCATATTGGAATTTTGCATTATGACATCATAACGGAATGTTACATTATGACATCATAATGAAATTTTGCATTATGACATCATAACGGAATGTTGCTTTATGACATCATAACGGAATGTTGCATTATGACATCATAATGGAATTTTGCATTATGACATCATAATGGAATGTTGCATTATGACATCATAATGGAATGTTGCATTATGACATCATAATGGAATGTTACATTATGACATCATAATGGAATGTTGCATTATGACATCATAATGGAATGTTACATTATGACATCATAATGGAATTTTGCATTATGACATCATAACGGAATGTTGCTTTATGACATCATAACGGAATGTTGCATTATGACATCATAACGGAATTTTGCATTATGACATCATAACGGAATGTTGCATTATGACATCATAATGGAATTTTACATTATGACATCATAACGGAATTTTACATTATGACATCATAATGGAATTTTGCATTATGACATCATAATGGAATGTTGCTTTATGACATCATAATGGAATGTTACATTATGACATCATAATGGAATGTTGCATTATGACATCATAATGGAATGTTGCATTATGACATCATAATGGAATGTTGCATTATGACATCATAATGGAATGTTACATTATGACATCATAATGGAATTTTGCATTATGACATCATAATGCAATGTTGCTTTATGACATCATCATGGAATTTTGCATTATGACATCATAATGGAATGTTACATTATGACATCATAATGGAATGTTGCATTATGACATCATAATGGAATGTTGCATTATGACATCATAATGGAATGTTACATTATGACATCATAATGGAATGTTACATTATGACATCATAATGGAATGTTGCATTATGACATCATAATGGAATGTTGCATTATGACATCATAATGGAATGTTACATTATGACATCATTATGGAATGTTGCATTATGACATCATAATGGAATGTTACATTATGACATCATAATGGAATGTTACATTATGACATCATAATGGAATTTTACATTATGACATCATAATGAAATTTTGCATTATGACATCATAACGGAATGTTGCTTTATGACATCATAACGGAATGTTGCATTATGACATCATAATGGAATTTTGCATTATGACATCATAATGGAATGTTGCATTATGACATCATAATGGAATGTTGCATTATGACATCATAATGGAATGTTACATTATGACATCATAATGGAATGTTGCATTATGACATCATAATGGAATGTTACATTATGACATCATAATGGAATTTTGCATTATGACATCATAACGGAATGTTGCTTTATGACATCATAACGGAATGTTGCATTATGACATCATAACGGAATTTTGCATTATGACATCATAACGGAATGTTGCATTATGACATCATAATGGAATTTTACATTATGACATCATAACGGAATTTTACATTATGACATCATAATGGAATTTTGCATTATGACATCATAATGGAATGTTGCTTTATGACATCATAATGGAATGTTACATTATGACATCATAATGGAATGTTACATTATGACATCATAATGGAATGTTGCATTATGACATCATAATGGAATGTTGCATTATGACATCATAATGGAATGTTGCATTATGACATCATAATGGAATGTTACATTATGACATCATAATGGAATTTTGCATTATGACATCATAATGCAATGTTGCTTTATGACATCATCATGGAATTTTGCATTATGACATCATAATGGAATGTTACATTATGACATCATAATGGAATGTTGCATTATGACATCATAATGGAATGTTGCATTATGACATCATAATGGAATGTTACATTATGACATCATAATGGAATGTTACATTATGACATCATAATGGAATGTTGCATTATGACATCATAATGGAATGTTGCATTATGACATCATAATGGAATGTTACATTATGACATCATTATGGAATGTTGCATTATGACATCATAATGGAATGTTACATTATGACATCATAATGGAATGTTACATTATGACATCATAATGGAATTTTACATTATGACATCATAATGGAATTTTGCATTATGACATCGTAATGGAATTTTGCATTATGACATCGTAATGGAATTTTACATTATGACATCGTAATGGAATTTTGTATTATGACATCATAATGGAATTTTGCATTATGACATCATAATGGAATGTTGCATTATGACATCATAATGGAATTTTACATTATGACATCACAATGGAATTTTGCATTATGACATCATAATGGAATGTTACATTATGACATCATAATGGAATTTTGCATTATGACATCATAATGGAATTTTGCATTATGGCATCATAATGGAATGTTACATTATGACATCATAATGGAATGTTGCTTTATGACATCATAATGGAATTTTACATTATGGCATCATAATGGAATTTTGCATTATGACATCATAATGGAATGTTGCATTATGACATCATAATGGAATGTTGCATTATGACATCATAATGGAATGTTACATTATGATATCATAATGGAATGTTGCATTATGATATCATAATGGAATGTTGCATTATGACATCATAATGGAATGTTGCATTATGACATCATAATGGAATGTTACATTATGACATCATAATGGAATTTTGCATTATGACATCGTAATGGAATGTTGCATTATGACATCATAATGGAATGTTACTTTATGACATCGTAATGGAATTTTGCATTATGACATCATAATGGAATGTTGCATTATGACATCATAATGGAATTTTGCATTATGACATCATAATGGAATGTTACATTATGACATCATAATGGAATGTTGCTTTATGACATCATAATGGAATTTTACATTATGACATCATAATGGAATTTTGCATTATGACATCATAATGGAATGTTGCATTATGACATCATAATGGAATGTTGCATTATGACATCATAATGGAATGTTGCATTATGACATCATAATGGAATGTTACATTATGACATCATAATGGAATGTTACATTATGACATCATAATGGAATTTTACATTATGACATCGTAATGGAATTTTACATTATGACATCGTAATGGAATTTTGCATTATGACATCGTAATGGAATGTTACATTATGACATCATAATGGAATTTTACATTATGACATCGTAATGGAATTTTGCATTATGACATCATAATGGAATGTTACATTATGACATCATAATGGAATTTTACATTATGACATCGTAACGGAATTTTGCATTATGACATCATAACGGAATGTTACATTATGACATCATAATGGAATTTTGCATTATGACATCATAACGGAATGTTGCTTTATGACATCATAATGGAATTTTGCATTATGACATCATAATGGAATGTTACATTATGACATCATAATGGAATGTTGCATTATGACATCATAATGGAATTTTACATTATGACATCATAATGGAATGTTACATTATGACATCATAATGGAATGTTACATTATGACATCATAATGGAATGTTACATTATGACATCATAATGGAATTTTGCATTATGACATCATAATGGAATTTTGCATTATGACATCATAATGGAATTTTGCATTATGACATCATAATGGAATTTTACATTATGACATCATAATGGAATTTTGCATTATGACATCATAATGGAATTTTGCATTATGACATCATAATGGAATGTTGCTTTATGACATCATAATGGAATTTTACATTATGACATCATAATGGAATTTTACATTATGAAATCATAATGGAATTTTGCATTATGACATCATAATGGAATGTTGCATTATGACATCATAATGGAATGTTGCATTATGACATCATAATGGAATGTTACATTATGACATCATAATGGAATTTTGCATTATGACATCATAATGGAATGTTGCTTTATGACATCATAATGGAATGTTGCTTTATGACATCATAATGGAATTTTACATTATGACATCATAATGGAATTTTGCATTATGACATCATAATGGAATGTTACATTATGACATCATAATTGAATTTTACATTATGACATCGTAATGGAATTTTGCATTATCACATCATAATGGAATGTTACATTATGACATCATAATGGAATTTTGCATTATGACATCATAATGGAATGTTACATTATGACATCATAATGGAATTTTGCATTATGACATCATAATGGAATTTTGCATTATGACATCATAATGGAATGTTACATTATGACATCATAATGGAATTTTGCATTATGACATCATAATGGAATTTTGCATTATGACATCATAATGGAATTTTGCATTATGACATCATAATGGAATTTTACATTATGACATCATAATGTAATTTTGCATTATGACATCATAATGGAATTTTGCATTATGACATCATAATGGAATGTTGCTTTATGACATCATAATGGAATTTTGCATTATGACATCATAATGGAATGTTGCTTTATGACATCATAATGGAATTTTACATTATGACATCATAATGGAATGTTGCATTATGACATCATAATGGAATGTTGCATTATGACATCATAATGGAATGTTACATTATGACATCATAATGGAATTTTGCATTATGACATCATAATGGAATGTTGCTTTATGACATCATAATGGAATGTTGCTTTATGACATCATAATGGAATTTTACATTATGACATCATAATGGAATTTTGCATTATGACATCATAATGGAATGTTACATTATGACATCATAATGGAATTTTACATTATGACATCGTAATGGAATTTTGCATTATCACATCATAATGGAATGTTACATTATGACATCATAATGGAATTTTGCATTATGACATCATAATGAAATTTTACATTATGACATCATTATGGAATTTTGCATTATGACATCATAATGGAATGTTACATTATGACATCATAATGGAATTTTACATTATGACATTGTAATGGAATTTTGCATTATCACATCATAATGGAATGTTACATTATGACATCATAATGGAATTTTGCATTATGACATCATAATGGAATTTTGCATTATGACATCATAATGGAATTTTACATTATGACATCATAATAGAATTTTACATTATGACATCATAATGGAATTTTGCTTTATGACATCATAATGGAATGTTGCTTTATGACATCATAATGGAATTTTACATTATTACATCATAATGGAATGTTGCATTATGACATCATAATGGAATGTTGCATTATGACATCATAATGGAATGTTGCATTATGACATCATAATGGAATGTTACATTATGACATCATAATGGAATTTTGCATTATGACATCATAATGGAATTTTGCATTATGACATCATAATGGAATTTTGCATTATGACATCATAATGGAATTTTGCATTATGACATCATAATGGAATGTTGCATTATGACATCATAATGGAATTTTACATTATGACATCATAATGGAATTTTGCATTATGACATCATAATGGAATGTTACATTATGACATCATAATGGAATGTTGCATTATGACATCATAATGGAATGTTACATTATGACATCATAATGGAATGTTACATTATGACATCGTAATGGAATGTTACATTATGACATCATAATGGAATTTTGCATTATGACATCATAATGTAATTTTGCATTATGACATCATAATGGAATTTTGCATTATGACATCATAATGGAATTTTGCATTATGACATCATAATGGAATTTTACATTATGACATCATAATGGAATTTTGCATTATGACATCATAATGGAATGTTGCATTATGACATCATAATGGAATGTTGCTTTATGACATCATAATGGAATTTTACATTATGACATCATAATGGAATTTTGCATTATGACATCATAATGGAATGTTACATTATGACATCATAATGGAATGTTGCATTATGACATCATAATGGAATGTTACATTATGACATCATAATGGAATTTTACATTATGACATCATAATGGAATGTTACATTATGACATCATAATGGAATTTTACATTATGACATCATAATGTAATTTTGCATTATGACATCATAATGGAATTTTGCATTATGACATCATAATGGAATGTTACATTATGACATCATAATGGAATTTTACATTATGACATCATAATGGAATTTTGCATTATGACATCATAATGGAATGTTACATTATGACATCATAATGGAATTTTACATTATGACATCATAATATAATTTTGCATTATGACATCATAATGGAATTTTACATTATGATATCATAATGGAATTTTGCATTATGACATCATAATGGAATTTTGCATTATGACATCATAATGGAATGTTGCATTATGACATCATAATGGAATTTTGCATTATGACATCATAATGGAATGTTGCATTATGACATCATAATGGAATGTTACATTATGACATCATAATGGAATTTTGCATTATGACATCATAATGGAATGTTGCTTTATGACATCATAATGGAATGTTACATTATGACATCATAATGCAATTTTGCATTATGACATCATAATTAAATGTTACATTATGACATCATAATGGAATTTTACATTATGACATCGTAATGGAATTTTGCATTATAACATCATAATGGAATGTTACATTATGACATCATAATGGAATGTTACATTATGACATCATAATGGAATTTTGCATTATGACATCGTAACGGAATTTTGCATGATGACATCATAACGGAATGTTACATTATGACATCATAATGGAATTTTGCATTATGACATCGTAACGGAATGTTGCATGATGACATCACAACGGAATGTTACATTATGACATCATAATGGAATTTTGCATTATGACATCATAACGGAATGTTGCTTTATGACATCATAACGGAATGTTGCATTATGACGTCATAATGGAATGTTGCATTATGACGTCATAATGGAATGTTGCTTTATGACATCATAATGGAATTTTGCATTATGACATCATAATGGAATGTTGCTTTATGACATCATAATGGAATTTTACATTATGACATCGTAATGGAATTTTGCATTATGACATCATAATGGAATGTTACATTATGACATCATAATGGAATTTTACATTATGACATCGTAACGGAATTTTGCATTATGACATCATAACGGAATGTTACATTATGACATCATAATGGAATTTTGCATTATGACATCATAACGGAATGTTGCTTTATGACATCATAACGGAATGTTGCATTATGACATCATAATGGAATGTTGCATTATGACATCATAACGGAATGTTGCTTTATGACATCATAACGGAATGTTGCATTATGACATCATAATGGAATTTTGCATTATGACATCATAATGGAATGTTGCATTATGACGTCATAATGGAATGTTGCATTATGACATCATAATGGAATGTTGCATTATGACGTCATAATGGAATGTTACATTATGACATCATAATGGAATTTTACATTATGACATCATAATGGAATGTTGCTTTATGACATCATAATGGAATTTTACATTATGACATCGTAATGGAATTTTGCATTATGACATCATAATGGAATTTTACATTATGAAATCATAATGGAATTTTGCATTATGACATCATAATGGAATGTTGCATTATGACATCATAATGGAATGTTGCATTATGACATCATAATGGAATGTTACATTATGACATCATAATGGAATTTTGCATTATGACATCATAATGGAATGTTGCTTTATGACATCATAATGGAATGTTGCTTTATGACATCATAATGGAATTTTACATTATGACATCATAATGGAATTTTGCATTATGACATCGTAATGGAATTTTGCATTATCACATCATAATGGAATGTTACATTATGACATCATAATGGAATTTTGCATTATGACATCATAATGGAATTTTGCATTATGACATCATAATGGAATTTTACATTATGACATCATAATGGAATTTTGCATTATGACATCATAATGGAATGTTACATTATGACATCATAATGGAATTTTACATTATGACATCATAATGGAATTTTACATTATGACATCATAATGGAATTTTGCATTATGACATCATAATGGAATGTTACATTATGACATCATAATGGAATTTTACATTATGACATCATAATGGAATTTTACATTATGACATCATAATGGAATTTTGCATTATGACATCATAATGGAATGTTGCTTTATGACATCATAATGGAATTTTACATTATGACATCATAATGGAATGTTGCATTATGACATCATAATGGAATGTTACATTATGACATCATAATGGAATTTTGCATTATGACATCATAATGGAATTTTGCATTATGACATCATAATGGAATTTTGCATTATGACATCATAATGAAATTTTACATTATGACATCATTATGGAATTTTGCATTATGACATCAAATGGAATGTTACATTATGACATCATAATGGAATTTTACATTATGACATTGTAATGGAATTTTGCATTATCACATCATAATGGAATGTTACATTATGACATCATAATGGAATTTTGCATTATGACATCATAATGGAATTTTGCATTATGACATCATAATGGAATTTTACATTATGACATCATAATGGAATTTTGCATTATGACATCATAATGGAATGTTACATTATGACATCATAATGGAATTTTACATTATGACATCATAATGGAATTT
Source organism: Eleutherodactylus coqui (assembly GCF_035609145.1). Taxonomy (NCBI): domain Eukaryota; kingdom Metazoa; phylum Chordata; class Amphibia; order Anura; family Eleutherodactylidae; genus Eleutherodactylus; species Eleutherodactylus coqui. Next base: position 1,481,840 of record NW_027102368.1, read on the forward strand.
TTACATTATGACATCATAATGGAATTTTGCTTTATGACATCATAATGGAATGTTGCTTTATGACATCATAATGGAATTTTACATTATGACATCATAATGGAATGTTGCATTATGACATCATAATGGAATGTTGCATTATGACATCATAATGGAATGTTGCATTATGACATCATAATGGAATTTTACATTATGACATCATAATGGAATGTTGCATTATGACATCATAATGGAATGTTGCATTATGACATCATAATGGAATGTTACATTATGACATCATAATGGAATTTTGCATTATGACATCATAATGGAATTTTGCATTATGACATCATAATGGAATTTTGCATTATGACATCATAATGGAATTTTGCATTATGACATCATAATGGAATGTTGCATTATGACATCATAATGGAATTTTACATTATGACATCATAATGGAATTTTGCATTATGACATCATAATGGAATGTTACATTATGACATCATAATGGAATGTTGCATTATGACATCATAATGGAATGTTACATTATGACATCATAATGGAATGTTACATTATGACATCATAATGGAATGTTACATTATGACATCATAATGGAATTTTGCATTATGACATCATAATGGAATTTTTCATTATGACATCATAATGGAATTTTGCATTATGACATCATAATGGAATTTTGCATTATGACATCATAATGGAATTTTACATTATGACATCATAATGTAATTTTGCATTATGACATCATAATGGAATTTTGCATTATGACATCATAATGGAATGTTGCTTTATGACATCATAATGGAATTTTACATTATGACATCATAATGGAATTTTGCATTATGACATCATAATGGAATGTTACATTATGACATCATAATGGAATTTTGCATTATGACATCATAATGGAATGTTACATTATGACATCATAATAGAATTTTACATTATGACATCATAATGGAATTTTACATTATGACATCATAATGGAATTTTGCTTTATGACATCATAATGGAATGTTGCTTTATGACATCAGAATGGAATTTTACATTATGACATCATAATGGAATGTTGCATTATGACATCATAATGGAATGTTGCATTATGACATCATAATGGAATGTTACATTATGACATCATAATGGAATTTTGCATTATGACATCATAATGGAATTTTGCATTATGACATCATAATGGAATTTTGCATTATGACATCATAATGGAATTTTGCATTATGAAATCATAATGGAATTTTGCATTATGACATCATAATGGAATGTTGCATTATGACATCATAATGGAATTTTACATTATGACATCATAATGGAATTTTGCATTATGACATCATAATGGAATGTTACATTATGACATTATAATGGAATGTTGCATTATGACATCATAATGGAATGTTACATTATGACATCATAATGGAATGTTACATTATGACATCATAATGGAATGTTACATTATGACATCATAATGGAACTTTGCATTATGACATCATAATGTAATTTTGCATTATGACATCATAATGGAATTTTACATTATGACATCATAATGGAATTTTGCATTATGACATCATAATGGAATGTTACATTATGACATCATAATGGAATGTTGCATTATGACATCATAATGGAATGTTACATTATGACATCATAATGGAATGTTACATTATGACATCATAATGGAATGTTACATTATGACATCATAATGGAATTTTACATTATGACATCATAATGTAATTTTGCATTATGACATCATAATGGAATTTTGCATTATGACATCATAATGGAATTTTGCATTATGACATCATAATGGAATGTTACATTATGACATCATAATGGAATGTTGCATTATGACATCATAATGGAATTTTGCATTATGACATCATAACGGAATGTTGCTTTATGACATCATAACGGAATGTTGCATTATGACATCATAATGGAATGTTGCATTATGACATCATAACGGAATGTTGCTTTTTTGACATCATAACGAAATGTTGCATTATGACATCATAATGGAATTTTGCATTATGACATCATAATGGAATGTTGCATTATGACGTCATAATGGAATGTTGCATTATGACATCATAATGGAATGTTGCATTATGACGTCATAATGGAATGTTACATTATGACATCATAATGGAATTTTACATTATGACATCATAATGGAATGTTGCTTTATGACATCATAATGGAATTTTACATTATGACATCGTAATGGAATTTTGCATTATGACATCATAATGGAATTTTACATTATGAAATCATAATGGAATTTTGCATTATGACATCATAATGGAATGTTGCATTATGACATCATAATGGAATGTTGCATTATGACATCATAATGGAATGTTACATTATGACATCATAATGGAATTTTGCATTATGACATCATAATGGAATGTTGCTTTATGACATCATAATGGAATGTTGCTTTATGACATCATAATGGAATTTTACATTATGACATCATAATGGAATTTTGCATTATGACATCGTAATGGAATTTTGCATTATCACATCATAATGGAATGTTACATTATGACATCATAATGGAATTTTGCATTATGACATCATAATGGAATTTTGCATTATGACATCATAATGGAATTTTACATTATGACATCATAATGGAATTTTGCATTATGACATCATAATGAAATGTTACATTATGACATCATAATGGAATTTTACATTATGACATCATAATGGACTTTTGCATTATGACATCATAATGGAATTTTGCATTATGACATCATAATGGACTTTTGCATTATGACATCATAATGGAATTTTGCATTATGACATCATAATAGAATTTTACATTGTGACATCATAATCGAATTTTGCATTATGACATCATAATGGAATGTTACATTATGACATCATAATGGAATGTTACATTATGACATCATAATGGAATTTTACATTATGACATCATGGAATTTTGTATTATGACATCATAATGGAATGGTACATTATGACATCATAATGGAATTTTGCATTATGACATCATAATGGAATTTTGCATAATGACATCATAATGGAATTTTACATTATGACATCATAATGGAATTTTGCATTATGACATCATAATGGAATTTTACATTATGACATCATAATGGAATGTTACATTATGACATTGTAATGGAATTTTGCATTATCACATCATAATGGAATGTTACATTATGACATCATAATGGAATTTTGCATTATGACATCATAATGGAATTTTACATTATGACATCATAATGGAATTTTGCATTATGACATCATAATGGAATGTTACATTATGACATCATAATGGAATTTTACATTATGACATCATAATGGAATTTTACATTATGACATCATAATGGAATTTTGCTTTATGACATCATAATGGAATGTTGCTTTATGACATCATAATGGAATTTTACATTATGACATCATAATGGAATGTTGCATTATGACATCATAATGGAATGTTGCATTATGACATCATAATGGAATGTTGCATTATGACATCATAATGGAATTTTACATTATGACATCATAATGGAATGTTGCATTATGACATCATAATGGAATGTTGCATTATGACATCATAATGGAATGTTGCATTATGACATCATAATGGAATGTTGCATTATGACATCATAATGGAATGTTACATTATGACATCATAATGGAATTTTGCATTATGACATCATAATGGAATTTTGCATTATGACATCATAATGGAATTTTGCATTATGACATCATAATGGAATTTTGCATTATGACATCATAATGGAATTTTGCATTATGACATCATAATGGAATGTTGCATTATGACATCATAATGGAATTTTGCATTATGACATCATAATGGAATGTTACATTATGACATCATAATGGAATGTTGCATTATGACATCATAATGGAATGTTACATTATGACATCATAATGGAATGTTACATTATGACATCATAATGGAATGTTACATTATGACATCATAATGGAATTTTGCATTATGACATCATAATGGAATTTTGCATTATGACATCATAATGGAATGTTGCATTATGACATCATAATGGAATGTTGCATTATGACATCATAATGGAATGTTACATTATGACATCATAATGGAATTTTGCATTATGACATCATAATGGAATTTTGCATTATGACATCATAATGGAATTTTGCATTATGACATCATAATGGAATTTTGCATTATGACATCATAATGGAATTTTGCATTATGACATCATAATGGAATGTTGCATTATGACATCATAATGGAATTTTACATTATGACATCATAATGGAATTTTGCATTATGACATCATAATGGAATGTTACATTATGACATCATAATGGAATGTTGCATTATGACATCATAATGGAATGTTACATTATGACATCATAATGGAATGTTACATTATGACATCATAATGGAATGTTACATTATGACATCATAATGGAATTTTGCATTATGACATCATAATGTAATTTTGCATTATGACATCATAATGGAATTTTGCATTATGACATCATAATGGAATTTTACATTATGACATCATAATGTAATTTTGCATTATGACATCATAATGGAATTTTGCATTATGACATCATAATGGAATGTTGCTTTATGACATCATAATGGAATTTTACATTATGACATCATAATGGAATTTTGCATTATGACATCATAATGGAATGTTACATTATGACATCATAATGGAATGTTGCATTATGACATCATAATGGAATGTTACATTATGACATCATAATGGAATGTTACATTATGACATCATAATGGAATTTTACATTATGACATCATAATGTAATTTTGCATTATGACATCATAATGGAATTTTGCATTATGACATCATAATGGAATGTTGCTTTATGACATCATAATGGAATTTTACATTATGACATCATAATGGAATTTTACATTATGAAATCATAATGGAATTTTGCATTATGACATCATAATAAATGTTACATTATGACATCATAATGGAATTTTACATTATGACATCATAATGGAATTTTGCATTATGACATCATAATGGAATGTTACATTATGACATCATAATGGAATTTTACATTATGACATCATAATATAATTTTGCATTATGACATCATAATGGAATGTTGCATTATGACATCATAATGGAATTTTGCATTATGACATCATAATGGAATGTTGCATTATGACATCATAATGGAATGTTACATTATGACATCATAATGGAATTTTGCATTATGACATCATAATGGAATGTTGCTTTATGACATCATAATGGAATGTTACATTATGACATCATAATGCAATTTTGCATTATGACATCATAATTGAATGTTACATTATGACATCATAATGGAATTTTACATTATGACATCGTAATGGAATTTTGCATTATGACATCATAATGGAATGTTACATTATGACATCATAATGGAATGTTACATTATGACATCATAATGGAATTTTGCATTATGACATCGTAACGGAATTTTGCATGATGACATCATAACGGAATGTTACATTATGACATCATAATGGAATTTTGCATTATGACATCGTAACGGAATGTTGCATGATGACATCACAACGGAATGTTACATTATGACATCATAATGGAATTTTGCATTATGACATCATAACGGAATGTTGCTTTATGACATCATAACGGAATGTTGCATTATGACATCATAATGGAATTTTGCATTATGACATCATAATGGAATGTTGCATTATGACATCATAATGGAATGTTGCATTATGACATCATAATGGAATGTTACATTATGACATCATAATGGAATTTTGCATTATGACATCATAATGGAATGTTGCATTATGACGTCATAATGGAATGTTGCTTTATGACATCATAATGGAATTTTGCATTATGACATCATAATGGAATGTTGCTTTATGACATCATAATGGAATTTTACATTATGACATCGTAATGGAATTTTGCATTATGACATCATAATGGAATGTTACATTATGACATCATAATGGAATTTTACATTATGACATCGTAACGGAATTTTGCATTATGACATCATAACGGAATGTTACATTATGACATCATAATGGAATTTTGCATTATGACATCATAACGGAATGTTGCTTTATGACATCATAACGGAATGTTGCATTATGACATCATAATGGAATGTTGCATTATGACATCATAACGGAATGTTGCTTTATGACATCATAACGGAATGTTGCATTATGACATCATAATGGAATTTTGCATTATGACATCATAATGGAATGTTGCATTATGACGTCATAATGGAATGTTGCATTATGACATCATAATGGAATGTTGCATTATGACGTCATAATGGAATGTTACATTATGACATCATAATGGAATTTTACATTATGACATCATAATGGAATGTTGCTTTATGACATCATAATGGAATTTTACATTATGACATCGTAATGGAATTTTGCATTATGACATCATAATGGAATTTTACATTATGAAATCATAATGGAATTTTGCATTATGACATCATAATGGAATGTTGCATTATGACATCATAATGGAATGTTGCATTATGACATCATAATGGAATGTTACATTATGACATCATAATGGAATTTTGCATTATGACATCATAATGGAATGTTGCTTTATGACATCATAATGGAATGTTGCTTTATGACATCATAATGGAATTTTACATTATGACATCGTAATGGAATTTTGCATTATCACATCATAATGGAATGTTACATTATGACATCATAATGGAATTTTGCATTATGACATCATAATGGAATTTTGCATTATGACATCATAATGGAATTTTACATTATGACATCATAATGGAATTTTGCATTATGACATCATAATGGAATGTTACATTATGACATCATAATGGAATTTTACATTATGACATCATAATGGAATTTTACATTATGACATCATAATGGAATTTTGCATTATGACATCATAATGGAATGTTACATTATGACATTATAATGGAATTTTACATTATGACATCATAATGGAATTTTACATTATGACATCATAATGGAATTTTGCATTATGACATCATAATGGAATGTTGCTTTATGACATCATAATGGAATTTTACATTATGACATCATAATGGAATGTTGCATTATGACATCATAATGGAATGTTACATTATGACATCATAATGGAATTTTGCATTATGACATCATAATGGAATTTTGCATTATGACATCATAATGGAATTTTGCATTATGACATCATAATGAAATTTTACATTATGACATCATTATGGAATTTTGCATTATGACATCATAATGGAATGTTACATTATGACATCATAATGGAATTTTACATTATGACATTGTAATGGAATTTTGCATTATCACATCATAATGGAATGTTACATTATGACATCATAATGGAATTTTGCATTATGACATCATAATGGAATTTTGCATTATAACATCATAATGGAATTTTACATTATGACATCATAATGGAATTTTGCATTATGACATCATAATGGAATGTTACATTATGACATCATAATGGAATTTTACATTATGACATCATAATGGAATTTTACATTATGACATCATAATGGAATTTTGCTTTATGACATCATAATGGAATGTTGCTTTATGACATCATAATGGAATTTTACATTATGACATCATAATGGAATGTTGCATTATGACATCATAATGGAATGTTGCATTATGACATCATAATGGAATGTTGCATTATGACATCATAATGGAATGTTACATTATGACATCATAATGGAATTTTGCATTATGACATCATAATGGAATTTTGCATTATGACATCATAATGGAATTTTGCATTATGACATCATAATGGAATGTTGCATTATGACATCATAATGGAATTTTACATTATGACATCATAATGGAATTTTGCATTATGACATCATAATGGAATGTTACATTATGACATCATAATGGAATGTTGCATTATGACATCATAATGGAATGTTACATTATGACATCATAATGGAATGTTACATTATGACATCATAATGGAATGTTACATTATGACATCATAATGGAATTTTGCATTATGACATCATAATGGAATTTTGCATTATGACATCATAATGGAATTTTACATTATGACATCATAATGTAATTTTGCATTATGACATCATAATGGAATTTTGCATTATGACATCATAATGGAATGTTGCTTTATGACATCATAATGGAATTTTACATTATGACATCATAATGGAATTTTGCATTATGACATCATAATGGAATGTTACATTATGACATCATAATGGAATTTTACATTATGACATCATAATGGAATTTTACATTATGACATCATAATGGAATTTTGCTTTATGACATCATAATGGAATGTTGCTTTATGACATCATAATGGAATTTTACATTATGACATCATAATGGAATTTTGCTTTATGACATCATAATGGAATGTTGCTTTATGACATCATAATGGAATTTTACATTATGACATCATAATGGAATGTTGCATTATGACATCATAATGGAATGTTGCATTATGACATCATAATGGAATGTTGCATTATGACATCATAATGGAATGTTACATTATGACATCATAATGGAATTTTGCATTATGACATCATAATGGAATTTTGCATTATGACATCATAATGGAATTTTACATTATGACATCATAATGTAATTTTGCATTATGACATCATAATGGAATTTTGCATTATGACATCATAATGGAATGTTGCTTTATGACATCATAATGGAATTTTACATTATGACATCATAATGGAATTTTGCATTATGACATCATAATGGAATGTTACATTATGACATCATAATGGAATTTTACATTATGACATCATAATGGAATTTTACATTATGACATCATAATGGAATTTTGCTTTATGACATCATAATGGAATGTTGCTTTATGACATCATAATGGAATTTTACATTATGACATCATAATGGAATGTTGCATTATGACATCATAATGGAATGTTGCATTATGACATCATAATGGAATGTTGCATTATGACATCATAATGGAATGTTACATTATGACATCATAATGGAATTTTGCATTATGACATCATAATGGAATTTTGCATTATGACATCATAATGGAATTTTGCATTATGACATCATAATGGAATGTTGCATTATGACATCATAATGGAATTTTACATTATGACATCATAATGGAATTTTGCATTATGACATCATAATGGAATGTTACATTATGACATCATAATGGAATGTTGCATTATGACATCATAATGGAATGTTACATTATGACATCATAATGGAATGTTACATTATGACATCATAATGGAATGTTACATTATGACATCATAATGGAATTTTGCATTATGACATCATAATGGAATTTTGCATTATGACATCATAATGGAATTTTGCATTATGACATCATAATGGAATTTTACATTATGACATCATAATGTAATTTTGCATTATGACATCATAATGGAATTTTGCATTATGACATCATAATGGAATGTTGCTTTATGACATCATAATGGAATTTTACATTATGACATCATAATGGAATTTTGCATTATGACATCATAATGGAATGTTACATTATGACATCATAATGGAATGTTGCATTATGACATCATAATGGAATGTTGCATTATGACATCATAATGGAATGTTACATTATGACATCATAATGGAATGTTACATTATGACATCATAATGGAATGTTACATTATGACATCATAATGGAATTTTGCATTATGACATCATAATGGAATTTTGCATTATGACATCATAATGGAATTTTGCATTATGACATCATAATGGAATTTTACATTATGACATCATAATGTAATTTTGCATTATGACATCATAATGGAATTTTGCATTATGACATCATAATGGAATGTTGCTTTATGACATCATAATGGAATTTTACATTATGACATCATAATGGAATTTTACATTATGAAATCATAATGGAATTTTGCATTATGACATCATAATGGAATGTTACATTATGACATCATAATGGAATTTTACATTATGACATCATAATGGAATTTTGCATTATGACATCATAATGGAATGTTACATTATGACATCATAATGGAATTTTACATTATGACATCATAATATAATTTTGCATTATGACATCATAATGGAATTTTACATTATGATATCATAATGGAATTTTGCATTATGACATCATAATGGAATGTTACATTATGACATCATAATGGAATGTTGCATTATGACATCATAATTGAATGTTACATTATGACATCATAATGGAATGTTACATTATGACATCATAATGGAATGTTACATTATGACATCATAATGGAATTTTGCATTATGACATCATAATGGAATTTTGCATTATGACATCATAATGGAATTTTGCATTATGACATCATAATGGAATTTTACATTATGACATCATAATGTAATTTTGCATTATGACATCATAATGGAATTTTGCATTATGACATCATAATGGAATGTTGCTTTATGACATCATAATGGAATTTTACATTATGACATCATAATGGAATTTTGCATTATGACATCATAATGGAATGTTACATTATGACATCATAATGGAATGTTGCATTATGACATCATAATGGAATGTTGCATTATGACATCATAATGGAATGTTACATTATGACATCATAATGGAATGTTACATTATGACATCATAATGGAATGTTACATTATGACATCATAATGGAATTTTGCATTATGACATCATAATGGAATTTTGCATTATGACATCATAATGGAATTTTGCATTATGACATCATAATGGAATTTTACATTGACATCATAATGTAATTTTGCATTATGACATCATAATGGAATTTTGCATTATGACATCATAATGGAATGTTGCTTTATGACATCATAATGGAATTTTACATTATGACATCATAATGGAATTTTACATTATGAAATCATAATGGAATTTTGCATTATGACATCATAATGGAATGTTACATTATGACATCATAATGGAATTTTACATTATGACATCATAATGGAATTTTGCATTATGACATCATAATGGAATGTTACATTATGACATCATAATGGAATTTTACATTATGACATCATAATATAATTTTGCATTATGACATCATAATGGAATTTTACATTATGATATCATAATGGAATTTTGCATTATGACATCATAATGGAATTTTGCATTATGACATCATAATGGAATGTTGCATTATGACATCATAATGGAATTTTGCATTATGACATCATAATGGAATGTTGCATTATGACATCATAATGGAATGTTGCTTTATGACATCATAATGGAATTTTACATTATGACATCATAATGGAATTTTGCATTATGACATCATAATTGAATGTTACATTATGACATCGTAATGGAATTTTACATTATGACATCGTAATGGAATTTTGCATTATGACATCATAATGGAATGTTACATTATGACATCATAATGGAATTTTGCATTATGACATCGTAACGGAATTTTGCATGATGACATCATAACGGAATGTTACATTATGACATCATAATGGAATTTTGCATTATGACATCATAACGGAATGTTGCTTTATGACATCATAACGGAATGTTGCATTATGACATCATAATGGAATTTTGCATTATGACATCATAATGGAATGTTGCATTATGACATCATAATGGAATGTTGCATTATGACATCATAATGGAATGTTACATTATGACATCATAATGGAATTTTGCATTATGACATCATAATGGAATGTTGCATTATGACGTCATAATGGAATGTTACATTATGACATCATAATGGAATTTTGCATTATGACATCATAATGGAATGTTGCATTATGACGTCATAATGGAATGTTACATTATGACATCATAATGGAATTTTGCATTATGACATCATAATGGAATGTTGCATTATGACATCATAATGGAATGTTGCATTATGACATCATAATGGAATGTTACATTATGACATCATAATGGAATTTTGCATTATGACATCATAATGGAATGTTGCATTATGACGTCATAATGGAATGTTACATTATGACATCATAATGGAATGTTGCATTATGACATCATAATGGAATGTTGCATTATGACATCATAATTGAATGTTACATTATGACATCGTAATGGAATTTTACATTATGACATCGTAATGGAATTTTGCATTATGACATCATAATGGAATGTTACATTATGACATCATAATGGAATTTTGCATTATGACATCGTAACGGAATTTTGCATTATGACATCATAATTGAATGTTACATTATGACATCGTAATGGAATTTTACATTATGACATCGTAATGGAATTTTGCATTATGACATCATAATGGAATGTTACATTATGACATCATAATGGAATTTTGCATTATGACATCGTAACGGAATTTTGCATGATGACATCATAACGGAATGTTACATTATGACATCATAATGGAATTTTGCATTATGACATCATAACGGAATGTTGCTTTATGACATCATAACGGAATGTTGCATTATGACATCATAATGGAATTTTGCATTATGACATCATAATGGAATGTTGCATTATGACATCATAATGGAATGTTGCATTATGACATCATAATGGAATGTTACATTATGACATCATAATGGAATTTTGCATTATGACATCATAATGGAATGTTGCATTATGACGTCATAATGGAATGTTACATTATGACATCATAATGGAATTTTGCATTATGACATCATAATGGAATGTTGCATTATGACGTCATAATGGAATGTTACATTATGACATCATAATGGAATTTTGCATTATGACATCATAATGGAATGTTGCATTATGACATCATAATGGAATGTTGCATTATGACATCATAATGGAATGTTACATTATGACATCATAATGGAATTTTGCATTATGACATCATAATGGAATGTTGCATTATGACGTCATAATGGAATGTTACATTATGACATCATAATGGAATGTTGCATTATGACATCATAATGGAATGTTGCATTATGACATCATAATGGAATGTTGCATTATGACATCATAATGGAATGTTACATTATGACATCATAATGGAATTTTGCATTATGACATCATAATGGAATTTTGCATTATGACATCATAATGGAATTTTGCATTATGACATCATAATGGAATGTTGCATTATGACATCATAATGGAATTTTACATTATGACATCATAATGGAATTTTGCATTATGACATCATAATGGAATGTTACATTATGACATCATAATGGAATGTTGCATTATGACATCATAATGGAATGTTACATTATGACATCATAATGGAATGTTACATTATGACATCATAATGGAATGTTACATTATGACATCATAATGGAATTTTGCATTATGACATCATAATGGAATTTTGCATTATGACATCATAATGGAATTTTACATTATGACATCATAATGTAATTTTGCATTATGACATCATAATGGAATTTTGCATTATGACATCATAATGGAATGTTGCTTTATGACATCATAATGGAATTTTACATTATGACATCATAATGGAATTTTGCATTATGACATCATAATGGAATGTTACATTATGACATCATAATGGAATTTTACATTATGACATCATAATGGAATTTTACATTATGACATCATAATGGAATTTTGCTTTATGACATCATAATGGAATGTTGCTTTATGACATCATAATGGAATTTTACATTATGACATCATAATGGAATTTTGCTTTATGACATCATAATGGAATGTTGCTTTATGACATCATAATGGAATTTTACATTATGACATCATAATGGAATGTTGCATTATGACATCATAATGGAATGTTGCATTATGACATCATAATGGAATGTTGCATTATGACATCATAATGGAATGTTACATTATGACATCATAATGGAATTTTGCATTATGACATCATAATGGAATTTTGCATTATGACATCATAATGGAATTTTGCATTATGACATCATAATGGAATGTTGCTTTATGACATCATAATGGAATTTTACATTATGACATCATAATGGAATTTTGCATTATGACATCATAATGGAATGTTACATTATGACATCATAATGGAATTTTACATTATGACATCATAATGGAATGTTACATTATGACATCATAATGGAATTTTACATTATGACATCATAATGGAATTTTACATTATGACATCATAATGGAATTTTGCTTTATGACATCATAATGGAATGTTGCTTTATGACATCATAATGGAATTTTACATTATGACATCATAATGGAATGTTGCATTATGACATCATAATGGAATGTTGCATTATGACATCATAATGGAATGTTGCATTATGACATCATAATGGAATGTTACATTATGACATCATAATGGAATTTTGCATTATGACATCATAATGGAATTTTGCATTATGACATCATAATGGAATTTTGCATTATGACATCATAATGGAATGTTGCATTATGACATCATAATGGAATTTTACATTATGACATCATAATGGAATTTTGCATTATGACATCATAATGGAATGTTACATTATGACATCATAATGGAATGTTGCATTATGACATCATAATGGAATGTTACATTATGACATCATAATGGAATGTTACATTATGACATCATAATGGAATGTTACATTATGACATCATAATGGAATTTTGCATTATGACATCATAATGGAATTTTGCATTATGACATCATAATGGAATTTTACATTATGACATCATAATGGAATTTTACATTATGACATCATAATGTAATTTTGCATTATGACATCATAATGGAATTTTGCATTATGACATCATAATGGAATGTTGCTTTATGACATCATAATGGAATTTTACATTATGACATCATAATGGAATTTTGCATTATGACATCATAATGGAATGTTACATTATGACATCATAATGGAATTTTACATTATGACATCATAATGGAATTTTACATTATGACATCATAATGGAATTTTGCTTTATGACATCATAATGGAATGTTGCTTTATGACATCATAATGGAATTTTACATTATGACATCATAATGGAATGTTGCATTATGACATCATAATGGAATGTTGCATTATGACATCATAATGGAATGTTGCATTATGACATCATAATGGAATGTTACATTATGACATCATAATGGAATTTTGCATTATGACATCATAATGGAATTTTGCATTATGACATCATAATGGAATTTTGCATAATGACATCATAATGGAATGTTGCATTATGACATCATAATGGAATTTTACATTATGACATCATAATGGAATTTTGCATTATGACATCATAATGGAATGTTACATTATGACATCATAATGGAATGTTGCATTATGACATCATAATGGAATGTTACATTATGACATCATAATGGAATGTTACATTATGACATCATAATGGAATGTTACATTATGACATCATAATGGAATTTTGCATTATGACATCATAATGGAATTTTGCATTATGACATCATAATGGAATTTTGCATTATGACATCATAATGGAATTTTACATTATGACATCATAATGTAATTTTGCATTATGACATCATAATGGAATTTTGCATTATGACATCATAATGGAATGTTGCTTTATGACATCATAATGGAATTTTACATTATGACATCATAATGGAATTTTGCATTATGACATCATAATGGAATGTTACATTATGACATCATAATGGAATGTTGCATTATGACATCATAATGGAATGTTGCATTATGACATCATAATGGAATGTTACATTATGACATCATAATGGAATGTTACATTATGACATCATAATGGAATGTTACATTATGACATCATAATGGAATTTTGCATTATGACATCATAATGGAATTTTGCATTATGACATCATAATGGAATTTTGCATTATGACATCATAATGGAATTTTACATTATGACATCATAATGTAATTTTGCATTATGACATCATAATGGAATTTTGCATTATGACATCATAATGGAATTTTGCATTATGACATCATAATGGAATTTTGCATTATGACATCATAATGGAATTTTACATTATGACATCATAATGTAATTTTGCATTATGACATCATAATGGAATTTTGCATTATGACATCATAATGGAATGTTACATTATGACATCATAATGGAATTTTACATTATGACATCATAATGGAATTTTGCATTATGACATCATAATGGAATGTTACATTATGACATCATAATGGAATTTTACATTATGACATCATAATATAATTTTGCATTATGACATCATAATGGAATTTTACATTATGATATCATAATGGAATTTTGCATTATGACATCATAATGGAATGTTACATTATGACATCATAATGGAATGTTGCATTATGACATCATAATGGAATGTTACATTATGACATCATAATGGAATGTTACATTATGACATCATAATGGAATGTTACATTATGACATCATAATGGAATTTTGCATTATGACATCATAATGGAATTTTACATTATGACATCATAATGTAATTTTGCATTATGACATCATAATGGAATTTTGCATTATGACATCATAATGGAATTTTGCTTTATGACATCATAATGGAATTTTGCATTATGACATCATAATGGAATTTTACATTATGACATCATAATGTAATTTTGCATTATGACATCATAATGGAATTTTGCATTATGACATCATAATGGAATTTTGCTTTATGACATCATAATGGAATGTTGCTTTATGACATCATAATGGAATTTTACATTATGACATCATAATGGAATTTTGCATTATGACATCATAATGGAATGTTACATTATGACATCATAATGGAATTTTGCATTATGACATCATAATGGAATGTTGCTTTATGACATCATAATGGAATGTTACATTATGACATCATAATGGAATTTTACATTATGACATCATAATGGAATTTTGCTTTATGACATCATAATGGAATGTTGCTTTATGACATCATAATGGAATTTTACATTATGACATCATAATGGAATGTTGCATTATGACATCATAATGGAATGTTGCATTATGACATCATAATGGAATGTTGCATTATGACATCATAATGGAATGTTACATTATGACATCATAATGGAATTTTGCATTATGACATCGTAATGGAATGTTGCATTATGACATCATAATGGAATTTTACATTATGACATCATAATGGAATTTTGCATTATGACATCATAATGGAATGTTACATTATGACATCATAATGGAATTTTGCATTATGACATCATAATGGAATGTTACATTATGACATCATAATGGAATGTTACATTATGACATCATAATGGAATGTTACATTATGACATCATAATGGAATTTTGCATTATGACATCATAATGGAATTTTGCATTATGACATCATAATGGAATTTTGCATTATGACATCATAATGGAATTTTACATTATGACATCATAATGTAATTTTGCATTATGACATCATAATGGAATTTTGCATTATGACATCATAATGGAATGTTGCTTTATGACATCATAATGGAATTTTACATTATGACATCATAATGGAATTTTGCATTATGACATCATAATGGAATGTTACATTATGACATCATAATGGAATGTTGCATTATGACATCATAATGGAATGTTGCATTATGACATCATAATGGAATGTTACATTATGACATCATAATGGAATGTTACATTATGACATCATAATGGAATGTTACATTATGACATCATAATGGAATTTTGCATTATGACATCATAATGGAATTTTGCATTATGACATCATAATGGAATTTTGCATTATGACATCATAATGGAATTTTACATTATGACATCATAATGTAATTTTGCATTATGACATCATAATGGAATTTTGCATTATGACATCATAATGGAATTTTGCATTATGACATCATAATGGAATTTTGCATTATGACATCATAATGGAATTTTACATTATGACATCATAATGTAATTTTGCATTATGACATCATAATGGAATTTTGCATTATGACATCATAATGGAATGTTACATTATGACATCATAATGGAATTTTACATTATGACATCATAATGGAATTTTGCATTATGACATCATAATGGAATGTTACATTATGACATCATAATGGAATTTTACATTATGACATCATAATATAATTTTGCATTATGACATCATAATGGAATTTTACATTATGATATCATAATGGAATTTTGCATTATGACATCATAATGGAATGTTACATTATGACATCATAATGGAATGTTGCATTATGACATCATAATGGAATGTTACATTATGACATCATAATGGAATGTTACATTATGACATCATAATGGAATGTTACATTATGACATCATAATGGAATTTTGCATTATGACATCATAATGGAATTTTGCATTATGACATCATAATGGAATTTTGCATTATGACATCATAATGGAATTTTACATTATGACATCATAATGTAATTTTGCATTATGACATCATAATGGAATTTTGCATTATGACATCATAATGGAATGTTGCTTTATGACATCATAATGGAATTTTACATTATGACATCATAATGGAATTTTGCATTATGACATCATAATGGAATGTTACATTATGACATCATAATGGAATGTTGCATTATGACATCATAATGGAATGTTGCATTATGACATCATAATGGAATGTTACATTATGACATCATAATGGAATTTTGCATTATGACATCATAATGGAATGTTACATTATGACATCATAATGGAATTTTGCATTATGACATCATAATGGAATTTTGCATTATGACATCATAATGGAATTTTACATTATGACATCATAATGTAATTTTGCATTATGACATCATAATGGAATTTTGCATTATGACATCATAATGGAATGTTGCTTTATGACATCATAATGGAATTTTACATTATGACATCATAATGGAATTTTACATTATGAAATCATAATGGAATTTTGCATTATGACATCATAATGGAATGTTACATTATGACATCATAATGGAATTTTACATTATGACATCATAATGGAATTTTGCATTATGACATCATAATGGAATGTTACATTATGACATCATAATGGAATTTTACATTATGACATCATAATATAATTTTGCATTATGACATCATAATGGAATTTTACATTATGATATCATAATGGAATTTAGCATTATGACATCATAATGGAATTTTGCATTATGACATCATAATGGAATGTTGCATTATGACATCATAATGGAATTTTGCATTATGACATCATAATGGAATTTTGCATTATGACATCATAATGGAATGTTGCTTTATGACATCATAATGGAATTTTACATTATGACATCATAATGGAATTTTGCATTATGACATCATAATTGAATATTACATTATGACATCGTAATGGAATTTTACATTATGACATCGTAATGGAATTTTGCATTATGACATCATAATGGAATGTTACATTATGACATCATAATGGAATTTTGCATTATGACATCGTAACGGAATTTTGCATGATGACATCATAACGGAATGTTACATTATGACATCATAATGGAATTTTGCATTATGACATCATAACGGAATGTTGCTTTATGACATCATAACGGAATGTTGCATTATGACATCATAATGGAATTTTGCATTATGACATCATAATGGAATGTTGCATTATGACATCATAATGGAATGTTGCATTATGACATCATAATGGAATGTTACATTATGACATCATAATGGAATTTTGCATTATGACATCATAATGGAATGTTGCATTATGACGTCATAATGGAATGTTACATTATGACATCATAATGGAATTTTGCATTATGACATCATAATGGAATGTTGCTTTATGACATCATAATGGAATTTTACATTATGACATCGTAATGGAATTTTGCATTATGACATCATAACGGAATGTTACATTATGACATCATAATGGAATTTTGCATTATGACATCATAACGGAATGTTGCTTTATGACATCATAACGGAATGTTGCATTATGACATCATAATGGAATGTTGCATTATGACATCATAACGGAATGTTGCTTTATGACATCATAACGGAATGTTGCATTATGACATCATAATGGAATTTTGCATTATGACATCATAATGGAATGTTGCATTATGACATCATAATGGAATGTTGCATTATGACATCATAATGGAATGTTGCATTATGACGTCATAATGGAATGTTACATTATGACATCATAATGGAATTTTGCATTATGACATCATAATGGAATGTTGCTTTATGACATCATAATGGAATTTTACATTATGACATCGTAATGGAATTTTGCATTATGACATCATAATGGAATGTTACATTATGACATCATAATGGAATTTTACATTATGACATCGTAATGGAATTTTGCATTATGACATCATAATGGAATGTTACATTATGACATCATAATGGAATTTTACATTATGACATCGTAACAGAATTTTGCATTATGACATCATAACGGAATGTTACATTATGACATCATAATGGAATTTTGCATTATGACATCATAACGGAATGTTGCTTTATGACATCATAATGGAATGTTGCATTATGACATCATAATGGAATGTTGCATTATGACATCATAATGGAATGTTACATTATGACATCATAATGAAATTTTGCATTATGACATCATAATGGAATTTTGCATTATGACATCATAATGGAATGTTGCATTATGACATCATAATGGAATTTTGCATTATGACATCATAATGGAATTTTGCATTATGACATCATAATGGAATGTTACATTATGACATCATAATGGAATTTTACATTATGACATTGTAATGGAATTTTGCATTATCACATCATAATGGAATGTTACATTATGACATCATAATGGAATTTTGCATTATGACATCATAATGGAATTTTGCATTATGACATCATAATGGAATTTTGCATTATGACATCATAATGGAATTTTGCATTATGACATCATAATGGAATTTTACATTATGACATCATAATGGAATTTTGCATTATGACATCATAATGGAATGTTACATTATGACATCATAATGGAATTTTACATTATGACATCATAATGGAATTTTACATTATGACATCATAATGGAATTTTGCTTTATGACATCATAATGGAATGTTGCTTTATGACATCATAATGGAATTTTACATTATGACATCATAATGGAATGTTGCATTATGACATCATAATGGAATGTTGCATTATGACATCATAATGGAATGTTACATTATGACATCATAATGGAATTTTGCATTATGACATCATAATGGAATTTTGCATTATGACATCATAATGGAATTTTGCATTATGACATCATAATGGAATTTTGCATTATGACATCGTAATGGAATGTTGCATTATGACATCGTAATGGAATTTTACATTATGACATCGTAATGGAATTTTGCATTATGACATCATAATGGAATGTTACATTATGACATCATAATGGAATGTTGCATTATGACATCATAATGGAATGTTACATTATGACATCATAATGGAATGTTACATTATGACATCATAATGGAATGTTACATTATGACATCATAATGGAATTTTGCATTATGACATCATAATGGAATTTTGCATTATGACATCATAATGGAATTTTGCATTATGACATCATAATGGAATTTTACATTATGACATCATAATGTAATTTTGCATTATGACATCATAATGGAATTTTGCATTATGACATCATAATGGAATGTTGCTTTATGACATCATAATGGAATTTTACATTATGACATCATAATGGAATTTTGCATTATGACATCATAATGGAATGTTACATTATGACATCATAATGGAATGTTGCATTATGACATCATAATGGAATGTTACATTATGACATCATAATGGAATGTTACATTATGACATCATAATGGAATTTTGCATTATGACATCATAATGGAATTTTGCATTATGACATCATAATGGAATTTTGCATTATGACATCATAATGGAATTTTACATTATGACATCATAATGTAATTTTGCATTATGACATCATAATGGAATTTTGCATTATGACATCATAATGGAATTTTGCATTATGACATCATAATGGAATGTTGCTTTATGACATCATAATGGAATTTTGCATTATGACATCATAATGGAATGTTGCTTTATGACATTATAATGGAATTTTACATTATGACATCATAATGGAATTTTACATTATGAAATCATAATGGAATTTTGCATTATGACATCATAATGGAATGTTACATTATGACATCATAATGGAATTTTACATTATGACATCATAATGGAATTTTGCATTATGACATCATAATGGAATGTTACATTATGACATCATAATGGAATTTTACATTATGACATCATAATGGAATTTTGCATTATGACATCATAATGGAATGTTACATTATGACATCATAATGGAATTTTACATTATGACATCATAATATAATTTTGCATTATGACATCATAATGGAATTTTACATTATGATATCATAATGGAATTTTGCATTATGACATCATAATGGAATTTTGCATTATGACATCATAATGGAATGTTGCATTATGACACCATAATGGAATTTTGCATTATGACATCATAATGGAATGTTGCATTATGACATCATAATGGAATGTTACATTATGACATCATAATGGAATTTTGCATTATGACATCATAATGGAATGTTGCTTTATGACATCATAATGGAATTTTACATTATGACATCATAATGGAATTTTGCATTATGACATTGTAATGGAATTTTGCATTATCACATCATAATGGAATGTTACATTATGACATCATAATGGAATTTTGCATTATGACATCATAATGGAATTTTGCATTATGACATCATAATGAAATTTTACATTATGACATCATTATGGAATTTTGCATTATGACATCATAATGGAATGTTACATTATGACATCATAATGGAATTTTACATTATGACATCGTAATGGAATTTTGCATTATCACATCATAATGGAATGTTACATTATGACATCATAATGGAATTTTGCATTATGACATCATAATGGAATTTTGCATTATGACATCATAATGGAATTTTACATTATGACATCATAATGGAATTTTGCATTATGACATCATAATGGAATGTTACATTATGACATCATAATGGAATTTTACATTATGACATCATAATGGAATTTTACATTATGACATCATAATGGAATTTTGCTTTATGACATCATAATGGAATGTTGCTTTATGACATCATAATGGAATTTTACATTATGACATCATAATGGAATGTTGCATTATGACATCATAATGGAATGTTGCATTATGACATCATAATGGAATGTTGCATTATGACATCATAATGGAATGTTACATTATGACATCATAATGGAATTTTGCATTATGACATCATAATGGAATTTTGCATTATGACATCATAATGGAATTTTGCATTATGACATCATAATGGAATTTTGCATTATGACATCATAATGGAATGTTGCATTATGACATCATAATGGAATTTTACATTATGACATCATAATGGAATTTTGCATTATGACATCATAATGGAATGTTACATTATGACATCATAATGGAATGTTGCATTATGACATCATAATGGAATGTTACATTATGACATCATAATGGAATGTTACATTATGACATCATAATGGAATGTTACATTATGACATCATAATGGAATTTTGCATTATGACATCATAATGGAATTTTGCATTATGACATCATAATGGAATTTTGCATTATGACATCATAATGGAATTTTACATTATGACATCATAATGTAATTTTGCATTATGACATCATAATGGAATTTTGCATTATGACATCATAATGGAATGTTGCTTTATGACATCATAATGGAATTTTACATTATGACATCATAATGGAATTTTGCATTATGACATCATAATGGAATGTTACATTATGACATCATAATGGAATGTTGCATCATGACATCATAATGGAATGTTGCATTATGACATCATAATGGAATGTTACATTATGACATCATAATGGAATGTTACATTATGACATCATAATGGAATGTTACATTATGACATCATAATGGAATTTTGCATTATGACATCATAATGGAATTTTGCATTATGACATCATAATGGAATTTTACATTATGACATCATAATGTAATTTTGCATTATGACATCATAATGGAATTTTGCATTATGACATCATAATGGAATGTTGCTTTATGACATCATAATGGAATTTTACATTATGACATCATAATGGAATTTTACATTATGAAATCATAATGGAATTTTGCATTATGACATCATAATGGAATGTTACATTATGACATCATAATGGAATTTTACATTATGACATCATAATGGAATTTTGCATTATGACATCATAATGGAATGTTACATTATGACATCATAATGGAATTTTACATTATGACATCATAATATAATTTTGCATTATGACATCATAATGGAATTTTACATTATGATATCATAATGGAATTTTGCATTATGGCATCATAATGGAATTTTGCATTATGACATCATAATGGAATGTTGCATTATGACATCATAATGGAATTTTGCATTATGACATCATAATGGAATGTTGCATTATGACATCATAATGGAATTTTGCATTATGACATCATAATGGAATGTTGCATTATGACATCATAATGGAATGTTACATTATGACATCATAATGGAATTTTGCATTATGACATCATAATGGAATGTTGCTTTATGACATCATAATGGAATTTTACATTATGACATCATAATGGAATTTTGCATTATGACATCATAATTGAATGTTACATTATGACATCATAATGGAATTTTACATTATGACATCATAATGGAATTTTGCATTATGACATCATAATGGAATGTTACATTATGACATCATAATGGAATTTTGCATTATGACATCATAATGGAATTTTGCATTATGACATCATAATGGAATTTTGCATTATGACATCATAATGGAATTTTACATTATGACATCATAATGTAATTTTGCATTATGACATCATAATGGAAGTTTGCATTATGACATCATAATGGAATGTTGCTTTATGACATCATAATGGAATTTTACATTATGACATCATAATGGAATTTTACATTATGAAATCATAATGGAATTTTGCATTATGACATCATAATGGAATGTTGCATTATGACATCATAATGGAATGTTGCATTATGACATCATAATGGAATGTTACATTATGACATCATAATGGAATTTTGCATTATGACATCATAATGGAATGTTGCTTTATGACATCATAATGGAATGTTGCTTTATGACATCATAATGGAATTTTGCATTATGACATCATAATGGAATTTTGCATTATGACATCATAATGGAATGTTACATTATGACATCATAATGGAATTTTACATTATGACATCGTAATGGAATTTTGCATTATCACATCATAATGGAATGTTACATTATGACATCATAATGGAATTTTGCATTATGACATCATAATGAAATTTTACATTATGACATCGTTATGGAATTTTGAATTATGACATCATAATGGAATGTTACATTATGACATCATAATGGAATTTTACATTATGACATTGTAATGGAATTTTGCATTATCACATCATAATGGAATGTTACATTATGACATCATAATGGAATTTTGCATTATGACATCATAATGGAATTTTGCATTATGACATCATAATGGAATTTTACATTATGACATCATAATAGAATTTTACATTATGACATCATAATGGAATTTTGCTTTATGACATCATAATGGAATGTTGCTTTATGACATCATAATGGAATTTTACATTATGACATCATAATGGAATGTTGCATTATGACATCATAATGGAATGTTGCATTATGACATCATAATGGAATGTTGCATTATGACATCATAATGGAATGTTACATTATGACATCATAATGGAATTTTGCATTATGACATCATAATGGAATTTTGCATTATGACATCATAATGGAATTTTGCATTATGACATCATAATGGAATGTTGCATTATGACATCATAATGGAATTTTACATTATGACATCATAATGGAATTTTGCATTATGACATCATAATGGAATGTTACATTATGACATCATAATGGAATGTTGCATTATGACATCATAATGGAATGTTACATTATGACATCATAATGGAATGTTACATTATGACATCGTAATGGAATGTTACATTATGACATCATAATGGAATTTTGCATTATGACATCATAATGTAATTTTGCATTATGACATCATAATGGAATTTTGCATTATGACATCATAATGTAATTTTACATTATGACATCATAATGTAATTTTGCATTATGACATCATAATGGAATTTTGCATTATGACATCATAATGGAATGTTGCTTTATGACATCATAATGGAATTTTACATTATGACATCATAATGGAATTTTGCATTATGACATCATAATGGAATGTTACATTATGACATCATAATGGAATGTTACATTATGACATCATAATGGAATGTTACATTATGACATCATAATGGAATGTTACATTATGACATCATAATGGAATTTTGCATTATGACATCATAATGGAATTTTGCATTATGACATCATAATGGAATTTTGCATTATGACATCATAATGGAATTTTACATTATGACATCATAATGTAATTTTGCATTATGACATCATAATGGAATTTTGCATTATGACATCATAATGGAATGTTGCTTTATGACATCATAATGGAATTTTACATTATGACATCATAATGGAATTTTGCATTATGACATCATAATGGAATGTTACATTATGACATCATAATGGAATGTTGCATCATGACATCATAATGGAATGTTGCATTATGACATCATAATGGAATGTTACATTATGACATCATAATGGAATGTTACATTATGACATCATAATGGAATGTTACATTATGACATCATAATGGAATTTTGCATTATGACATCATAATGGAATTTTGCATTATGACATCATAATGGAATTTTACATTATGACATCATAATGTAATTTTGCATTATGACATCATAATGGAATTTTGCATTATGACATCATAATGGAATGTTGCTTTATGACATCATAATGGAATTTTACATTATGACATCATAATGGAATTTTACATTATGAAATCATAATGGAATTTTGCATTATGACATCATAATGGAATGTTACATTATGACATCATAATGGAATTTTACATTATGACATCATAATGGAATTTTGCATTATGACATCATAATGGAATGTTACATTATGACATCATAATGGAATTTTACATTATGACATCATAATATAATTTTGCATTATGACATCATAATGGAATTTTACATTATGATATCATAATGGAATTTTGCATTATGGCATCATAATGGAATTTTGCATTATGACATCATAATGGAATGTTGCATTATGACATCATAATGGAATTTTGCATTATGACATCATAATGGAATGTTGCATTATGACATCATAATGGAATTTTGCATTATGACATCATAATGGAATGTTGCATTATGACATCATAATGGAATGTTACATTATGACATCATAATGGAATTTTGCATTATGACATCATAATGGAATGTTGCTTTATGACATCATAATGGAATTTTACATTATGACATCATAATGGAATTTTGCATTATGACATCATAATTGAATGTTACATTATGACATCATAATGGAATTTTACATTATGACATCATAATGGAATTTTGCATTATGACATCATAATGGAATGTTACATTATGACATCATAATGGAATTTTGCATTATGACATCATAATGGAATTTTGCATTATGACATCATAATGGAATTTTGCATTATGACATCATAATGGAATTTTACATTATGACATCATAATGTAATTTTGCATTATGACATCATAATGGAAGTTTGCATTATGACATCATAATGGAATGTTGCTTTATGACATCATAATGGAATTTTACATTATGACATCATAATGGAATTTTACATTATGAAATCATAATGGAATTTTGCATTATGACATCATAATGGAATGTTGCATTATGACATCATAATGGAATGTTGCATTATGACATCATAATGGAATGTTACATTATGACATCATAATGGAATTTTGCATTATGACATCATAATGGAATGTTGCTTTATGACATCATAATGGAATGTTGCTTTATGACATCATAATGGAATTTTGCATTATGACATCATAATGGAATTTTGCATTATGACATCATAATGGAATGTTACATTATGACATCATAATGGAATTTTACATTATGACATCGTAATGGAATTTTGCATTATCACATCATAATGGAATGTTACATTATGACATCATAATGGAATTTTGCATTATGACATCATAATGAAATTTTACATTATGACATCATTATGGAATTTTGAATTATGACATCATAATGGAATGTTACATTATGACATCATAATGGAATTTTACATTATGACATCATAATGGAATTTTGCATTATGACATCATAATGGAATGTTACATTATGACATCATAATGGAATTTTACATTATGACATCATAATATAATTTTGCATTATGACATCATAATGGAATTTTACATTATGATATCATAATGGAATTTTGCATTATGGCATCATAATGGAATTTTGCATTATGACATCATAATGGAATGTTGCATTATGACATCATAATGGAATTTTGCATTATGACATCATAATGGAATGTTGCATTATGACATCATAATGGAATTTTGCATTATGACATCATAATGGAATGTTGCATTATGACATCATAATGGAATGTTACATTATGACATCATAATGGAATTTTGCATTATGACATCATAATGGAATGTTGCTTTATGACATCATAATGGAATTTTACATTATGACATCATAATGGAATTTTGCATTATGACATCATAATTGAATGTTACATTATGACATCATAATGGAATTTTACATTATGACATCATAATGGAATTTTGCATTATGACATCATAATGGAATGTTACATTATGACATCATAATGGAATTTTGCATTATGACATCATAATGGAATTTTGCATTATGACATCATAATGGAATTTTGCATTATGACATCATAATGGAATTTTACATTATGACATCATAATGTAATTTTGCATTATGACATCATAATGGAAGTTTGCATTATGACATCATAATGGAATGTTGCTTTATGACATCATAATGGAATTTTACATTATGACATCATAATGGAATTTTACATTATGAAATCATAATGGAATTTTGCATTATGACATCATAATGGAATGTTGCATTATGACATCATAATGGAATGTTGCATTATGACATCATAATGGAATGTTACATTATGACATCATAATGGAATTTTGCATTATGACATCATAATGGAATGTTGCTTTATGACATCATAATGGAATGTTGCTTTATGACATCATAATGGAATTTTGCATTATGACATCATAATGGAATTTTGCATTATGACATCATAATGGAATGTTACATTATGACATCATAATGGAATTTTACATTATGACATCGTAATGGAATTTTGCATTATCACATCATAATGGAATGTTACATTATGACATCATAATGGAATTTTGCATTATGACATCATAATGAAATTTTACATTATGACATCATTATGGAATTTTGAATTATGACATCATAATGGAATGTTACATTATGACATCATAATGGAATTTTACATTATGACATTGTAATGGAATTTTGCATTATCACATCATAATGGAATGTTACATTATGACATCATAATGGAATTTTGCATTATGACATCATAATGGAATTTTGCATTATGACATCATAATGGAATTTTACATTATGACATCATAATAGAATTTTACATTATGACATCATAATGGAATTTTGCTTTATGACATCATAATGGAATGTTGCTTTATGACATCATAATGGAATTTTACATTATGACATCATAATGGAATGTTGCATTATGACATCATAATGGAATGTTGCATTATGACATCATAATGGAATGTTGCATTATGACATCATAATGGAATGTTACATTATGACATCATAATGGAATTTTGCATTATGACATCATAATGGAATTTTGCATTATGACATCATAATGGAATTTTGCATTATGACATCATAATGGAATGTTGCATTATGACATCATAATGGAATTTTACATTATGACATCATAATGGAATTTTGCATTATGACATCATAATGGAATGTTACATTATGACATCATAATGGAATGTTGCATTATGACATCATAATGGAATGTTACATTATGACATCATAATGGAATGTTACATTATGACATCGTAATGGAATGTTACATTATGACATCATAATGGAATTTTGCATTATGACATCATAATGTAATTTTGCATTATGACATCATAATGGAATTTTGCATTATGACATCATAATGTAATTTTACATTATGACATCATAATGTAATTTTGCATTATGACATCATAATGGAATTTTGCATTATGACATCATAATGGAATGTTGCTTTATGACATCATAATGGAATTTTACATTATGACATCATAATGGAATTTTGCATTATGACATCATAATGGAATGTTACATTATGACATCATAATGGAATGTTACATTATGACATCATAATGGAATGTTACATTATGACATCATAATGGAATGTTACATTATGACATCATAATGGAATTTTGCATTATGACATCATAATGGAATTTTGCATTATGACATCATAATGGAATTTTGCATTATGACATCATAATGGAATTTTACATTATGACATCATAATGTAATTTTGCATTATGACATCATAATGGAATTTTGCATTATGACATCATAATGGAATGTTGCTTTATGACATCATAATGGAATTTTACATTATGACATCATAATGGAATTTTGCATTATGACATCATAATGGAATGTTACATTATGACATCATAATGGAATGTTGCATCATGACATCATAATGGAATGTTGCATTATGACATCATAATGGAATGTTACATTATGACATCATAATGGAATGTTACATTATGACATCATAATGGAATGTTACATTATGACATCATAATGGAATTTTGCATTATGACATCATAATGGAATTTTGCATTATGACATCATAATGGAATTTTACATTATGACATCATAATGTAATTTTGCATTATGACATCATAATGGAATTTTGCATTATGACATCATAATGGAATGTTGCTTTATGACATCATAATGGAATTTTACATTATGACATCATAATGGAATTTTACATTATGAAATCATAATGGAATTTTGCATTATGACATCATAATGGAATGTTACATTATGACATCATAATGGAATTTTACATTATGACATCATAATGGAATTTTGCATTATGACATCATAATGGAATGTTACATTATGACATCATAATGGAATTTTACATTATGACATCATAATATAATTTTGCATTATGACATCATAATGGAATTTTACATTATGATATCATAATGGAATTTTGCATTATGGCATCATAATGGAATTTTGCATTATGACATCATAATGGAATGTTGCATTATGACATCATAATGGAATTTTGCATTATGACATCATAATGGAATGTTGCATTATGACATCATAATGGAATTTTGCATTATGACATCATAATGGAATGTTGCATTATGACATCATAATGGAATGTTACATTATGACATCATAATGGAATTTTGCATTATGACATCATAATGGAATGTTGCTTTATGACATCATAATGGAATTTTACATTATGACATCATAATGGAATTTTGCATTATGACATCATAATTGAATGTTACATTATGACATCATAATGGAATTTTACATTATGACATCATAATGGAATTTTGCATTATGACATCATAATGGAATGTTACATTATGACATCATAATGGAATTTTGCATTATGACATCATAATGGAATTTTGCATTATGACATCATAATGGAATTTTGCATTATGACATCATAATGGAATTTTACATTATGACATCATAATGTAATTTTGCATTATGACATCATAATGGAAGTTTGCATTATGACATCATAATGGAATGTTGCTTTATGACATCATAATGGAATTTTACATTATGACATCATAATGGAATTTTACATTATGAAATCATAATGGAATTTTGCATTATGACATCATAATGGAATGTTGCATTATGACATCATAATGGAATGTTGCATTATGACATCATAATGGAATGTTGCATTATGACATCATAATGGAATGTTACATTATGACATCATAATGGAATTTTGCATTATGACATCATAATGGAATGTTGCTTTATGACATCATAATGGAATGTTGCTTTATGACATCATAATGGAATTTTGCATTATGACATCATAATGGAATTTTGCATTATGACATCATAATGGAATGTTACATTATGACATCATAATGGAATTTTACATTATGACATCGTAATGGAATTTTGCATTATCACATCATAATGGAATGTTACATTATGACATCATAATGGAATTTTGCATTATGACATCATAATGAAATTTTACATTATGACATCATTATGGAATTTTGAATTATGACATCATAATGGAATGTTACATTATGACATCATAATGGAATTTTACATTATGACATTGTAATGGAATTTTGCATTATCACATCATAATGGAATGTTACATTATGACATCATAATGGAATTTTGCATTATGACATCATAATGGAATTTTGCATTATGACATCATAATGGAATTTTACATTATGACATCATAATAGAATTTTACATTATGACATCATAATGGAATTTTGCTTTATGACATCATAATGGAATGTTGCTTTATGACATCATAATGGAATTTTACATTATGACATCATAATGGAATGTTGCATTATGACATCATAATGGAATGTTGCATTATGACATCATAATGGAATGTTGCATTATGACATCATAATGGAATGTTACATTATGACATCATAATGGAATTTTGCATTATGACATCATAATGGAATTTTGCATTATGACATCATAATGGAATTTTGCATTATGACATCATAATGGAATGTTGCATTATGACATCATAATGGAATTTTACATTATGACATCATAATGGAATTTTGCATTATGACATCATAATGGAATGTTACATTATGACATCATAATGGAATGTTGCATTATGACATCATAATGGAATGTTACATTATGACATCATAATGGAATGTTACATTATGACATCGTAATGGAATGTTACATTATGACATCATAATGGAATTTTGCATTATGACATCATAATGTAATTTTGCATTATGACATCATAATGGAATTTTGCATTATGACATCATAATGTAATTTTACATTATGACATCATAATGTAATTTTGCATTATGACATCATAATGGAATTTTGCATTATGACATCATAATGGAATGTTGCTTTATGACATCATAATGGAATTTTACATTATGACATCATAATGGAATTTTGCATTATGACATCATAATGGAATGTTACATTATGACATCATAATGGAATGTTGCATTATGACATCATAATGGAATGTTACATTATGACATCATAATGGAATGTTACATTATGACATCATAATGGAATGTTACATTATGACATCATAATGGAATGTTACATTATGACATCATAATGGAATTTTGCATTATGACATCATAATGGAATTTTGCATTATGACATCATAATGGAATTTTACATTATGACATCATAATGTAATTTTGCATTATGACATCATAATGGAATTTTGCATTATGACATCATAATGGAATGTTGCTTTATGACATCATAATGGAATTTTACATTATGACATCATAATGGAATTTTACATTATGAAATCATAATGGAATTTTGCATTATGACATCATAATGGAATGTTACATTATGACATCATAATGGAATTTTACATTATGACATCATAATGGAATTTTGCATTATGACATCATAATGGAATGTTACATTATGACATCATAATGGAATTTTACATTATGACATCATAATATAATTTTGCATTATGACATCATAATGGAATTTTACATTATGATATCATAATGGAATTTTGCATTATGACATCATAATGGAATTTTGCATTATGACATCATAATGGAATGTTGCATTATGACATCATAATGGAATTTTGCATTATGACATCATAATGGAATGTTGCATTATGACATCATAATGGAATTTTGCATTATGACATCATAATGGAATGTTGCATTATGACATCATAATGGAATGTTACATTATGACATCATAATGGAATTTTGCATTATGACATCATAATGGAATGTTGCTTTATGACATCATAATGGAATTTTACATTATGACATCATAATGGAATTTTGCATTATGACATCATAATTGAATGTTACATTATGACATCATAATGGAATTTTACATTATGACATCATAATGGAATTTTGCATTATGACATCATAATGGAATGTTACATTATGACATCATAATGGAATTTTGCATTATGACATCATAATGGAATTTTGCATTATGACATCATAATGGAATTTTGCATTATGACATCATAATGGAATTTTACATTATGACATCATAATGTAATTTTGCATTATGACATCATAATGGAAGTTTGCATTATGACATCATAATGGAATGTTGCTTTATGACATCATAATGGAATTTTACATTATGACATCATAATGGAATTTTACATTATGAAATCATAATGGAATTTTGCATTATGACATCATAATGGAATGTTGCATTATGACATCATAATGGAATGTTGCATTATGACATCATAATGGAATGTTACATTATGACATCATAATGGAATTTTGCATTATGACATCATAATGGAATGTTGCTTTATGACATCATAATGGAATGTTGCTTTATGACATCATAATGGAATTTTGCATTATGACATCATAATGGAATTTTGCATTATGACATCATAATGGAATGTTACATTATGACATCATAATGGAATTTTACATTATGACATCGTAATGGAATTTTGCATTATCACATCATAATGGAATGTTACATTATGACATCATAATGGAATTTTGCATTATGACATCATAATGAAATTTTACATTATGACATCATTATGGAATTTTGAATTATGACATCATAATGGAATGTTACATTATGACATCATAATGGAATTTTACATTATGACATTGTAATGGAATTTTGCATTATCACATCATAATGGAATGTTACATTATGACATCATAATGGAATTTTGCATTATGACATCATAATGGAATTTTGCATTATGACATCATAATGGAATTTTACATTATGACATCATAATAGAATTTTACATTATGACATCATAATGGAATTTTGCTTTATGACATCATAATGGAATGTTGCTTTATGACATCATAATGGAATTTTACATTATGACATCATAATGGAATGTTGCATTATGACATCATAATGGAATGTTGCATTATGACATCATAATGGAATTTTGCTTTATGACATCATAATGGAATGTTGCTTTATGACATCATAATGGAATTTTGCATTATGACATCATAATGGAATGTTGCTTTATGACATCATAATGGAATGTTACATTATGACATCATAATGGAATTTTGCATTATGACATCATAATGGAATGTTGCTTTATGACATCATAATGGAATTTTACATTATGACATCATAATGGAATTTTGCATTATGACATCATAATTGAATATTACATTATGACATCGTAATGGAATTTTACATTATGACATCGTAATGGAATTTTGCATTATGACATCATAATGGAATGTTACATTATGACATCATAATGGAATTTTGCATTATGACATCGTAACGGAATTTTGCATGATGACATCATAACGGAATGTTACATTATGACATCATAATGGAATGTTGCATTATGACATCATAACGGAATGTTGCTTTATGACATCATAACGGAATGTTGCATTATGACATCATAATGGAATTTTGCATTATGACATCATAATGGAATGTTGCATTATGACATCATAATGGAATGTTGCATTATGACATCATAATGGAATGTTACATTATGACATCATAATGGAATTTTGCATTATGACATCATAATGGAATGTTGCATTATGACGTCATAATGGAATGTTACATTATGACATCATAATGGAATTTTGCATTATGACATCATAATGGAATGTTGCTTTATGACATCATAATGGAATTTTACATTATGACATCGTAATGGAATTTTGCATTATGACATCATAACGGAATGTTACATTATGACATCATAATGGAATTTTGCATTATGACATCATAACGGAATGTTGCTTTATGACATCATAACGGAGTGTTGCATTATGACATCATAATGGAATGTTGCATTATGACATCATAACGGAATGTTGCTTTATGACATCATAACGGAATGTTGCATTATGACATCATAATGGAATTTTGCATTATGACATCATAATGGAATGTTGCATTATGACATCATAATGGAATGTTGCATTATGACATCATAATGGAATGTTGCATTATGACGTCATAATGGAATGTTACATTATGACATCATAATGGAATTTTGCATTATGACATCATAATGGAATGTTGCTTTATGACATCATAATGGAATTTTACATTATGACATCGTAATGGAATTTTGCATTATGACATCATAATGGAATGTTACATTATGACATCATAATGGAATTTTACATTATGACATCGTAATGGAATTTTGCATTATGACATCATAATGGAATGTTACATTATGACATCATAATGGAATTTTACATTATGACATCGTAACAGAATTTTGCATTATGACATCATAACGGAATGTTACATTATGACATCATAATGGAATTTTGCATTATGACATCATAACGGAATGTTGCTTTATGACATCATAATGGAATGTTGCATTATGACATCATAATGGAATGTTGCATTATGACATCATAATGGAATGTTACATTATGACATCATAATGAAATTTTGCATTATGACATCATAATGGAATTTTGCATTATGACATCATAATGGAATGTTGCATTATGACATCATAATGGAATTTTGCATTATGACATCATAATGGAATTTTGCATTATGACATCATAATGGAATGTTACATTATGACATCATAATGGAATTTTACATTATGACATTGTAATGGAATTTTGCATTATCACATCATAATGGAATGTTACATTATGACATCATAATGGAATTTTGCATTATGACATCATAATGGAATTTTGCATTATGACATCATAATGGAATTTTGCATTATGACATCATAATGGAATTTTGCATTATGACATCATAATGGAATTTTACATTATGACATCATAATGGAATTTTGCATTATGACATCATAATGGAATGTTACATTATGACATCATAATGGAATTTTACATTATGACATCATAATGGAATTTTACATTATGACATCATAATGGAATTTTGCTTTATGACATCATAATGGAATGTTGCTTTATGACATCATAATGGAATTTTACATTATGACATCATAATGGAATGTTGCATTATGACATCATAATGGAATGTTGCATTATGACATCATAATGGAATGTTACATTATGACATCATAATGGAATTTTGCATTATGACATCATAATGGAATTTTGCATTATGACATCATAATGGAATTTTGCATTATGACATCATAATGGAATTTTGCATTATGACATCGTAATGGAATGTTGCATTATGACATCGTAATGGAATTTTACATTATGACATCGTAATGGAATTTTGCATTATGACATCATAATGGAATGTTACATTATGACATCATAATGGAATGTTGCATTATGACATCATAATGGAATGTTACATTATGACATCATAATGGAATGTTACATTATGACATCATAATGGAATGTTACATTATGACATCATAATGGAATTTTGCATTATGACATCATAATGGAATTTTGCATTATGACATCATAATGGAATTTTGCATTATGACATCATAATGGAATTTTACATTATGACATCATAATGTAATTTTGCATTATGACATCATAATGGAATTTTGCATTATGACATCATAATGGAATGTTGCTTTATGACATCATAATGGAATTTTACATTATGACATCATAATGGAATTTTGCATTATGACATCATAATGGAATGTTACATTATGACATCATAATGGAATGTTGCATTATGACATCATAATGGAATGTTACATTATGACATCATAATGGAATGTTACATTATGACATCATAATGGAATTTTGCATTATGACATCATAATGGAATTTTGCATTATGACATCATAATGGAATTTTGCATTATGACATCATAATGGAATTTTACATTATGACATCATAATGTAATTTTGCATTATGACATCATAATGGAATTTTGCATTATGACATCATAATGGAATTTTGCATTATGACATCATAATGGAATGTTGCTTTATGACATCATAATGGAATTTTGCATTATGACATCATAATGGAATGTTGCTTTATGACATTATAATGGAATTTTACATTATGACATCATAATGGAATTTTACATTATGAAATCATAATGGAATTTTGCATTATGACATCATAATGGAATGTTACATTATGACATCATAATGGAATTTTACATTATGACATCATAATGGAATTTTGCATTATGACATCATAATGGAATGTTACATTATGACATCATAATGGAATTTTACATTATGACATCATAATGGAATTTTGCATTATGACATCATAATGGAATGTTACATTATGACATCATAATGGAATTTTACATTATGACATCATAATATAATTTTGCATTATGACATCATAATGGAATTTTACATTATGATATCATAATGGAATTTTGCATTATGACATCATAATGGAATTTTGCATTATGACATCATAATGGAATGTTGCATTATGACACCATAATGGAATTTTGCATTATGACATCATAATGGAATGTTGCATTATGACATCATAATGGAATGTTACATTATGACATCATAATGGAATTTTGCATTATGACATCATAATGGAATGTTGCTTTATGACATCATAATGGAATTTTACATTATGACATCATAATGGAATTTTGCATTATGACATTGTAATGGAATTTTGCATTATCACATCATAATGGAATGTTACATTATGACATCATAATGGAATTTTGCATTATGACATCATAATGGAATTTTGCATTATGACATCATAATGAAATTTTACATTATGACATCATTATGGAATTTTGCATTATGACATCATAATGGAATGTTACATTATGACATCATAATGGAATTTTACATTATGACATCGTAATGGAATTTTGCATTATCACATCATAATGGAATGTTACATTATGACATCATAATGGAATTTTGCATTATGACATCATAATGGAATTTTGCATTATGACATCATAATGGAATTTTACATTATGACATCATAATGGAATTTTGCATTATGACAT
The DNA here is from genome assembly GCF_035609145.1 of Eleutherodactylus coqui. NCBI lineage: Eukaryota > Metazoa > Chordata > Amphibia > Anura > Eleutherodactylidae > Eleutherodactylus > Eleutherodactylus coqui. The sequence continues at coordinate 1,521,395 of NW_027102368.1, forward strand.
CATAATGGAATGTTACATTATGACATCATAATGGAATTTTACATTATGACATCATAATGGAATTTTACATTATGACATCATAATGGAATTTTGCTTTATGACATCATAATGGAATGTTGCTTTATGACATCATAATGGAATTTTACATTATGACATCATAATGGAATGTTGCATTATGACATCATAATGGAATGTTGCATTATGACATCATAATGGAATGTTGCATTATGACATCATAATGGAATGTTACATTATGACATCATAATGGAATTTTGCATTATGACATCATAATGGAATTTTGCATTATGACATCATAATGGAATTTTGCATTATGACATCATAATGGAATTTTGCATTATGACATCATAATGGAATGTTGCATTATGACATCATAATGGAATTTTACATTATGACATCATAATGGAATTTTGCATTATGACATCATAATGGAATGTTACATTATGACATCATAATGGAATGTTGCATTATGACATCATAATGGAATGTTACATTATGACATCATAATGGAATGTTACATTATGACATCATAATGGAATGTTACATTATGACATCATAATGGAATTTTGCATTATGACATCATAATGGAATTTTGCATTATGACATCATAATGGAATTTTGCATTATGACATCATAATGGAATTTTACATTATGACATCATAATGTAATTTTGCATTATGACATCATAATGGAATTTTGCATTATGACATCATAATGGAATGTTGCTTTATGACATCATAATGGAATTTTGCATTATGACATCATAATGGAATGTTGCTTTATGACATCATAATGGAATTTTACATTATGACATCATAATGGAATTTTGCATTATGACATCATAATGGAATGTTACATTATGACATCATAATGGAATGTTGCATCATGACATCATAATGGAATGTTGCATTATGACATCATAATGGAATGTTACATTATGACATCATAATGGAATGTTACATTATGACATCATAATGGAATGTTACATTATGACATCATAATGGAATTTTGCATTATGACATCATAATGGAATTTTGCATTATGACATCATAATGGAATTTTACATTATGACATCATAATGTAATTTTGCATTATGACATCATAATGGAATTTTGCATTATGACATCATAATGGAATGTTGCTTTATGACATCATAATGGAATTTTACATTATGACATCATAATGGAATTTTACATTATGAAATCATAATGGAATTTTGCATTATGACATCATAATGGAATGTTACATTATGACATCATAATGGAATTTTACATTATGACATCATAATGGAATTTTGCATTATGACATCATAATGGAATGTTACATTATGACATCATAATGGAATTTTACATTATGACATCATAATATAATTTTGCATTATGACATCATAATGGAATTTTACATTATGATATCATAATGGAATTTTGCATTATGACATCATAATGGAATTTTGCATTATGACATCATAATGGAATGTTGCATTATGACATCATAATGGAATTTTGCATTATGACATCATAATGGAATGTTGCATTATGACATCATAATGGAATTTTGCATTATGACATCATAATGGAATGTTGCATTATGACATCATAATGGAATGTTACATTATGACATCATAATGGAATTTTGCATTATGACATCATAATGGAATGTTGCTTTATGACATCATAATGGAATTTTACATTATGACATCATAATGGAATTTTGCATTATGACATCATAATTGAATGTTACATTATGACATCATAATGGAATTTTACATTATGACATCATAATGGAATTTTGCATTATGACATCATAATGGAATGTTACATTATGACATCATAATGGAATTTTGCATTATGACATCATAATGGAATTTTACATTATGACATCATAATGTAATTTTGCATTATGACATCATAATGGAAGTTTGCATTATGACATCATAATGGAATGTTGCTTTATGACATCATAATGGAATTTTACATTATGACATCATAATGGAATTTTACATTATGAAATCATAATGGAATTTTGCATTATGACATCATAATGGAATGTTGCATTATGACATCATAATGGAATGTTGCATTATGACATCATAATGGAATGTTACATTATGACATCATAATGGAATTTTGCATTATGACATCATAATGGAATGTTGCTTTATGACATCATAATGGAATGTTGCTTTATGACATCATAATGGAATTTTGCATTATGACATCATAATGGAATTTTGCATTATGACATCATAATGGAATGTTACATTATGACATCATAATGGAATTTTACATTATGACATCGTAATGGAATTTTGCATTATCACATCATAATGGAATGTTACATTATGACATCATAATGGAATTTTGCATTATGACATCATAATGAAATTTTACATTATGACATCATTATGGAATTTTGAATTATGACATCATAATGGAATGTTACATTATGACATCATAATGGAATTTTACATTATGACATTGTAATGGAATTTTGCATTATCACATCATAATGGAATGTTACATTATGACATCATAATGGAATTTTGCATTATGACATCATAATGGAATTTTACATTATGACATCATAATAGAATTTTACATTATGACATCATAATGGAATTTTGCTTTATGACATCATAATGGAATGTTGCTTTATGACATCATAATGGAATTTTACATTATGACATCATAATGGAATGTTGCATTATGACATCATAATGGAATGTTGCATTATGACATCATAATGGAATTTTGCATTATGACATCATAATGGAGTTTTACATTATGACATCATAATGGAATTTTGCATTATGACATCATAATGGAATTTTGCATTATGACATCATAATGGAATTTTGCATTATGACATCATAATGGAATGTTGCATTATGACATCATAATGGAATTTTACATTATGACATCATAATGGAATTTTGCATTATGACATCATAATGGAATGTTACATTATGACATCATAATGGAATGTTGCATTATGACATCATAATGGAATGTTACATTATGACATCATAATGGAATGTTACATTATGACATCGTAATGGAATGTTACATTATGACATCATAATGGAATTTTGCATTATGACATCATAATGTAATTTTGCATTATGACATCATAATGGAATTTTGCATTATGACATCATAATGTAATTTTACATTATGACATCATAATGTAATTTTGCATTATGACATCATAATGGAATTTTGCATTATGACATCATAATGGAATGTTGCTTTATGACATCATAATGGAATTTTACATTATGACATCATAATGGAATTTTGCATTATGACATCATAATGGAATGTTACATTATGACATCATAATGGAATGTTGCATTATGACATCATAATGGAATGTTACATTATGACATCATAATGGAATGTTACATTATGACATCATAATGGAATGTTACATTATGACATCATAATGGAATGTTACATTATGACATCATAATGGAATTTTGCATTATGACATCATAATGGAATTTTGCATTATGACATCATAATGGAATTTTACATTATGACATCATAATGTAATTTTGCATTATGACATCATAATGGAATTTTGCATTATGACATCATAATGGAATGTTGCTTTATGACATCATAATGGAATTTTACATTATGACATCATAATGGAATTTTACATTATGAAATCATAATGGAATTTTGCATTATGACATCATAATGGAATGTTACATTATGACATCATAATGGAATTTTACATTATGACATCATAATGGAATTTTGCATTATGACATCATAATGGAATGTTACATTATGACATCATAATGGAATTTTACATTATGACATCATAATATAATTTTGCATTATGACATCATAATGGAATTTTACATTATGATATCATAATGGAATTTTGCATTATGACATCATAATGGAATTTTGCATTATGACATCATAATGGAATGTTGCATTATGACATCATAATGGAATTTTGCATTATGACATCATAATGGAATGTTGCATTATGACATCATAATGGAATTTTGCATTATGACATCATAATGGAATGTTGCATTATGACATCATAATGGAATGTTACATTATGACATCATAATGGAATTTTGCATTATGACATCATAATGGAATGTTGCTTTATGACATCATAATGGAATTTTACATTATGACATCATAATGGAATTTTGCATTATGACATCATAATTGAATGTTACATTATGACATCATAATGGAATTTTACATTATGACATCATAATGGAATTTTGCATTATGACATCATAATGGAATGTTACATTATGACATCATAATGGAATTTTGCATTATGACATCATAATGGAATTTTGCATTATGACATCATAATGGAATTTTGCATTATGACATCATAATGGAATTTTACATTATGACATCATAATGTAATTTTGCATTATGACATCATAATGGAAGTTTGCATTATGACATCATAATGGAATGTTGCTTTATGACATCATAATGGAATTTTACATTATGACATCATAATGGAATTTTACATTATGAAATCATAATGGAATTTTGCATTATGACATCATAATGGAATGTTGCATTATGACATCATAATGGAATGTTGCATTATGACATCATAATGGAATGTTACATTATGACATCATAATGGAATTTTGCATTATGACATCATAATGGAATGTTGCTTTATGACATCATAATGGAATGTTGCTTTATGACATCATAATGGAATTTTGCATTATGACATCATAATGGAATTTTGCATTATGACATCATAATGGAATGTTACATTATGACATCATAATGGAATTTTACATTATGACATCGTAATGGAATTTTGCATTATCACATCATAATGGAATGTTACATTATGACATCATAATGGAATTTTGCATTATGACATCATAATGAAATTTTACATTATGACATCATTATGGAATTTTGAATTATGACATCATAATGGAATGTTACATTATGACATCATAATGGAATTTTACATTATGACATTGTAATGGAATTTTGCATTATCACATCATAATGGAATGTTACATTATGACATCATAATGGAATTTTGCATTATGACATCATAATGGAATTTTGCATTATGACATCATAATGGAATTTTACATTATGACATCATAATAGAATTTTACATTATGACATCATAATGGAATTTTGCTTTATGACATCATAATGGAATGTTGCTTTATGACATCATAATGGAATTTTACATTATGACATCATAATGGAATGTTGCATTATGACATCATAATGGAATGTTGCATTATGACATCATAATGGAATGTTGCATTATGACATCATAATGGAATGTTACATTATGACATCATAATGGAATTTTGCATTATGACATCATAATGGAATTTTGCATTATGACATCATAATGGAATTTTGCATTATGACATCATAATGGAATGTTGCATTATGACATCATAATGGAATTTTACATTATGACATCATAATGGAATTTTGCATTATGACATCATAATGGAATGTTACATTATGACATCATAATGGAATGTTGCATTATGACATCATAATGGAATGTTACATTATGACATCATAATGGAATGTTACATTATGACATCGTAATGGAATGTTACATTATGACATCATAATGGAATTTTGCATTATGACATCATAATGTAATTTTGCATTATGACATCATAATGGAATTTTGCATTATGACATCATAATGTAATTTTACATTATGACATCATAATGTAATTTTGCATTATGACATCATAATGGAATTTTGCATTATGACATCATAATGGAATGTTGCTTTATGACATCATAATGGAATTTTACATTATGACATCATAATGGAATTTTGCATTATGACATCATAATGGAATGTTACATTATGACATCATAATGGAATGTTGCATTATGACATCATAATGGAATGTTACATTATGACATCATAATGGAATGTTACATTATGACATCATAATGGAATGTTACATTATGACATCATAATGGAATTTTACATTATGACATCATAATGTAATTTTGCATTATGACATCATAATGGAATTTTGCATTATGACATCATAATGGAATGTTACATTATGACATCATAATGGAATTTTACATTATGACATCATAATGGAATTTTGCATTATGACATCATAATGGAATGTTACATTATGACATCATAATGGAATTTTACATTATGACATCATAATATAATTTTGCATTATGACATCATAATGGAATTTTACATTATGATATCATAATGGAATTTTGCATTATGACATCATAATGGAATTTTGCATTATGACATCATAATGGAATGTTGCATTATGACATCATAATGGAATTTTGCATTATGACATCATAATGGAATGTTGCATTATGACATCATAATGGGATTTTGCATTATGACATCATAATGGAATGTTGCATTATGACATCATAATGGGATTTTGCATTATGACATCATAATGGAATGTTACATTATGACATCATAATGGAATGTTGGATTATGACATCATAATGGAATGTTGCTTTATGACATCATAATGGAATTTTACATTATGACATCATAATGGAATGTTGCATTATCACATCATAATGGAATGTTGCATTATGACATCATAATGGAATTTTACATTATGACATCATAATGGAATTTTTCATTATGACATCATAACGGAATGTTGATTTATGACATCATAATGGAATTTTACATTATGACATCATAACGGAATTTTACATTATGACATCATAATGGAATTTTGCATTATGACATCATAATGGAATGTTGCTTTATGACATCATAATGGAATGTTACATTATGACATCATAATGGAATGTTGCATTATGACATCATAATGGAATGTTGCATTATGACATCATAATGGAATGTTACATTATGACTAGAGATGAGCGAACACGTTCGGCCCCGCCCCTTTTTCGCCCGAACACCGAACTTTGCGAACACTTCAGTGTTCGGGCGAAAAAGTTCGGGGGCCGCCGTGGCAGCGCGGGGGGGTGCGGCGGGGAGTGGGGGGGAGAGGGAGAGAGAGAGGGCTCCCCCCTGTTACCCGCTACTGCCGCCCGCGCCGCCACGCATCTCTCCGCCCCCCGGCGGCACCCGGACCTTTACGCGCGAACACTGCAGTGTTCGGCAAAGCCGGTGTCCGGGTGCGGATGTGTCCGTAACGGACATGTTCGCTCATCTCTAATTATGACATCATAATGGAATTTTGCATTATGACATCATAATGGAATGTTGCATTATGACATCATAATGGAATGTTGCATTATGACATCATAATGGAATGTTACATTATGACATCATAATGGAATTTTGCATTATGACATCATAATGGAATGTTGCATTATGACATCATAATGGAATGTTACATTATGACATCATAATGGAATTTTGCATTATGACATCATAATGGAATGTTGCATTATGACATCATAATGGAATTTTACATTATGACATCATAATGGAGTGTTACATTATGACATCATAATGGAATTTTACATTATGACATCATAATGGAATTTTGCATTATGGCATCATAATGGAATTTTACATTATGACATTATAATGGCATTTTGCATTATGGCATCATAATGGAATGTTGCATTATGACATCATAATGGAATGTTGCATTATGACATCATAATGGAATTTTACATTATGACATCATAATGGAATTTTGCATTATGACATCATAATGGAATGTTGCATTACGACATCATAATGGAATTTTGCATTATGACATCATAATGGAAAGTTGCATTATGACATCATAATGGAATTTTGCATTATGAAATCATAATGGAATGTTGCATTATGACATCATAATGGAATGTTGCATTATGACATCATAATGGAATGTTGCTTTATGACATCATAATGGAATGTTGCATTATGACATCATAATGGAATGTTACATTATGACATCATAATGGAATTATACATTATGACATCGTAATGGAATGTTACATTATGACTTCATAATGGAATTATACATTATGACATCGTAATGGAATTTTACATTATGACATCATAATGGAATTTTGCATTATGACATCATAATGGAATTTTACATTATGACATCATAATGGAATTTTGCATTATGACATCATAATGGAATGTTGCATTATGACATCATAATGGAATTTTGCATTATGACATCATAATGGAATGTTGCATTATGACATCATAATGGGATTTTGCATTATGACATCATAATGGAATGTTGCATTATGACATCATAATGGGATTTTGCATTATGACATCATAATGGAATGTTACATTATGACATCATAATGGAATGTTGCATTATGACATCATAATGGAATGTTGCTTTATGACATCATAATGGAATTTTACATTATGACATCATAATGGAATGTTGCATTATCACATCATAATGGAATGTTGCATTATGACATCATAATGGAATTTTACATTATGACATCATAATGGAATTTTTCATTATGACATCATAACGGAATGTTGCTTTATGACATCATAATGGAATTTTACATTATGACATCATAACGGAATTTTACATTATGACATCATAATGGAATTTTGCATTATGACATCATAATGGAATGTTGCTTTATGACATCATAATGGAATGTTACATTATGACATCATAATGGAATGTTGCATTATGACATCATAATGGAATGTTGCATTATGACATCATAATGGAATGTTGCATTATGACATCATAATGGAATGTTGCATTATGACATCATAATGGAATGTTACATTATGACATCATAATGGAATTTTGCATTATGACATCATAATGGAATGTTGCTTTATGACATCATAATGGAATTTTGCATTATGACATCATAATGGAATTTTGCATTATGACATCGTAATGGAATTTTACATTATGACATCGTAATGGAATTTTGCATTATGACATCATAATGGAATTTTGCATTATGACATCATAATGGAATTTTACAATATGACATCACAATGGAATTTTGCATTATGACATCATAATGGAATGTTACATTATGACATCATAATGGAATTTTGCATTATGACATCATAATGGAATTTTGCATTATGGCATCATAATGGAATGTTACATTATGACATCATAATGGAATGTTGCTTTATGACATCATAATGGAATTTTGCATTATGACATCATAATGGAATGTTGCATTATGACATCATAATGGAATGTTACATTATGACATCGTAATGGAATTTTGCATTATGACATCATAATGGAATGTTGCATTATGACATCATAATGGAATTTTGCATTATGACATCGTAATGGAATTTTACATTATGACATCGTAATGGAATTTTGCATTATGACATCATAATGGAATTTTGCATTATGACATCATAATGGAATTTTACAATATGACATCACAATGGAATTTTGCATTATGACATCATAATGGAATGTTACATTATGACATCATAATGGAATTTTGCATTATGACATCATAATGGAATTTTGCATTATGGCATCATAATGGAATGTTACATTATGACATCATAATGGAATGTTGCTTTATGACATCATAATGGAATTTTGCATTCTGACATCATAATGGAATGTTGCATTATGACATCATAATGGAATGTTACATTATGACATCGTAATGGAATTTTGCATTATGACATCATAATGGAATGTTGCATTATGACATCATAATGGAATTTTGCATTATGACATCATAATGGAATGTTACATTATGACAGCATAATGGAATGTTGCTTTATGACATCATAATGGAATTTTACATTATGACATCATATTGGAATTTTGCATTATGACATCATAACGGAATGTTACATTATGACATCATAATGAAATTTTGCATTATGACATCATAACGGAATGTTGCTTTATGACATCATAACGGAATGTTGCATTATGACATCATAACGGAATTTTGCATTGTGACATCATAATGGAATGTTGCATTATGACATCATAATGGAATGTTGCATTATGACATCATAATGGAATGTTACATTATGACATCATAATGGAATGTTGCATTATGACATCATAATGGAATGTTACATTATGACATCATAATGGAATTTTGCATTATGACATCATAACGGAATGTTGCTTTATGACATCATAACGGAATGTTGCATTGACATCATAACGGAATTTTGCATTATGACATCATAACGGAATGTTGCATTATGACATCATAATGGAATTTTACATTATGACATCATAACGGAATTTTACATTATGACATCATAATGGAATTTTGCATTATGACATCATAACGGAATGTTGCTTTATGACATCATAATGGAATGTTACATTATGACATCATAATGGAATGTTGCATTATGACATCATAATGGAATGTTGCATTATGACATCATAATGGAATGTTGCATTATGACATCATAATGGAATGTTGCATTATGACATCATAATGGAATGTTACATTATGACATCATAATGGAATTTTGCATTATGACATCATAATGCAATGTTGCTTTATGACATCATCATGGAATTTTGCATTATGACATCATAATGGAATGTTACATTATGACATCATAATGGAATGTTGCATTATGACATCATAATGGAATGTTGCATTATGACATCATAATGGAATGTTACATTATGACATCATAATGGAATGTTACATTATGACATCATAATGGAATGTTGCATTATGACATCATAATGGAATGTTGCATTATGACATCATAATGGAATGTTACATTATGACATCATTATGGAATGTTGCATTATGACATCATAATGGAATGTTACATTATGACATCATAATGGAATGTTACATTATGACATCATAATGGAATTTTACATTATGACATCATAATGGAATTTTGCATTATGACATCGTAATGGAATTTTGCATTATGACATCGTAATGGAATTTTACATTATGACATCGTAATGGAATTTTGCATTATGACATCATAATGGAATTTTGCATTATGACATCATAATGGAATGTTGCATTATGACATCATAATGGAATTTTACATTATGACATCACAATGGAATTTTGCATTATGACATCATAATGGAATGTTACATTATGACATCATAATGGAATTTTGCATTATGACATCATAATGGAATTTTGCATTATGGCATCATAATGGAATGTTACATTATGACATCATAATGGAATGTTGCTTTATGACATCATAATGGAATTTTACATTATGGCATCATAATGGAATTTTGCATTATGACATCATAATGGAATGTTGCATTATGACATCATAATGGAATGTTGCATTATGACATCATAATGGAATGTTACATTATGATATCATAATGGAATGTTGCATTATGACATCATAATGGAATGTTGCATTATGACATCATAATGGAATGTTACATTATGACATCATAATGGAATTTTGCATTATGACATCGTAATGGAATGTTGCATTATGACATCATAATGGAATGTTACATTATGACATCGTAATGGAATTTTGCATTATGACATCATAATGGAATGTTGCATTATGACATCATAATGGAATTTTGCATTATGACATCATAATGGAATGTTACATTATGACATCATAATGGAATGTTGCTTTATGACATCATAATGGAATTTTACATTATGACATCATAATGGAATTTTGCATTATGACATCATAATGGAATGTTGCATTATGACATCATAATGGAATGTTGCATTATGACATCATAATGGAATGTTGCATTATGACATCATAATGGAATGTTACATTATGACATCATAATGGAATGTTGCATTATGACATCATAATGGAATGTTACATTATGACATCATAATGGAATTTTGCATTATGACATCATAATGGAATGTTGCATTATGACATCATAATGGAATTTTACATTATGACATCGTAATGGAATTTTGCATTATGACATCATAATGGAATGTTACATTATGACATCATAATGGAATTTTACATTATGACATCGTAATGGAATTTTGCATTATGACATCATAATGGAATGTTACATTATGACATCATAATGGAATTTTACATTATGACATCGTAATGGAATTTTGCATTATGACATCATAATGGAATGTTACATTATGACATCATAATGGAATTTTACATTATGACATCGTAACGGAATTTTGCATTATGACATCATAACGGAATGTTACATTATGACATCATAACGGAATTTTGCATTATGACATCATAACGGAATGTTGCTTTATGACATCATAATGGAATTTTGCATTATGACATCATAATGGAATGTTACATTATGACATCATAATGGAATGTTGCATTATGACATCATAATGGAATTTTACATTATGACATCATAATGGAATGTTACATTATGACATCATAATGGAATGTTACATTATGACATCATAATGGAATGTTACATTATGACATCATAATGGAATTTTACATTATGACATCATAATGGAATTTTGCATTATGACATCGTAATGGAATTTTGCATTATGACATCGTAATGGAATTTTACATTATGACATCGTAATGGAATTTTGCATTATGACATCATAATGGAATTTTGCATTATGACATCATAATGGAATGTTGCATTATGACATCATAATGGAATTTTACATTATGACATCACAATGGAATTTTGCATTATGACATCATAATGGAATGTTACATTATGACATCATAATGGAATTTTGCATTATGACATCATAATGGAATTTTGCATTATGGCATCATAATGGAATGTTACATTATGACATCATAATGGAATGTTGCTTTATGACATCATAATGGAATTTTACATTATGGCATCATAATGGAATTTTGCATTATGACATCATAATGGAATGTTGCATTATGACATCATAATGGAATGTTGCATTATGACATCATAATGGAATGTTACATTATGATATCATAATGGAATGTTGCATTATGACATCATAATGGAATGTTGCATTATGACATCATAATGGAATGTTACATTATGACATCATAATGGAATTTTGCATTATGACATCGTAATGGAATGTTGCATTATGACATCATAATGGAATGTTACATTATGACATCGTAATGGAATTTTGCATTATGACATCATAATGGAATGTTGCATTATGACATCATAATGGAATTTTGCATTATGACATCATAATGGAATGTTACATTATGACATCATAATGGAATGTTGCTTTATGACATCATAATGGAATTTTACATTATGACATCATAATGGAATTTTGCATTATGACATCATAATGGAATGTTGCATTATGACATCATAATGGAATGTTGCATTATGACATCATAATGGAATGTTGCATTATGACATCATAATGGAATGTTACATTATGACATCATAATGGAATGTTGCATTATGACATCATAATGGAATGTTACATTATGACATCATAATGGAATTTTGCATTATGACATCGTAATGGAATGTTGCATTATGACATCATAATGGAATTTTACATTATGACATCGTAATGGAATTTTGCATTATGACATCATAATGGAATGTAACATTATGACATCATAATGGAATTTTACATTATGACATCGTAATGGAATTTTGCATTATGACATCATAATGGAATGTTACATTATGACATCATAATGGAATTTTACATTATGACATCGTAATGGAATTTTGCATTATGACATCATAATGGAATGTTACATTATGACATCATAATGGAATTTTACATTATGACATCGTAACGGAATTTTGCATTATGACATCATAACGGAATGTTACATTATGACATCATAACGGAATTTTGCATTATGACATCATAACGGAATGTTGCTTTATGACATCATAATGGAATGTTGCATTATGACATCATAATGGAATGTTACATTATGACATCATAATGGAATGTTGCATTATGACATCATAATGGAATTTTACATTATGACATCATAATGGAATGTTACATTATGACATCATAATGGAATGTTACATTATGACATCATAATGGAATGTTACATTATGACATCATAATGGAATTTTGCATTATGACATCATAATGGAATGTTACATTATGACATCATAATGGAATTTTGCATTATGACATCATAATGGAATTTTACATTATGACATCATAATGGAATTTTGCATTATGACATCATAATGGAATTTTGCATTATGACATCATAATGGAATGTTACATTATGACATCATAATGGAATTTTACATTATGACATCGTAATGGAATTTTGCATTATCACATCATAATGGAATGTTACATTATGACATCATAATGGAATTTTGCATTATCACATCATAATGGAATGTTACATTATGACATCATAATGGAATTTTGCATTATGACATCATAATGGAATTTTGCATTATGACATCATAATGGAATGTTACATTATGACATCATAATGGAATTTTGCATTATGACATCATAATGGAATTTTACATTATGACATCATAATGGAATTTTGCTTTATGACATCATAATGGAATGTTGCTTTATGACATCATAATGGAATTTTACATTATGACATCATAATGGAATGTTGCATTATGACATCATAATGGAATGTTGCATTATGACATCATAATGGAATGTTGCATTATGACATCATAATGGAATGTTACATTATGACATCATAATGGAATTTTGCATTATGACATCATAATGGAATTTTGCATTATGACATAATAATGGAATTTTGCATTATGACATCATAATGGAATTTTGCATTATGACATCATAATGGAATGTTGCATTATGACATCATAATGGAATTTTACATTATGACATCATAATGGAATTTTGCATTATGACATCATAATGGAATTTTACATTATGACATCATAATGGAATGTTGCATTATGACATCATAATGGAATGTTGCATTATGACATCATAATGGAATGTTGCATTATGACATCATAATGGAATGTTACATTATGACATCATAATGGAATGTTGCTTTATGACATCATAGTGGAATTTTACATTATGAGATCATAATGGAATTTTGCATTATGACATCATAATGGAATGTTACATTATGACATCATAATGGAATGTTGCATCATGACATCATAATGGAATGTTGCATTATGACATCATAATGGAATGTTACATTATGACATCATAATGGAATGTTACATTATGACATCATAATGGAATGTTACATTATGACATCATAATGGAATTTTGCATTATGACATCATAATGGAATTTTGCATTATGACATCATAATGGAATTTTACATTATGACATCATAATGTAATTTTGCATTATGACATCATAATGGAATTTTGCATTATGACATCATAATGGAATGTTGCTTTATGACATCATAATGGAATTTTACATTATGACATCATAATGGAATTTTACATTATGAAATCATAATGGAATTTTGCATTATGACATCATAATGGAATGTTACATTATGACATCATAATGGAATTTTACATTATGACATCATAATGGAATTTTGCATTATGACATCATAATGGAATGTTACATTATGACATCATAATGGAATTTTACATTATGACATCATAATATAATTTTGCATTATGACATCATAATGGAATTTTACATTATGATATCATAATGGAATTTTGCATTATGACATCATAATGGAATTTTGCATTATGACATCATAATGGAATGTTGCATTATGACATCATAATGGAATTTTGCATTATGACATCATAATGGAATGTTGCATTATGACATCATAATGGAATTTTGCATTATGACATCATAATGGAATGTTGCATTATGACATCATAATGGAATGTTACATTATGACATCATAATGGAATTTTGCATTATGACATCATAATGGAATGTTGCTTTATGACATCATAATGGAATTTTACATTATGACATCATAATGGAATTTTGCATTATGACATCATAATTGAATGTTACATTATGACATCATAATGGAATTTTACATTATGACATCATAATGGAATTTTGCATTATGACATCATAATGGAATGTTACATTATGACATCATAATGGAATTTTGCATTATGACATCATAATGGAATTTTGCATTATGACATCATAATGGAATTTTGCATTATGACATCATAATGGAATTTTACATTATGACATCATAATGTAATTTTGCATTATGACATCATAATGGAATTTTGCATTATGACATCATAATGGAATGTTGCTTTATGACATCATAATGGAATTTTACATTATGACATCATAATGGAATTTTACATTATGAAATCATAATGGAATTTTGCATTATGACATCATAATGGAATGTTGCATTATGACATCATAATGGAATGTTGCATTATGACATCATAATGGAATGTTACATTATGACATCATAATGGAATTTTGCATTATGACATCATAATGGAATGTTGCTTTATGACATCATAATGGAATGTTGCTTTATGACATCATAATGGAATTTTGCATTATGACATCATAATGGAATTTTGCATTATGACATCATAATGGAATGTTACATTATGACATCATAATGGAATTTTACATTATGACATCGTAATGGAATTTTGCATTATCACATCATAATGGAATGTTACATTATGACATCATAATGGAATTTTGCATTATGACATCATAATGAAATTTTACATTATGACATCATTATGGAATTTTGAATTATGACATCATAATGGAATGTTACATTATGACATCATAATGGAATTTTGCATTATGACATCATAATGGAATTTTGCATTATGACATCATAATGGAATTTTACATTATGACATCATAATAGAATTTTACATTATGACATCATAATGGAATTTTGCTTTATGACATCATAATGGAATGTTGCTTTATGACATCATAATGGAATTTTACATTATGACATCATAATGGAATGTTGCATTATGACATCATAATGGAATGTTGCATTATGACATCATAATGGAATGTTGCATTATGACATCATAATGGAATGTTACATTATGACATCATAATGGAATTTTGCATTATGACATCATAATGGAATTTTGCATTATGACATCATAATGGAATTTTGCATTATGACATCATAATGGAATGTTGCATTATGACATCATAATGGAATTTTACATTATGACATCATAATGGAATTTTGCATTATGACATCATAATGGAATGTTACATTATGACATCATAATGGAATGTTGCATTATGACATCATAATGGAATGTTACATTATGACATCATAATGGAATGTTACATTATGACATCGTAATGGAATGTTACATTATGACATCATAATGGAATTTTGCATTATGACATCATAATGTAATTTTGCATTATGACATCATAATGGAATTTTGCATTATGACATCATAATGTAATTTTACATTATGACATCATAATGTAATTTTGCATTATGACATCATAATGGAATTTTGCATTATGACATCATAATGGAATGTTGCTTTATGACATCATAATGGAATTTTACATTATGACATCATAATGGAATTTTGCATTATGACATCATAATGGAATGTTACATTATGACATCATAATGGAATGTTGCATTATGACATCATAATGGAATGTTACATTATGACATCATAATGGAATGTTACATTATGACATCATAATGGAATGTTACATTATGACATCATAATGGAATTTTACATTATGACATCATAATGTAATTTTGCATTATGACATCATAATGGAATTTTGCATTATGACATCATAATGGAATGTTACATTATGACATCATAATGGAATTTTACATTATGACATCATAATGGAATTTTGCATTATGACATCATAATGGAATGTTACATTATGACATCATAATGGAATTTTACATTATGACATCATAATATAATTTTGCATTATGACATCATAATGGAATTTTACATTATGATATCATAATGGAATTTTGCATTATGACATCATAATGGAATTTTGCATTATGACATCATAATGGAATGTTGCATTATGACATCATAATGGAATTTTGCATTATGACATCATAATGGAATGTTGCATTATGACATCATAATGGGATTTTGCATTATGACATCATAATGGAATGTTGCATTATGACATCATAATGGGATTTTGCATTATGACATCATAATGGAATGTTACATTATGACATCATAATGGAATGTTGGATTATGACATCATAATGGAATGTTGCTTTATGACATCATAATGGAATTTTACATTATGACATCATAATGGAATGTTGCATTATCACATCATAATGGAATGTTGCATTATGACATCATAATGGAATTTTACATTATGACATCATAATGGAATTTTTCATTATGACATCATAACGGAATGTTGATTTATGACATCATAATGGAATTTTACATTATGACATCATAACGGAATTTTACATTATGACATCATAATGGAATTTTGCATTATGACATCATAATGGAATGTTGCTTTATGACTTCATAATGGAATGTTACATTATGACATCATAATGGAATGTTGCATTATGACATCATAATGGAATGTTGCATTATGACATCATAATGGAATGTTACATTATGACTAGAGATGAGCGAACACGTTCGGCCCCGCCCCTTTTTCGCCCGAACACCGAACTTTGCGAACACTTCAGTGTTCGGGCGAAAAAGTTCGGGGGCCGCCGTGGCAGCGCGGGGGGGTGCGGCGGGGAGTGGGGGGGAGAGGGAGAGAGAGAGGGCTCCCCCCTGTTACCCGCTACTGCCGCCCGCGCCGCCACGCATCTCTCCGCCCCCCGGCGGCACCCGGACCTTTACGCGCGAACACTGCAGTGTTCGGCAAAGCCGGTGTCCGGGTGCGGATGTGTCCGTAACGGACATGTTCGCTCATCTCTAATTATGACATCATAATGGAATTTTGCATTATGACATCATAATGGAATGTTGCATTATGACATCATAATGGAATGTTGCATTATGACATCATAATGGAATGTTACATTATGACATCATAATGGAATTTTGCATTATGACATCATAATGGAATGTTGCATTATGACATCATAATGGAATGTTACATTATGACATCATAATGGAATTTTGCATTATGACATCATAATGGAATGTTGCATTATGACATCATAATGGAATTTTACATTATGACATCATAATGGAATTTTACATTATGACATCATAATGGAATTTTGCATTATGACATCATAATGGAGTGTTACATTATGACATCATAATGGAATTTTACATTATGACATCATAATGGAATTTTGCATTATGGCATCATAATGGAATTTTACATTATGACATTATAATGGAATTTTGCATTATGGCATCATAATGGAATGTTGCATTATGACATCATAATGGAATGTTGCATTATGACATCATAATGGAATTTTACATTATGACATCATAATGGAATTTTGCATTATGACATCATAATGGAATGTTGCATTACGACATCATAATGGAATTTTGCATTATGACATCATAATGGAAAGTTGCATTATGACATCATAATGGAATTTTGCATTATGAAATCATAATGGAATGTTGCATTATGACATCATAATGGAATGTTGCATTATGACATCATAATGGAATGTTGCTTTATGACATCATAATGGAATGTTGCATTATGACATCATAATGGAATGTTACATTATGACATCATAATGGAATTATACATTATGACATCGTAATGGAATGTTACATTATGACTTCATAATGGAATTATACATTATGACATCGTAATGGAATTTTACATTATGACATCATAATGGAATTTTGCATTATGACATCATAATGGAATTTTACATTATGACATCATAATGGAATTTTGCATTATGACATCATAATGGAATGTTGCATTATGACATCATAATGGAATTTTGCATTATGACATCATAATGGAATGTTGCATTATGACATCATAATGGGATTTTGCATTATGACATCATAATGGAATGTTGCATTATGACATCATAATGGGATTTTGCATTATGACATCATAATGGAATGTTACATTATGACATCATAATGGAATGTTGCATTATGACATCATAATGGAATGTTGCTTTATGACATCATAATGGAATTTTACATTATGACATCATAATGGAATGTTGCATTATCACATCATAATGGAATGTTGCATTATGACATCATAATGGAATTTTACATTATGACATCATAATGGAATTTTTCATTATGACATCATAACGGAATGTTGCTTTATGACATCATAATGGAATTTTACATTATGACATCATAACGGAATTTTACATTATGACATCATAATGGAATTTTGCATTATGACATCATAATGGAATGTTGCTTTATGACATCATAATGGAATGTTACATTATGACATCATAATGGAATGTTGCATTATGACATCATAATGGAATGTTGCATTATGACATCATAATGGAATGTTGCATTATGACATCATAATGGAATGTTGCATTATGACATCATAATGGAATGTTACATTATGACATCATAATGGAATTTTGCATTATGACATCATAATGGAATGTTGCTTTATGACATCATAATGGAATTTTGCATTATGACATCATAATGGAATGTTACATTATGACATCATAATGGAATGTTGCATTATGACATCATAATGGAATGTTGCATTATGACATCATAATGGAATGTTACATTATGACATCATAATGGAATGTTACATTATGACATCATAATGGAATGTTGCATTATGACATCATAATGGAATGTTGCATTATGACATCATAATGGAATGTTACATTATGACATCATTATGGAATGTTGCATTATGACATCATAATGGAATGTTACATTATGACATCATAATGGAATGTTACATTATGACATCATAATGGAATTTTACATTATGACATCATAATGGAATTTTGCATTATGACATCATAATGGAATTTTGCATTATGACATCGTAATGGAATTTTACATTATGACATCGTAATGGAATTTTGCATTATGACATCATAATGGAATTTTGCATTATGACATCATAATGGAATTTTACAATATGACATCACAATGGAATTTTGCATTATGACATCATAATGGAATGTTACATTATGACATCATAATGGAATTTTGCATTATGACATCATAATGGAATTTTGCATTATGGCATCATAATGGAATGTTACATTATGACATCATAATGGAATGTTGCTTTATGACATCATAATGGAATTTTGCATTATGACATCATAATGGAATGTTGCATTATGACATCATAATGGAATGTTACATTATGACATCGTAATGGAATTTTGCATTATGACATCATAATGGAATGTTGCATTATGACATCATAATGGAATTTTGCATTATGACATCGTAATGGAATTTTACATTATGACATCGTAATGGAATTTTGCATTATGACATCATAATGGAATTTTGCATTATGACATCATAATGGAATTTTACAATATGACATCACAATGGAATTTTGCATTATGACATCATAATGGAATGTTACATTATGACATCATAATGGAATTTTGCATTATGACATCATAATGGAATTTTGCATTATGGCATCATAATGGAATGTTACATTATGACATCATAATGGAATGTTGCTTTATGACATCATAATGGAATTTTGCATTATGACATCATAATGGAATGTTGCATTATGACATCATAATGGAATGTTACATTATGACATCGTAATGGAATTTTGCATTATGACATCATAATGGAATGTTGCATTATGACATCATAATGGAATTTTGCATTATGACATCATAATGGAATGTTACATTATGACAGCATAATGGAATGTTGCTTTATGACATCATAATGGAATTTTACATTATGACATCATATTGGAATTTTGCATTATGACATCATAACGGAATGTTACATTATGACATCATAATGAAATTTTGCATTATGACATCATAACGGAATGTTGCTTTATGACATCATAACGGAATGTTGCATTATGACATCATAATGGAATTTTGCATTATGACATCATAATGGAATGTTGCATTATGACATCATAATGGAATGTTGCATTATGACATCATAATGGAATGTTACATTATGACATCATAATGGAATGTTGCATTATGACATCATAATGGAATGTTACATTATGACATCATAATGGAATTTTGCATTATGACATCATAACGGAATGTTGCTTTATGACATCATAATGGAATGTTGCATTATGACATCATAACGGAATTTTGCATTATGACATCATAACGGAATGTTGCATTATGACATCATAATGGAATTTTACATTATGACATCATAACGGAATTTTACATTATGACATCATAATGGAATTTTGCATTATGACATCATAATGGAATGTTGCTTTATGACATCATAATGGAATGTTACATTATGACATCATAATGGAATGTTGCATTATGACATCATAATGGAATGTTGCATTATGACATCATAATGGAATGTTGCATTATGACATCATAATGGAATGTTACATTATGACATCATAATGGAATTTTGCATTATGACATCATAATGCAATGTTGCTTTATGACATCATCATGGAATTTTGCATTATGACATCATAATGGAATGTTACATTATGACATCATAATGGAATGTTGCATTATGACATCATAATGGAATGTTGCATTATGACATCATAATGGAATGTTACATTATGACATCATAATGGAATGTTACATTATGACATCATAATGGAATGTTGCATTATGACATCATAATGGAATGTTGCATTATGACATCATAATGGAATGTTACATTATGACATCATTATGGAATGTTGCATTATGACATCATAATGGAATGTTACATTATGACATCATAATGGAATGTTACATTATGACATCATAATGGAATTTTACATTATGACATCATAATGGAATTTTGCATTATGACATCGTAATGGAATTTTGCATTATGACATCGTAATGGAATTTTACATTATGACATCGTAATGGAATTTTGCATTATGACATCATAATGGAATTTTGCATTATGACATCATAATGGAATGTTGCATTATGACATCATAATGGAATTTTACATTATGACATCACAATGGAATTTTGCATTATGACATCATAATGGAATGTTACATTATGACATCATAATGGAATTTTGCATTATGACATCATAATGGAATTTTGCATTATGACATCATAATGGAATTTTGCATTATGGCATCATAATGGAATGTTACATTATGACATCATAATGGAATGTTGCTTTATGACATCATAATGGAATTTTACATTATGGCATCATAATGGAATTTTGCATTATGACATCATAATGGAATGTTGCATTATGACATCATAATGGAATGTTGCATTATGACATCATAATGGAATGTTACATTATGATATCATAATGGAATGTTGCATTATGACATCATAATGGAATGTTGCATTATGACATCATAATGGAATGTTACATTATGACATCATAATGGAATTTTGCATTATGACATCGTAATGGAATGTTGCATTATGACATCATAATGGAATGTTACATTATGACATCGTAATGGAATTTTGCATTATGACATCATAATGGAATGTTGCATTATGACATCATAATGGAATTTTGCATTATGACATCATAATGGAATGTTACATTATGACATCATAATGGAATGTTGCTTTATGACATCATAATGGAATTTTACATTATGACATCATAATGGAATTTTGCATTATGACATCATAATGGAATGTTGCATTATGACATCATAATGGAATTTTGCATTATGACATCATAATGGAATGTTGCATTATGACATCATAATGGAATGTTACATTATGACATCATAATGGAATTTTGCATTATGACATCATAATGGAATTTTACATTATGACATCATAATGGAATTTTGCATTATGACATCATAATGGAATGTTGCATTATGACATCATAATGGAATTTTACATTATGACATCGTAATGGAATTTTGCATTATGACATCATAATGGAATGTTACATTATGACATCATAATGGAATTTTACATTATGACATCGTAATGGAATTTTGCATTATGACATCATAATGGAATGTTACATTATGACATCATAATGGAATGTTACATTATGACATCGTAATGGAATGTTGCATTATGACATCATAATGGAATGTTACATTATGACATCATAATGGAATTTTACATTATGACATCGTAACGGAATTTTGCATTATGACATCATAACGGAATGTTACATTATGACATCATAATGGAATTTTGCATTATGACATCATAACGGAATGTTGCTTTATGACATCATAATGGAATTTTGCATTATGACATCGTAATGGAATTTTACATTATGACATCGTAATGGAATTTTGCATTATGACATCATAATGGAATTTTGCATTATGACATCATAATGGAATGTTGCATTATGACATCATAATGGAATTTTACATTATGACATCACAATGGAATTTTGCATTATGACATCATAATGGAATGTTACATTATGACATCATAATGGAATTTTGCATTATGACATCATAATGGAATTTTGCATTATGGCATCATAATGGAATGTTACATTATGACATCATAATGGAATGTTGCTTTATGACATCATAATGGAATTTTACATTATGGCATCATAATGGAATTTTGCATTATGACATCATAATGGAATGTTGCATTATGACATCATAATGGAATGTTGCATTATGACATCATAATGGAATGTTGCATTATGACATCATAATGGAATGTTACATTATGATATCATAATGGAATGTTGCATTATGACATCATAATGGAATGTTGCATTATGACATCATAATGGAATGTTACATTATGACATCATAATGGAATTTTGCATTATGACATCGTAATGGAATGTTGCATTATGACATCATAATGGAATGTTACATTATGACATCGTAATGGAATTTTGCATTATGACATCATAATGGAATGTTGCATTATGACATCATAATGGAATTTTGCATTATGACATCATAATGGAATGTTACATTATGACATCATAATGGAATGTTGCTTTATGACATCATAATGGAATTTTACATTATGACATCATAATGGAATTTTGCATTATGACATCATAATGGAATGTTGCATTATGACATCATAATGGAATGTTGCATTATGACATCATAATGGAATGTTGCATTATGACATCATAATGGAATGTTGCATTATGACATCATAATGGAATGTTACATTATGACATCATAATGGAATGTTGCATTATGACATCATAATGGAATGTTACATTATGACATCATAATGGAATTTTGCATTATGACATCATAATGGAATGTTGCATTATGACATCATAATGGAATTTTACATTATGACATCGTAATGGAATTTTGCATTATGACATCATAATGGAATGTTACATTATGACATCATAATGGAATTTTACATTATGACATCGTAATGGAATTTTGCATTATGACATCATAATGGAATGTTACATTATGACATCATAATGGAATTTTACATTATGACATCGTAATGGAATTTTGCATTATGACATCATAATGGAATGTTACATTATGACATCATAATGGAATTTTACATTATGACATCGTAACGGAATTTTGCATTATGACATCATAACGGAATGTTACATTATGACATCATAATGGAATTTTGCATTATGACATCATAACGGAATGTTGCTTTATGACATCATAATGGAATTTTGCATTATGACATCATAATGGAATGTTACATTATGACATCATAATGGAATGTTGCATTATGACATCATAATGGAATTTTACATTATGACATCATAATGGAATGTTACATTATGACATCATAATGGAATGTTACATTATGACATCATAATGGAATGTTACATTATGACATCATAATGGAATTTTGCATTATGACATCATAATGGAATTTTGCATTATGACATCATAATGGAATTTTGCATTATGACATCATAATGGAATTTTACATTATGACATCATAATGGAATTTTGCATTATGACATCATAATGGAATTTTGCATTATGACATCATAATGGAATGTTGCTTTATGACATCATAATGGAATTTTACATTATGACATCATAATGGAATTTTACATTATGAAATCATAATGGAATTTTGCATTATGACATCATAATGGAATGTTGCATTATGACATCATAATGGAATGTTGCATTATGACATCATAATGGAATGTTACATTATGACATCATAATGGAATTTTGCATTATGACATCATAATGGAATGTTGCTTTATGACATCATAATGGAATGTTGCTTTATGACATCATAATGGAATTTTACATTATGACATCATAATGGAATTTTGCATTATGACATCATAATGGAATGTTACATTATGACATCATAATTGAATTTTACATTATGACATCGTAATGGAATTTTGCATTATCACATCATAATGGAATGTTACATTATGACATCATAATGGAATTTTGCATTATGACATCATAATGGAATGTTACATTATGACATCATAATGGAATTTTGCATTATGACATCATAATGGAATTTTGCATTATGACATCATAATGGAATGTTACATTATGACATCATAATGGAATTTTGCATTATGACATCATAATGGAATTTTGCATTATGACATCATAATGGAATTTTGCATTATGACATCATAATGGAATTTTGCATTATGACATCATAATGGAATGTTACATTATGACATCATAATGGAATTTTGCATTATGACATCATAATGGAATTTTGCATTATGACATCATAATGGAATTTTGCATTATGACATCATAATGGAATGTTGCTTTATGACATCATAATGGAATTTTGCATTATGACATCATAATGGAATGTTGCTTTATGACATCATAATGGAATTTTACATTATGACATCATAATGGAATGTTGCATTATGACATCATAATGGAATGTTGCATTATGACATCATAATGGAATGTTACATTATGACATCATAATGGAATTTTGCATTATGACATCATAATGGAATGTTGCTTTATGACATCATAATGGAATGTTGCTTTATGACATCATAATGGAATTTTACATTATGACATCATAATGGAATTTTGCATTATGACATCATAATGGAATGTTACATTATGACATCATAATGGAATTTTACATTATGACATCGTAATGGAATTTTGCATTATCACATCATAATGGAATGTTACATTATGACATCATAATGGAATTTTGCATTATGACATCATAATGAAATTTTACATTATGACATCATTATGGAATTTTGCATTATGACATCATAATGGAATGTTACATTATGACATCATAATGGAATTTTACATTATGACATTGTAATGGAATTTTGCATTATCACATCATAATGGAATGTTACATTATGACATCATAATGGAATTTTGCATTATGACATCATAATGGAATTTTGCATTATGACATCATAATGGAATTTTACATTATGACATCATAATAGAATTTTACATTATGACATCATAATGGAATTTTGCTTGATGACATCATAATGGAATGTTGCTTTATGACATCATAATGGAATTTTACATTATGACATCATAATGGAATTTTGCATTATGACATCATAATGGAATGTTGCTTTATGACATCATAATGGAATTTTACATTATGACATCATAATGGAATTTTACATTATGAAATCATAATGGAATTTTGCATTATGACATCATAATGGAATGTTGCATTATGACATCATAATGGAATGTTGCATTATGACATCATAATGGAATGTTACATTATGACATCATAATGGAATTTTGCATTATGACATCATAATGGAATGTTGCTTTATGACATCATAATGGAATGTTGCTTTATGACATCATAATGGAATTTTACATTATGACATCATAATGGAATTTTGCATTATGACATCATAATGGAATGTTACATTATGACATCATAATTGAATTTTACATTATGACATCGTAATGGAATTTTGCATTATCACATCATAATGGAATGTTACATTATGACATCATAATGGAATTTTGCATTATGACATCATAATGGAATGTTACATTATGACATCATAATGGAATTTTGCATTATGACATCATAATGGAATTTTGCATTATGACATCATAATGGAATGTTACATTATGACATCATAATGGAATTTTGCATTATGACATCATAATGGAATTTTGCATTATGACATCATAATGGAATTTTGCATTATGACATCATAATGGAATTTTGCATTATGACATCATAATGGAATGTTACATTATGACATCATAATGGAATTTTGCATTATGACATCATAATGGAATTTTGCATTATGACATCATAATGGAATTTTGCATTATGACATCATAATGGAATGTTGCTTTATGACATCATAATGGAATTTTGCATTATGACATCATAATGGAATGTTGCTTTATGACATCATAATGGAATTTTACATTATGACATCATAATGGAATGTTGCATTATGACATCATAATGGAATGTTGCATTATGACATCATAATGGAATGTTACATTATGACATCATAATGGAATTTTGCATTATGACATCATAATGGAATGTTGCTTTATGACATCATAATGGAATGTTGCTTTATGACATCATAATGGAATTTTACATTATGACATCATAATGGAATTTTGCATTATGACATCATAATGGAATGTTACATTATGACATCATAATGGAATTTTACATTATGACATCGTAATGGAATTTTGCATTATCACATCATAATGGAATGTTACATTATGACATCATAATGGAATTTTGCATTATGACATCATAATGAAATTTTACATTATGACATCATTATGGAATTTTGCATTATGACATCATAATGGAATGTTACATTATGACATCATAATGGAATTTTACATTATGACATTGTAATGGAATTTTGCATTATCACATCATAATGGAATGTTACATTATGACATCATAATGGAATTTTGCATTATGACATCATAATGGAATTTTGCATTATGACATCATAATGGAATTTTACATTATGACATCATAATAGAATTTTACATTATGACATCATAATGGAATTTTGCTTGATGACATCATAATGGAATGTTGCTTTATGACATCATAATGGAATTTTACATTATTACATCATAATGGAATGTTGCATTATGACATCATAATGGAATGTTGCATTATGACATCATAATGGAATGTTGCATTATGACATCATAATGGAATGTTACATTATGACATCATAATGGAATTTTGCATTATGACATCATAATGGAATTTTGCATTATGACATCATAATGGAATTTTGCATTATGACATCATAATGGAATTTTGCATTATGACATCATAATGGAATGTTGCATTATGACATCATAATGGAATTTTACATTATGACATCATAATGGAATTTTGCATTATGACATCATAATGGAATGTTACATTATGACATCATAATGGAATTTTGCATTATGACATCATAATGTAATTTTGCATTATGACATCATAATGGAATTTTGCATTATGACATCATAATGGAATTTTGCATTATGACATCATAATGGAATTTTACATTATGACATCATAATGTAATTTTGCATTATGACATCATAATGGAATTTTGCATTATGACATCATAATGGAATGTTGCTTTATGACATCATAATGGAATTTTACATTATGACATCATAATGGAATTTTGCATTATGACATCATAATGGAATGTTACATTATGACATCATAATGGAATGTTGCATTATGACATCATAATGGAATGTTACATTATGACATCATAATGGAATGTTACATTATGACATCATAATGGAATGTTACATTATGACATCATAATGGAATTTTACATTATGACATCATAATGTAATTTTGCATTATGACATCATAATGGAATTTTGCATTATGACATCATAATGGAATGTTACATTATGACATCATAATGGAATTTTACATTATGACATCATAATGGAATTTTGCATTATGACATCATAATGGAATGTTACATTATGACATCATAATGGAATTTTACATTATGACATCATAATATAATTTTGCATTATGACATCATAATGGAATTTTACATTATGATATCATAATGGAATTTTGCATTATGACATCATAATGGAATTTTGCATTATGACATCATAATGGAATGTTGCATTATGACATCATAATGGAATTTTGCATTATGACATCATAATGGAATGTTGCATTATGACATCATAATGGAATGTTACATTATGACATCATAATGGAATTTTGCATTATGACATCATAATGGAATGTTGCTTTATGACATCATAATGGAATGTTACATTATGACATCATAATGCAATTTTGCATTATGACATCATAATTAAATGTTACATTATGACATCATAATGGAATTTTACATTATGACATCGTAATGGAATTTTGCATTATAACATCATAATGGAATGTTACATTATGACATCATAATGGAATGTTACATTATGACATCATAATGGAATTTTGCATTATGACATCGTAACGGAATTTTGCATGATGACATCATAACGGAATGTTACAATATGACATCATAATGGAATTTTGCATTATGACATCGTAACGGAATGTTGCATGATGACATCACAACGGAATGTTACATTATGACATCATAATGGAATTTTGCATTATGACATCATAACGGAATGTTGCTTTATGACATCATAACGGAATGTTGCATTATGACGTCATAATGGAATGTTGCATTATGACGTCATAATGGAATGTTGCTTTATGACATCATAATGGAATTTTGCATTATGACATCATAATGGAATGTTGCTTTATGACATCATAATGGAATTTTACATTATGACATCGTAATGGAATTTTGCATTATGACATCATAATGGAATGTTACATTATGACATCATAATGGAATTTTACATTATGACATCGTAACGGAATTTTGCATTATGACATCATAACGGAATGTTACATTATGACATCATAATGGAATTTTGCATTATGACATCATAACGGAATGTTGCTTTATGACATCATAACGGAATGTTGCATTATGACATCATAATGGAATGTTGCATTATGACATCATAACGGAATGTTGCTTTATGACATCATAACGGAATGTTGCATTATGACATCATAATGGAATTTTGCATTATGACATCATAATGGAATGTTGCATTATGACGTCATAATGGAATGTTGCATTATGACATCATAATGGAATGTTGCATTATGACGTCATAATGGAATGTTACATTATGACATCATAATGGAATTTTACATTATGACATCATAATGGAATGTTGCTTTATGACATCATAATGGAATTTTACATTATGACATCGTAATGGAATTTTGCATTATGACATCATAATGGAATTTTACATTATGAAATCATAATGGAATTTTGCATTATGACATCATAATGGAATGTTGCATTATGACATCATAATGGAATGTTGCATTATGACATCATAATGGAATGTTACATTATGACATCATAATGGAATTTTGCATTATGACATCATAATGGAATGTTGCTTTATGACATCATAATGGAATGTTGCTTTATGACATCATAATGGAATTTTACATTATGACATCATAATGGAATTTTGCATTATGACATCGTAATGGAATTTTGCATTATCACATCATAATGGAATGTTACATTATGACATCATAATGGAATTTTGCATTATGACATCATAATGGAATTTTGCATTATGACATCATAATGGAATTTTACATTATGACATCATAATGGAATTTTGCATTATGACATCATAATGGAATGTTACATTATGACATCATAATGGAATTTTACATTATGACATCATAATGGAATTTTACATTATGACATCATAATGGAATTTTGCATTATGACATCATAATGGAATGTTACATTATGACATCATAATGGAATTTTACATTATGACATCATAATGGAATTTTACATTATGACATCATAATGGAATTTTGCATTATGACATCATAATGGAATGTTGCTTTATGACATCATAATGGAATTTTACATTATGACATCATAATGGAATGTTGCATTATGACATCATAATGGAATGTTACATTATGACATCATAATGGAATTTTGCATTATGACATCATAATGGAATTTTGCATTATGACATCATAATGGAATTTTGCATTATGACATCATAATGAAATTTTACATTATGACATCATTATGGAATTTTGCATTATGACATCAAATGGAATGTTACATTATGACATCATAATGGAATTTTACATTATGACATTGTAATGGAATTTTGCATTATCACATCATAATGGAATGTTACATTATGACATCATAATGGAATTTTGCATTATGACATCATAATGGAATTTTGCATTATGACATCATAATGGAATTTTACATTATGACATCATAATGGAATTTTGCATTATGACATCATAATGGAATGTTACATTATGACATCATAATGGAATTTTACATTATGACATCATAATGGAATTTTTACATTATGACATCATAATGGAATTTTGCTTTATGACATCATAATGGAATGTTGCTTTATGACATCATAATGGAATTTTACATTATGACATCATAATGGAATGTTGCATTATGACATCATAATGGAATGTTGCATTATGACATCATAATGGAATGTTGCATTATGACATCATAATGGAATTTTACATTATGACATCATAATGGAATGTTGCATTATGACATCATAATGGAATGTTGCATTATGACATCATAATGGAATGTTACATTATGACATCATAATGGAATTTTGCATTATGACATCATAATGGAATTTTGCATTATGACATCATAATGGAATTTTGCATTATGACATCATAATGGAATTTTGCATTATGACATCATAATGGAATGTTGCATTATGACATCATAATGGAATTTTACATTATGACATCATAATGGAATTTTGCATTATGACATCATAATGGAATGTTACATTATGACATCATAATGGAATGTTGCATTATGACATCATAATGGAATGTTACATTATGACATCATAATGGAATGTTACATTATGACATCATAATGGAATGTCACATTATGACATCATAATGGAATTTTGCATTATGACATCATAATGGAATTTTTCATTATGACATCATAATGGAATTTTGCATTATGACATCATAATGGAATTTTGCATTATGACATCATAATGGAATTTTACATTATGACATCATAATGTAATTTTGCATTATGACATCATAATGGAATTTTGCATTATGACATCATAATGGAATGTTGCTTTATGACATCATAATGGAATTTTACATTATGACATCATAATGGAATTTTACATTATGACATCATAATGGAATGTTACATTATGACATCATAATGGAATTTTGCATTATGACATCATAATGGAATGTTACATTATGACATCATAATAGAATTTTACATTATGACATCATAATGGAATTTTACATTATGACATCATAATGGAATTTTGCTTTATGACATCATAATGGAATGTTGCTTTATGACATCAGAATGGAATTTTACATTATGACATCATAATGGAATGTTGCATTATGACATCATAATGGAATGTTGCATTATGACATCATAATGGAATGTTGCATTATGACATCATAATGGAATGTTACATTATGACATCATAATGGAATTTTGCATTATGACATCATAATGGAATTTTGCATTATGACATCATAATGGAATTTTGCATTATGACATCATAATGGAATTTTGCATTATGACATCATAATGGAATTTTGCATTATGACATCATAATGGAATGTTGCATTATGACATCATAATGGAATTTTACATTATGACATCATAATGGAATTTTGCATTATGACATCATAATGGAATGTTACATTATGACATTATAATGGAATGTTGCATTATGACATCATAATGGAATGTTACATTATGACATCATAATGGAATGTTACATTATGACATCATAATGGAATGTTACATTATGACATCATAATGGAACTTTGCATTATGACATCATAATGGAACTTTGCATTATGACATCATAATGTAATTTTGCATTATGACATCATAATGGAATTTTACATTATGACATCATAATGGAATTTTGCATTATGACATCATAATGGAATGTTACATTATGACATCATAATGGAATGTTGCATTATGACATCATAATGGAATGTTACATTATGACATCATAATGGAATGTTACATTATGACATCATAATGGAATGTTACATTATGACATCATAATGGAATTTTACATTATGACATCATAATGTAATTTTGCATTATGACATCATAATGGAATTTTGCATTATGACATCATAATGGAATGTTGCTTTATGACATCATAATGGAATTTTACATTATGACATCATAATGTAATTTTGCATTATGACATTATAATGGAATTTTGCATTATGACATCATAATGGAATTTTGCATTATGACATCATAATGGAATGTTACATTATGACATCATAATGGAATGTTGCATTATGACATCATAATGGAATTTTGCATTATGACATCATAACGGAATGTTGCTTTATGACATCATAACGGAATGTTGCATTATGACATCATAATGGAATGTTGCATTATGACATCATAACGGAATGTTGCTTTATGACATCATAACGAAATGTTGCATTATGACATCATAATGGAATTTTGCATTATGACATCATAATGGAATGTTGCATTATGACGTCATAATGGAATGTTGCATTATGACGTCATAATGGAATGTTGCATTATGACGTCATAATGGAATGTTACATTATGACATCATAATGGAATTTTACATTATGACATCATAATGGAATGTTGCTTTATGACATCATAATGGAATTTTACATTATGACATCGTAATGGAATTTTGCATTATGACATCATAATGGAATTTTACATTATGAAATCATAATGGAATTTTGCATTATGACATCATAATGGAATGTTGCATTATGACATCATAATGGAATGTTGCATTATGACATCATAATGGAATGTTACATTATGACATCATAATGGAATTTTGCATTATGACATCATAATGGAATGTTGCTTTATGACATCATAATGGAATGTTGCTTTATGACATCATAATGGAATTTTACATTATGACATCATAATGGAATTTTGCATTATGACATCGTAATGGAATTTTGCATTATCACATCATAATGGAATGTTACATTATGACATCATAATGGAATTTTGCATTATGACATCATAATGGAATTTTGCATTATGACATCATAATGGAATTTTACATTATGACATCATAATGGAATTTTGCATTATGACATCATAATGGAATGTTACATTATGACATCATAATGGAATTTTACATTATGACATCATAATGGAATTCTACATTATGACATCATAATGGAATTTTGCATTATGACATCATAATGGAATGTTGCTTTATGACATCATAATGGAATTTTACATTATGACATCATAATGGAATTTTACATTATGACATCATAATGGAATTTTGCATTATGACATCATAATGGAATGTTGCTTTATGACATCATAATGGAATTTTACATTATGACATCATAATGGAATGTTGCATTATGACATCATAATGGAATGTTACATTATGACATCATAATGGAATTTTGCATTATGACATCATAATGGAATTTTGCATTATGACATCATAATGGAATTTTGCATTATGACATCATAATGAAATTTTACATTATGACATCATTATGGAATTTTGCATTATGACATCATAATGGAATGTTACATTATGACATCATAATGGAATTTTACATTATGACATTGTAATGGAATTTTGCATTATCACATCATAATGGAATGTTACATTATGACATCATAATGGAATTTTGCATTATGACATCATAATGGAATTTTGCATTATGACATCGTAATGGAATGTTACATTATGACTTCATAATGGAATTATACATTATGACATCGTAATGGAATTTTACATTATGACATCATAATGGAATTTTGCATTATGACATCATAATGGAATTTTACATTATGACATCATAATGGAATTTTGCATTATGACATCATAATGGAATGTTGCATTATGACATCATAATGGAATTTTGCATTATGACATCATAATGGAATGTTGCATTATGACATCATAATGGGATTTTGCATTATGACATCATAATGGAATGTTGCATTATGACATCATAATGGGATTTTGCATTATGACATCATAATGGAATGTTACATTATGACATCATAATGGAATGTTGCATTATGACATCATAATGGAATGTTGCTTTATGACATCATAATGGAATTTTACATTATGACATCATAATGGAATGTTGCATTATCACATCATAATGGAATGTTGCATTATGACATCATAATGGAATTTTACATTATGACATCATAATGGAATTTTTCATTATGACATCATAACGGAATGTTGCTTTATGACATCATAATGGAATTTTACATTATGACATCATAACGGAATTTTACATTATGACATCATAATGGAATTTTGCATTATGACATCATAATGGAATGTTGCTTTATGACATCATAATGGAATGTTGCATTATGACATCATAATGGAATGTTGCATTATGACATCATAATGGAATGTTGCATTATGACATCATAATGGAATGTTGCATTATGACATCATAATGGAATGTTACATTATGACATCATAATGGAATTTTGCATTATGACATCATAATGGAATGTTGCTTTATGACATCATAATGGAATTTTGCATTATGACATCATAATGGAATGTTACATTATGACATCATAATGGAATGTTGCATTATGACATCATAATGGAATGTTGCATTATGACATCATAATGGAATGTTACATTATGACATCATAATGGAATGTTACATTATGACATCATAATGGAATGTTGCATTATGACATCATAATGGAATGTTGCATTATGACATCATAATGGAATGTTACATTATGACATCATTATGGAATGTTGCATTATGACATCATAATGGAATGTTACATTATGACATCATAATGGAATGTTACATTATG
The DNA here is from genome assembly GCF_035609145.1 of Eleutherodactylus coqui. Taxonomy (NCBI): domain Eukaryota; kingdom Metazoa; phylum Chordata; class Amphibia; order Anura; family Eleutherodactylidae; genus Eleutherodactylus; species Eleutherodactylus coqui. Next base: position 1,558,419 of record NW_027102368.1, read on the forward strand.
ACATCATAATGGAATTTTACATTATGACATCATAATGGAATTTTGCATTATGACATCATAATGGAATTTTGCATTATGACATCGTAATGGAATTTTACATTATGACATCGTAATGGAATTTTGCATTATGACATCATAATGGAATTTTGCATTATGACATCATAATGGAATTTTGCATTATGACATCATAATGGAATGTTGCATTATGACATCATAATGGAATTTTACAATATGACATCACAATGGAATTTTGCATTATGACATCATAATGGAATGTTACATTATGACATCATAATGGAATTTTGCATTATGACATCATAATGGAATTTTGCATTATGGCATCATAATGGAATGTTACATTATGACATCATAATGGAATGTTGCTTTATGACATCATAATGGAATTTTGCATTATGACATCATAATGGAATGTTGCATTATGACATCATAATGGAATGTTACATTATGACATCGTAATGGAATTTTGCATTATGACATCATAATGGAATGTTGCATTATGACATCATAATGGAATTTTGCATTATGACATCATAATGGAATGTTACATTATGACAGCATAATGGAATGTTGCTTTATGACATCATAATGGAATTTTACATTATGACATCATATTGGAATTTTGCATTATGACATCATAACGGAATGTTACATTATGACATCATAATGAAATTTTGCATTATGACATCATAACGGAATGTTGCTTTATGACATCATAACGGAATGTTGCATTATGACATCATAATGAAATTTTGCATTATGACATCATAACGGAATGTTGCTTTATGACATCATAACGGAATGTTGCATTATGACATCATAATGGAATTTTGCATTATGACATCATAATGGAATGTTGCATTATGACATCATAATGGAATGTTGCATTATGACATCATAATGGAATTTTGCATTATGACATCATAATGGAATGTTGCATTATGACATCATAACGGAATGTTACATTATGACATCATAATGGAATTTTGCATTATGACATCATAACGGAATGTTGCTTTATGACATCATAACGGAATGTTGCATTATGACATCATAACGGAATTTTGCATTATGACATCATAACGGAATGTTGCATTATGACATCATAATGGAATTTTACATTATGACATCATAACGGAATTTTACATTATGACATCATAATGGAATTTTGCATTATGACATCATAATGGAATGTTGCATTATGACATCATAATGGAATGTTGCATTATGACATCATAATGGAATGTTGCATTATGACATCATAATGGAATGTTACATTATGACATCATAATGGAATTTTGCATTATGACATCATAATGGAATGTTGCATTATGACATCATCATGGAATTTTGCATTATGACATCATAATGGAATGTTACATTATGACATCATAATGGAATGTTGCATTATGACATCATAATGGAATGTTGCATTATGACATCATAATGGAATGTTACATTATGACATCATAATGGAATGTTACATTATGACATCATAATGGAATGTTGCATTATGACATCATAATGGAATGTTGCATTATGACATCATAATGGAATGTTACATTATGACATCATTATGGAATGTTGCATTATGACATCATAATGGAATGTTACATTATGACATCATAATGGAATGTTACATTATGACATCATAATGGAATTTTACATTATGACATCATAATGGAATTTTGCATTATGACATCGTAATGGAATTTTGCATTATGACATCGTAATGGAATTTTACATTATGACATCGTAATGGAATTTTGCATTATGACATCATAATGGAATTTTGCATTATGACATCATAATGGAATGTTGCATTATGACATCATAATGGAATTCTACATTATGACATCACAATGGAATTTTGCATTATGACATCATAATGGAATGTTACATTATGACATCATAATGGAATTTTGCATTATGACATCATAATGGAATTTTGCATTATGGCATCATAATGGAATGTTGCTTTATGACATCATAATGGAATTTTACATTATGGCATCATAATGGAATTTTGCATTATGACATCATAATGGAATGTTGCATTATGACATCATAATGGAATGTTGCATTATGACATCATAATGGAATGTTACATTATGATATCATAATGGAATGTTGCATTATGACATCATAATGGAATGTTGCATTATGACATCATAATGGAATGTTACATTATGACATCATAATGGAATTTTGCATTATGACATCGTAATGGAATGTTGCATTATGACATCATAATGGAATGTTACATTATGACATCGTAATGGAATTTTGCATTATGACATCATAATGGAATGTTGCATTATGACATCATAATGGAATTTTGCATTATGACATCATAATGGAATGTTACATTATGACATCATAATGGAATGTTGCTTTATGACATCATAATGGAATTTTACATTATGACATCATAATGGAATTTTGCATTATGACATCATAATGGAATGTTGCATTATGACATCATAATGGAATGTTGCATTATGACATCATAATGGAATGTTGCATTATGACATCATAATGGAATGTTACATTATGACATCATAATGGAATGTTGCATTATGACATCATAATGGAATGTTACATTATGACATCATAATGGCATTTTGCATTATGACATCATAATGGAATGTTGCATTATGACATCATAATGGAATTTTACATTATGACATCGTAATGGAATTTTGCATTATGACATCATAATGGAATGTTACATTATGACATCATAATGGAATTTTACATTATGACATCGTAATGGAATTTTGCATTATGACATCATAATGGAATGTTACATTATGACATCATAATGGAATTTTACATTATGACATCGTAATGGAATTTTGCATTATGACATCATAATGGAATGTTACATTATGACATCATAATGGAATTTTACATTATGACATCGTAACGGAATTTTGCATTATGACATCATAACGGAATGTTACATTATGACATCATAATGGAATTTTGCATTATGACATCATAACGGAATGTTGCTTTATGACATCATAATGGAATTTTGCATTATGACATCATAATGGAATGTTACATTATGACATCATAACGGAATGTTGCATTATGACATCATAATGGAATTTTACATTATGACATCATAATGGAATGTTACATTATGACATCATAATGGAATGTTACATTATGACATCATAATGGAATGTTACATTATGACATCATAATGGAATTTTGCATTATGACATCATAATGGAATTTTGCATTATGACATCATAATGGAATTTTGCATTATGACATCATAATGGAATTTTACATTATGACATCATAATGGAATTTTGCATTATGACATCATAATGGAATTTTGCATTATGACATCATAATGGAATGTTGCTTTATGACATCATAATGGAATTTTACATTATGACATCATAATGGAATTTTACATTATGAAATCATGATGGAATTTTGCATTATGACATCATAATGGAATGTTGCATTATGACATCATAATGGAATGTTGCATTATGACATCATAATGGAATGTTACATTATGACATCATAATGGAATGTTGCATTATGACATCATAATGGAATGTTGCTTTATGACATCATAATGGAATGTTGCTTTATGACATCATAATGGAATTTTACATTATGACATCATAATGGAATTTTGCATTATGACATCATAATGGAATGTTACATTATGACATCATAATTGAATTTTACATTATGACATCGTAATGGAATTTTGCATTATGACATCATAATGGAATGTTACATTATGACATCATAATGGAATTTTGCATTATGACATCATAATGGAATGTTACATTATGACATCATAATGGAATTTTGCATTATGACATCATAATGGAATTTTGCATTATGACATCATAATGGAATGTTACATTATGACATCATAATGGAATTTTGCATTATGACATCATAATGGAATTTTGCATTATGACATCATAATGGAATTTTACATTATGACATCATAATGTAATTTTGCATTATGACATCATAATGGAATTTTGCATTATGACATCATAATGGAATGTTGCTTTATGACATCATAATGGAATTTTGCATTATGACATCATAATGGAATGTTGCTTTATGACATCATAATGGAATTTTACATTATGACATCATAATGGAATGTTGCATTATGACATCATAATGGAATGTTGCATTATGACATCATAATGGAATGTTACATTATGACATCATAATGGAATTTTGCATTATGACATCATAATGGAATGTTGCTTTATGACATCATAATGGAATGTTGCTTTATGACATCATAATGGAATTTTACATTATGACATCATAATGGAATTTTGCATTATGACATCATAATGGAATGTTACATTATGACATCATAATGGAATTTTACATTATGACATCGTAATGGAATTTTGCATTATGACATCATAATGGAATGTTACATTATGACATCATAATGGAATTTTGCATTATGACATCATAATGGAATTTTGCATTATGACATCATAATGGAATGTTACATTATGACATCATAATAGAATTTTACATTATGACATCATAATGGAATTTTGCTTTATGACATCATAATGGAATGTTGCTTTATGACATCATAATGGAATTTTACATTATTACATCATAATGGAATGTTGCATTATGACATCATAATGGAATGTTGCATTATGACATCATAATGGAATGTTGCATTATGACATCATAATGGAATGTTACATTATGACATCATAATGGAATTTTGCATTATGACATCATAATGGAATTTTGCATTATGACATCATAATGGAATTTTGCATTATGACATCATAATGGAATTTTGCATTATGACATCATAATGGAATGTTGCATTATGACATCATAATGGAATTTTACATTATGACATCATAATGGAATTTTGCATTATGACATCATAATGGAATGTTACATTATGACATCATAATGGAATGTTGCATTATGACATCATAATGGAATGTTACATTATGACATCATAATGGAATGTTACATTATGACATCGTAATGGAATGTTACATTATGACATCATAAGGGAATTTTGCATTATGACATCATAATGGAATTTTGCATTATGACATCATAATGGAATTTTGCATTATGACATCATAATGGAATTTTGCATTATGACATCATAATGTAATTTTGCATTATGACATCATAACGGAATGTTGCTTTATGACATCATAACGGAATGTTGCATTATGACATCATAATGGAATGTTGCATTATGACATCATAACGGAATGTTGCTTTATGACATCATAACGGAATGTTGCATTATGACATCATAATGGAATTTTGCATTATGACATCATAATGGAATGTTGCATTATGACGTCATAATGGAATGTTGCATTATGACATCATAATGGAATGTTGCATTATGACGTCATAATGGAATGTTACATTATGACATCATAATGGAATTTTACATTATGACATCATAATGGAATGTTGCTTTATGACATCATAATGGAATTTTACATTATGACATCGTAATGGAATTTTGCATTATGACATCATAATGGAATTTTACATTATGAAATCATAATGGAATTTTGCATTATGACATCATAATGGAATGTTGCATTATGACATCATAATGGAATGTTGCATTATGACATCATAATGGAATGTTACATTATGACATCATAATGGAATTTTGCATTATGACATCATAATGGAATGTTGCTTTATGACATCATAATGGAATGTTGCTTTATGACATCATAATGGAATTTTACATTATGACATCATAATGTAATTTTGCATTATGACATCATAATGGAATTTTGCATTATGACATCATAATGGAATGTTGCTTTATGACATCATAATGGAATTTTGCATTATGACATCATAATGGAATGTTACATTATGACATCATAATGGAATGTTGCATTATGACATCATAATGGAATGTTACATTATGACATCATAATGGAATGTTACATTATGACATCATAATGGAATGTTACATTATGACATCATAATGTAATTTTACATTATGACATCATAATGTAATTTTGCATTATGACATCATAATGGAATTTTGCATTATGACATCATAATGGAATGTTGCTTTATGACATCATAATGGAATTTTACATTATGACATCATAATGGAATTTTACATTATGAAATCATAATGGAATTTTGCATTATGACATCATAATGGAATGTTACATTATGACATCATAATGGAATTTTACATTATGACATCATAATGGAATTTTGCATTATGACATCATAATGGAATGTTACATTATGACATCATAATGGAATTTTACATTATGACATCATAATATAATTTTGCATTATGACATCATAATGGAATGTTGCATTATGACATCATAATGGAATTTTGCATTATGACATCATAATGGAATGTTACATTATGACATCATAATGGAATTTTACATTATGACATCATAATATAATTTTGCATTATGACATCATAATGGAATGTTGCATTATGACATCATAATGGAATTTTGCATTATGACATCATAATGGAATGTTGCATTATGACATCATAATGGAATGTTACATTATGACATCATAATGGAATTTTGCATTATGACATCGTAATGGAATGTTGCTTTATGACATCATAATGGAATGTTACATTATGACATCGTAATGCAATTTTGCATTATGACATCATAATTGAATGTTACATTATGACATCATAATGGAATTTTACATTATGACATCGTAATGGAATTTTGCATTATGACATCATAATGGAATGTTACATTATGACATCATAATGGAATGTTACATTATGACATCATAATGGAATTTTGCATTATGACATCGTAACGGAATTTTGCATGATGACATCATAACGGAATGTTGCTTTATGACATCATAACGGAATGTTGCATTATGACATCGTAACGGAATGTTGCATGATGACATCACAACGGAATGTTACATTATGACATCATAATGGAATTTTGCATTATGACATCATAACGGAATGTTGCTTTATGACATCATAACGGAATGTTGCATTATGACATCATAATGGAATTTTGCATTATGACGTCATAATGGAATGTTGCTTTATGACATCATAATGGAATGTTGCATTATGACATCATAATGGAATGTTGCTTTATGACATCATAATGGAATTTTACATTATGACATCGTAATGGAATGTTGCATTATGACGTCATAATGGAATGTTGCTTTATGACATCGTAATGGAATTTTGCATTATGACATCATAATGGAATGTTACATTATGACATCATAATGGAATTTTACATTATGACATCGTAACGGAATTTTGCATTATGACATCATAACGGAATGTTGCTTTATGACATCATAACGGAATGTTGCATTATGACATCATAACGGAATTTTGCTTTATGACATCATAACGGAATGTTGCATTATGACGTCATAATGGAATGTTGCATTATGACATCATAACGGAATGTTGCATTATGACGTCATAACGGAATGTTGCATTATGACATCATAATGGAATTTTGCATTATGACGTCATAATGGAATGTTGCATTATGACGTCATAATGGAATTTTACATTATGACATCATAATGGAATGTTGCTTTATGACATCATAATGGAATTTTACATTATGACATCGTAATGGAATTTTGCATTATGACATCATAATGGAATTTTACATTATGACATCATAATGGAATTTTACATTATGACATCGTAATGGAATTTTGCATTATGACATCATAATGGAATTTTACATTATGAAATCATAATGGAATTTTGCATTATGACATCATAATGGAATGTTGCATTATGACATCATAATGGAATGTTGCATTATGACATCGTAATGGAATGTTACATTATGACATCATAATGGAATTTTGCATTATGACATCATAATGGAATGTTGCTTTATGACATCATAATGGAATGTTGCTTTATGACATCATAATGGAATTTTACATTATGACATCGTAATGGAATTTTGCATTATCACATCATAATGGAATGTTACATTATGACATCATAATGGAATTTTGCATTATGACATCATAATGGAATTTTGCATTATGACATCATAATGGAATTTTACATTATGACATCATAATGGAATTTTGCATTATGACATCATAATGGAATGTTACATTATGACATCATAATGGAATTTTACATTATGACATCATAATGGAATTTTACATTATGACATCATAATGGAATGTTGCTTTATGACATCATAATGGAATTTTACATTATGACATTATAATGGAATGTTGCATTATGACATCATAATGGAATGTTACATTATGACATCATAATGGAATTTTGCATTATGACATCATAATGGAATTTTGCATTATGACATCATAATGGAATTTTGCATTATGACATCATAATGAAATTTTACATTATGACATCATTATGGAATTTTGCATTATGACATCATAATGGAATGTTACATTATGACATCATAATGGAATTTTACATTATGACATCGTAATGGAATTTTGCATTATCACATCATAATGGAATGTTACATTATGACATCATAATGGAATTTTGCATTATGACATCATAATGGAATTTTGCATTATGACATCATAATGGAATTTTACATTATGACATCATAATGGAATTTTGCATTATGACATCATAATGGAATGTTACATTATGACATCATAATGGAATTTTACATTATGACATCATAATGGAATTTTACATTATGACATCATAATGGAATTTTGCTTTATGACATCATAATGGAATGTTGCTTTATGACATCATAATGGAATTTTACATTATGACATCATAATGGAATGTTGCATTATGACATCATAATGGAATGTTGCATTATGACATCATAATGGAATGTTGCATTATGACATCATAATGGAATGTTACATTATGACATCATAATGGAATTTTGCATTATGACATCATAATGGAATTTTGCATTATGACATCATAATGGAATTTTGCATTATGACATCATAATGGAATGTTGCATTATGACATCATAATGGAATTTTACATTATGACATCATAATGGAATTTTGCATTATGACATCATAATGGAATGTTACATTATGACATCATAATGGAATGTTGCATTATGACATCATAATGGAATGTTACATTATGACATCATAATGGAATGTTACATTATGACATCATAATGGAATGTTACATTATGACATCATAATGGAATTTTGCATTATGACATCATAATGGAATTTTGCATTATGACATCATAATGGAATTTTACATTATGACATCATAATGGAATGTTGCATTATGACATCATAATGGAATTTTGCATTATGACATCATAATGGAATGTTGCATTATGACATCATAATGGAATGTTACATTATGACATCATAATGGAATTTTGCATTATGACATCGTAATGGAATGTTGCTTTATGACATCATAATGGAATGTTACATTATGACATCGTAATGGAATTTTACATTATGACATCATAATGGAATTTTGCATTATGACATCATAATGGAATGTTACATTATGACATCATAATGGAATGTTACATTATGACATCATAATGGAATTTTGCATTATGACATCATAATGGAATTTTACATTATGACATCATAATATAATTTTGCATTATGACATCATAATGGAATGTTGCATTATGACATCATAATGGAATTTTGCATTATGACATCATAATGGAATGTTGCATTATGACATCATAATGGAATGTTACATTATGACATCATAATGGAATTTTGCATTATGACATCGTAATGGAATGTTGCTTTATGACATCATAATGGAATGTTACATTATGACATCGTAATGGAATTTTACATTATGACATCATAATGGAATTTTGCATTATGACATCATAATGGAATGTTACATTATGACATCATAATGGAATTTTACATTATGACATCATAATGGAATTTTGCATTATGACATCATAATGGAATGTTACATTATGACATCATAATGGAATGTTGCATTATGACATCATAATGGAATGTTGCATTATGACATCATAATGGAATGTTACATTATGACATCATAATGGAATGTTACATTATGACATCATAATGGAATGTTACATTATGACATCATAATGGAATTTTGCATTATGACATCATAATGGAATTTTGCATTATGACATCATAATGGAATTTTGCATTATGACATCATAATGGAATTTTACATTATGACATCATAATGTAATTTGCATTATGACATCATAATGGAATTTTGCATTATGACATCATAATGGAATGTTGCTTTATGACATCATAATGGAATTTTACATTATGACATCATAATGGAATTTTACATTATGAAATCATAATGGAATTTTGCATTATGACATCATAATGGAATGTTACATTATGACATCATAATGGAATTTTACATTATGACATCATAATGGAATTTTGCATTATGACATCATAATGGAATGTTACATTATGACATCATAATGGAATTTTACATTATGACATCGTAATGGGATTTTGCATTATGACATCATAATGGAATGTTACATTATGACATCATAATGGAATTTTACATTATGACATCGTAATGGAATTTTGCATTATGACATCATAATGGAATGTTACATTATGACATCATAATGGAATTTTACATTATGACATCGTAACGGAATTTTGCATTATGACATCATAACGGAATGTTACATTATGACATCATAATGGAATTTTGCATTATGACATCATAACGGAATGTTGCTTTATGACATCATAATGGAATTTTGCATTATGACATCATAATGGAATGTTACATTATGACATCATAACGGAATGTTGCATTATGACATCATAATGGAATTTTACATTATGACATCATAATGGAATGTTACATTATGACATCATAATGGAATGTTACATTATGACATCATAATGGAATGTTACATTATGACATCATAATGGAATTTTGCATTATGACATCATAATGGAATTTTGCATTATGACATCATAATGGAATTTTGCATTATGACATCATAATGGAATTTTACATTATGACATCATAATGGAATTTTGCATTATGACATCATAATGGAATTTTGCATTATGACATCATAATGGAATGTTGCTTTATGACATCATAATGGAATTTTACATTATGACATCATAATGGAATTTTACATTATGAAATCATGATGGAATTTTGCATTATGACATCATAATGGAATGTTGCATTATGACATCATAATGGAATGTTGCATTATGACATCATAATGGAATGTTACATTATGACATCATAATGGAATGTTGCATTATGACATCATAATGGAATGTTGCTTTATGACATCATAATGGAATGTTGCTTTATGACATCATAATGGAATTTTACATTATGACATCATAATGGAATTTTGCATTATGACATCATAATGGAATGTTACATTATGACATCATAATTGAATTTTACATTATGACATCGTAATGGAATTTTGCATTATCACATCATAATGGAATGTTACATTATGACATCATAATGGAATTTTGCATTATGACATCATAATGGAATGTTACATTATGACATCATAATGGAATTTTGCATTATGACATCATAATGGAATTTTGCATTATGACATCATAATGGAATGTTACATTATGACATCATAATGGAATTTTGCATTATGACATCATAATGGAATTTTGCATTATGACATCATAATGGAATTTTACATTATGACATCATAATGTAATTTTGCATTATGACATCATAATGGAATTTTGCATTATGACATCATAATGGAATGTTGCTTTATGACATCATAATGGAATTTTGCATTATGACATCATAATGGAATGTTGCTTTATGACATCATAATGGAATTTTACATTATGACATCATAATGGAATGTTGCATTATGACATCATAATGGAATGTTGCATTATGACATCATAATGGAATGTTACATTATGACATCATAATGGAATTTTGCATTATGACATCATAATGGAATGTTGCTTTATGACATCATAATGGAATGTTGCTTTATGACATCATAATGGAATTTTACATTATGACATCATAATGGAATTTTGCATTATGACATCATAATGGAATGTTACATTATGACATCATAATGGAATTTTACATTATGACATCGTAATGGAATTTTGCATTATGACATCATAATGGAATGTTACATTATGACATCATAATGGAATTTTGCATTATGACATCATAATGGAATTTTGCATTATGACATCATAATGGAATGTTACATTATGACATCATAATAGAATTTTACATTATGACATCATAATGGAATTTTGCTTTATGACATCATAATGGAATGTTGCTTTATGACATCATAATGGAATTTTACATTATTACATCATAATGGAATGTTGCATTATGACATCATAATGGAATGTTGCATTATGACATCATAATGGAATGTTGCATTATGACATCATAATGGAATGTTACATTATGACATCATAATGGAATTTTGCATTATGACATCATAATGGAATTTTGCATTATGACATCATAATGGAATTTTGCATTATGACATCATAATGGAATTTTGCATTATGACATCATAATGGAATGTTGCATTATGACATCATAATGGAATTTTACATTATGACATCATAATGGAATTTTGCATTATGACATCATAATGGAATGTTACATTATGACATCATAATGGAATGTTGCATTATGACATCATAATGGAATGTTACATTATGACATCATAATGGAATGTTACATTATGACATCGTAATGGAATGTTACATTATGACATCATAAGGGAATTTTGCATTATGACATCATAATGTAATTTTGCATTATGACATCATAATGGAATTTTGCATTATGACATCATAATGTAATTTTGCATTATGACATCATAACGGAATGTTGCTTTATGACATCATAACGGAATGTTGCATTATGACATCATAATGGAATGTTGCATTATGACATCATAACGGAATGTTGCTTTATGACATCATAACGGAATGTTGCATTATGACATCATAATGGAATTTTGCATTATGACATCATAATGGAATGTTGCATTATGACGTCATAATGGAATGTTGCATTATGACATCATAATGGAATGTTGCATTATGACGTCATAATGGAATGTTACATTATGACATCATAATGGAATTTTACATTATGACATCATAATGGAATGTTGCTTTATGACATCATAATGGAATTTTACATTATGACATCGTAATGGAATTTTGCATTATGACATCATAATGGAATTTTACATTATGAAATCATAATGGAATTTTGCATTATGACATCATAATGGAATGTTGCATTATGACATCATAATGGAATGTTGCATTATGACATCATAATGGAATGTTACATTATGACATCATAATGGAATTTTGCATTATGACATCATAATGGAATGTTGCTTTATGACATCATAATGGAATGTTGCTTTATGACATCATAATGGAATTTTACATTATGACATCATAATGTAATTTTGCATTATGACATCATAATGGAATTTTGCATTATGACATCATAATGGAATGTTGCTTTATGACATCATAATGGAATTTTACATTATGGCATCATAATGGAATTTTGCATTATGACATCATAATGGAATGTTGCATTATGACATCATAATGGAATGTTGCATTATGACATCATAATGGAATGTTACATTATGACATCATAATGGAATTTTGCATTATGACATCATAATGGAATGTTGCATTATGACATCATAATGGAATGTTACATTATGACATCATAATGGAATTTTGCATTATGACATCATAATGGAATGTTGCATTATGACATCATAATGGAATTTTACATTATGACATCATAATGGAATTTTACATTATGAAATCATAATGGAATTTTGCATTATGACATCATAATGGAATGTTACATTATGACATCATAATGGAATTTTACATTATGACATCATAATGGAATTTTGCATTATGACATCATAATGGAATGTTACATTATGACATCATAATGGAATTTTACATTATGACATCATAATATAATTTTGCATTATGACATCATAATGGAATGTTGCATTATGACATCATAATGGAATTTTGCATTATGACATCATAATGGAATGTTACATTATGACATCATAATGGAATTTTACATTATGACATCATAATATAATTTTGCATTATGACATCATAATGGAATGTTGCATTATGACATCATAATGGAATTTTGCATTATGACATCATAATGGAATGTTGCATTATGACATCATAATGGAATGTTACATTATGACATCATAATGGAATTTTGCATTATGACATCGTAATGGAATGTTGCTTTATGACATCATAATGGAATGTTACATTATGACATCGTAATGGAATTTTACATTATGACATCATAATGGAATTTTGCATTATGACATCATAATGGAATGTTACATTATGACATCATAATGGAATGTTACATTATGACATCATAATGGAATTTTACATTATGACATCATAATGGAATTTTACATTATGACATCATAAGGGAATTTTGCATTATGACATCATAATGGAATTTTGCATTATGACATCGTAATGGAATTTTACATTATGACATCATAATGGAATTTTGCATTATGACATCATAATGGAATTTTGCATTATGACATCATAATGGAATGTTGCATTATGACATCATAATGGAATTTTACATTATTACATCACAATGGAATTTTGCATTATGACATCATAATGGAATGTTACATTATGACATCATAATGGAATTTTGCATTATGACATCATAATGGAATTTTGCATTATGGCATCATAATGGAATGTTACATTATGACATCATAATGGAATGTTGCTTTATGACATCATAATGGAATTTTACATTATGGCATCATAATGGAATTTTGCATTATGACATCATAATGGAATGTTGCATTATGACATCATAATGGAATGTTGCATTATGACATCATAATGGAATGTTACATTATGACATCATAATGGAATTTTGCATTATGACATCATAATGGAATGTTGCATTATGACATCATAATGGAATGTTACATTATGACATCATAATGGAATTTTGCATTATGACATCATAATGGAATGTTGCATTATGACATCATAATGGAATTTTACATTATGACATCATAATGGAATTTTACATTATGAAATCATAATGGAATTTTGCATTATGACATCATAATGGAATGTTACATTATGACATCATAATGGAATTTTACATTATGACATCATAATGGAATTTTGCATTATGACATCATAATGGAATGTTACATTATGACATCATAATGGAATTTTGCATTATGACATCATAATGGAATGTTGCATTATGACATCATAATGGAATGTTACATTATGACATCATAATGGAATTTTACATTATGACATCATAATGGAATTTTACATTATGACATCATAAGGGAATTTTGCATTATGACATCATAATGGAATTTTGCATTATGACATCGTAATGGAATTTTACATTATGACATCATAATGGAATTTTGCATTATGACATCATAATGGAATTTTGCATTATGACATCATAATGGAATGTTGCATTATGACATCATAATGGAATTTTACATTATTACATCACAATGGAATTTTGCATTATGACATCATAATGGAATGTTACATTATGACATCATAATGGAATTTTGCATTATGACATCATAATGGAATTTTGCATTATGGCATCATAATGGAATGTTACATTATGACATCATAATGGAATGTTGCTTTATGACATCATAATGGAATTTTACATTATGGCATCATAATGGAATTTTGCATTATGACATCATAATGGAATGTTGCATTATGACATCATAATGGAATGTTGCATTATGACATCATAATGGAATGTTACATTATGACATCATAATGGAATTTTGCATTATGACATCATAATGGAATGTTGCATTATGACATCATAATGGAATGTTACATTATGACATCATAATGGAATTTTGCATTATGACATCATAATGGAATGTTGCATTATGACATCATAATGGAATTTTACATTATGACATCATAATGGAATTTTACATTATGAAATCATAATGGAATTTTGCATTATGACATCATAATGGAATGTTACATTATGACATCATAATGGAATTTTACATTATGACATCATAATGGAATTTTGCATTATGACATCATAATGGAATGTTACATTATGACATCATAATGGAATTTTACATTATGACATCATAATATAATTTTGCATTATGACATCATAATGGAATGTTGCATTATGACATCATAATGGAATTTTGCATTATGACATCATAATGGAATGTTACATTATGACATCATAATGGAATTTTACATTATGACATCATAATATAATTTTGCATTATGACATCATAATGGAATGTTGCATTATGACATCATAATGGAATTTTGCATTATGACATCATAATGGAATGTTGCATTATGACATCATAATGGAATGTTACATTATGACATCATAATGGAATTTTGCATTATGACATCGTAATGGAATGTTGCTTTATGACATCATAATGGAATGTTACATTATGACATCATAATGGAATGTTACATTATGACATCATAATGGAATTTTACATTAAGACATCATAATGGAATTTTACATTATGACATCATAAGGGAATTTTGCATTATGACATCATAATGGAATTTTGCATTATGACATCGTAATGGAATTTTACATTATGACATCATAATGGAATTTTGCATTATGACATCATAATGGAATTTTGCATTATGACATCATAATGGAATGTTGCATTATGACATCATAATGGAATTTTACATTATTACATCACAATGGAATTTTGCATTATGACATCATAATGGAATGTTACATTATGACATCATAATGGAATTTTGCATTATGACATCATAATGGAATTTTGCATTATGGCATCATAATGGAATGTTACATTATGACATCATAATGGAATGTTGCTTTATGACATCATAATGGAATTTTACATTATGGCATCATAATGGAATTTTGCATTATGACATCATAATGGAATGTTGCATTATGACATCATAATGGAATGTTGCATTATGACATCATAATGGAATGTTACATTATGACATCATAATGGAATTTTGCATTATGACATCATAATGGAATGTTGCATTATGACATCATAATGGAATGTTACATTATGACATCATAATGGAATTTTGCATTATGACATCATAATGGAATGTTGCATTATGACATCATAATGGAATTTTACATTATGACATCATAATGGAATTTTACATTATGAAATCATAATGGAATTTTGCATTATGACATCATAATGGAATGTTACATTATGACATCATAATGGAATTTTACATTATGACATCATAATGGAATTTTGCATTATGACATCATAATGGAATGTTACATTATGACATCATAATGGAATTTTACATTATGACATCATAATATAATTTTGCATTATGACATCATAATGGAATGTTGCATTATGACATCATAATGGAATTTTGCATTATGACATCATAATGGAATGTTACATTATGACATCATAATGGAATTTTACATTATGACATCATAATATAATTTTGCATTATGACATCATAATGGAATGTTGCATTATGACATCATAATGGAATTTTGCATTATGACATCATAATGGAATGTTGCATTATGACATCATAATGGAATGTTACATTATGACATCATAATGGAATTTTGCATTATGACATCGTAATGGAATGTTGCTTTATGACATCATAATGGAATGTTACATTATGACATCGTAATGCAATTTTGCATTATGACATCATAATTGAATGTTACATTATGACATCATAATGGAATTTTACATTATGACATCGTAATGGAATTTTGCATTATGACATCATAATGGAATGTTACATTATGACATCATAATGGAATGTTACATTATGACATCATAATGGAATTTTGCATTATGACATCGTAACGGAATTTTGCATGATGACATCATAACGGAATGTTGCTTTATGACATCATAACGGAATGTTGCATTATGACATCGTAACGGAATGTTGCATGATGACATCACAACGGAATGTTACATTATGACATCATAATGGAATTTTGCATTATGACATCATAACGGAATGTTGCTTTATGACATCATAACGGAATGTTGCATTATGACATCATAATGGAATTTTGCATTATGACGTCATAATGGAATGTTGCTTTATGACATCATAATGGAATGTTGCATTATGACATCATAATGGAATGTTGCTTTATGACATCATAATGGAATTTTACATTATGACATCGTAATGGAATGTTGCATTATGACGTCATAATGGAATGTTGCTTTATGACATCGTAATGGAATTTTGCATTATGACATCATAATGGAATGTTACATTATGACATCATAATGGAATTTTACATTATGACATCGTAACGGAATTTTGCATTATGACATCATAACGGAATGTTGCTTTATGACATCATAACGGAATGTTGCATTATGACATCATAACGGAATTTTGCTTTATGACATCATAACGGAATGTTGCATTATGACGTCATAATGGAATGTTGCATTATGACATCATAATGGAATGTTGCATTATGACGTCATAACGGAATGTTGCATTATGACATCATAATGGAATTTTGCATTATGACGTCATAATGGAATGTTGCATTATGACGTCATAATGGAATTTTACATTATGACATCATAATGGAATGTTGCTTTATGACATCATAATGGAATTTTACATTATGACATCGTAATGGAATTTTGCATTATGACATCATAATGGAATTTTACATTATGACATCATAATGGAATTTTACATTATGACATCGTAATGGAATTTTGCATTATGACATCATAATGGAATTTTACATTATGAAATCATAATGGAATTTTGCATTATGACATCATAATGGAATGTTGCATTATGACATCATAATGGAATGTTGCATTATGACATCGTAATGGAATGTTACATTATGACATCATAATGGAATTTTGCATTATGACATCATAATGGAATGTTGCTTTATGACATCATAATGGAATGTTGCTTTATGACATCATAATGGAATTTTACATTATGACATCGTAATGGAATTTTGCATTATCACATCATAATGGAATGTTACATTATGACATCATAATGGAATTTTGCATTATGACATCATAATGGAATTTTGCATTATGACATCATAATGGAATTTTACATTATGACATCATAATGGAATTTTGCATTATGACATCATAATGGAATGTTACATTATGACATCATAATGGAATTTTACATTATGACATCATAATGGAATTTTACATTATGACATCATAATGGAATGTTGCTTTATGACATCATAATGGAATTTTACATTATGACATTATAATGGAATGTTGCATTATGACATCATAATGGAATGTTACATTATGACATCATAATGGAATTTTGCATTATGACATCATAATGGAATTTTGCATTATGACATCATAATGGAATTTTGCATTATGACATCATAATGAAATTTTACATTATGACATCATTATGGAATTTTGCATTATGACATCATAATGGAATGTTACATTATGACATCATAATGGAATTTTACATTATGACATCGTAATGGAATTTTGCATTATCACATCATAATGGAATGTTACATTATGACATCATAATGGAATTTTGCATTATGACATCATAATGGAATTTTGCATTATGACATCATAATGGAATTTTACATTATGACATCATAATGGAATTTTGCATTATGACATCATAATGGAATGTTACATTATGACATCATAATGGAATTTTACATTATGACATCATAATGGAATTTTACATTATGACATCATAATGGAATTTTGCTTTATGACATCATAATGGAATGTTGCTTTATGACATCATAATGGAATTTTACATTATGACATCATAATGGAATGTTGCATTATGACATCATAATGGAATGTTGCATTATGACATCATAATGGAATGTTGCATTATGACATCATAATGGAATGTTACATTATGACATCATAATGGAATTTTGCATTATGACATCATAATGGAATTTTGCATTATGACATCATAATGGAATTTTGCATTATGACATCATAATGGAATGTTGCATTATGACATCATAATGGAATTTTACATTATGACATCATAATGGAATTTTGCATTATGACATCATAATGGAATGTTACATTATGACATCATAATGGAATGTTGCATTATGACATCATAATGGAATGTTACATTATGACATCATAATGGAATGTTACATTATGACATCATAATGGAATGTTACATTATGACATCATAATGGAATTTTGCATTATGACATCATAATGGAATTTTGCATTATGACATCATAATGGAATTTTACATTATGACATCATAATGGAATTTTGCATTATGACATCATAATGGAATTTTGCATTATGACATCATAATGGAATGTTGCTTTATGACATCATAATGGAATTTTACATTATGACATCATAATGGAATTTTGCATTATGACATCATAATGGAATGTTACATTATGACATCATAATGGAATTTTACATTATGACATCATAATGGAATTTTACATTATGACATCATAATGGAATTTTGCTTTATGACATCATAATGGAATGTTGCATTATGACATCATAATGGAATTTTACATTATGACATCATAATGGAATTTTGCATTATGACATCATAATGGAATGTTACATTATGACATCATAATGGAATGTTGCATTATGACATCATAATGGAATGTTACATTATGACATCATAATGGAATGTTACATTATGACATCATAATGGAATGTTACATTATGACATCATAATGGAATTTTGCATTATGACATCATAATGGAATTTTGCATTATGACATCATAATGGAATTTTGCATTATGACATCATAATGGAATTTTACATTATGACATCATAATGTAATTTTGCATTATGACATCATAATGGAATTTTGCATTATGACATCATAATGGAATGTTGCTTTATGACATCATAATGGAATTTTACATTATGACATCATAATGGAATTTTGCATTATGACATCATAATGGAATGTTACATTATGACATCATAATGGAATGTTGCATTATGACATCATAATGGAATGTTGCATTATGACATCATAATGGAATGTTACATTATGACATCATAATGGAATGTTACATTATGACATCATAATTGAATGTTACATTATGACATCATAATGGAATTTTGCATTATGACATCATAATGGAATTTTGCATTATGACATCATAATGGAATTTTGCATTATGACATCATAATGGAATTTTACATTATGACATCATAATGTAATTTGCATTATGACATCATAATGGAATTTTGCATTATGACATCATAATGGAATGTTGCTTTATGACATCATAATGGAATTTTACATTATGACATCATAATGGAATTTTACATTATGAAATCATAATGGAATTTTGCATTATGACATCATAATGGAATGTTACATTATGACATCATAATGGAATTTTACATTATGACATCATAATGGAATTTTGCATTATGACATCATAATGGAATGTTACATTATGACATCATAATGGAATGTTACATTATGACATCATAATATAATTTTGCATTATGACATCATAATGGAATTTTACATTATGACATCATAATGGAATTTTGCATTATGACATCATAATGGAATGTTACATTATGACATCATAATGGAATGTTGCATTATGACATCATAATGGAATGTTACATTATGACATCATAATGGAATGTTACATTATGACATCATAATGGAATGTTACATTATGACATCATAATGGAATTTTGCATTATGACATCATAATGGAATTTTGCATTATGACATCATAATGGAATTTTGCATTATGACATCATAATGGAATTTTACATTATGACATCATAATGTAATTTTGCATTATGACATCATAATGGAATTTTGCATTATGACATCATAATGGAATGTTGCTTTATGACATCATAATGGAATTTTGCATTATGACATCATAATGGAATTTTACATTATGACATCATAATGGAATGTTACATTATGACATCATAATGGAATTTTGCATTATGACATCATAATGGAATGTTGCTTTATGACATCATAATGGAATTTTACATTATGACATCATAATGGAATTTTGCATTATGACATCATAATGGAATGTTACATTATGACATCATAATGGAATGTTGCATTATGACATCATAATGGAATGTTGCATTATGACATCATAATGGAATGTTACATTATGACATCATAATGGAATGTTACATTATGACATCATAATGGAATTTTACATTATGACATCATAATGTAATTTTGCATTATGACATCATAATGGAATTTTGCATTATGACATCATAATGGAATGTTGCTTTATGACATCATAATGGAATTTTACATTATGACATCATAATGTAATTTTGCATTATGACATCATAATGGAATTTTGCATTATGACATCATAATGGAATGTTGCTTTATGACATCATAATGGAATTTTACATTATGACATCATAATGGAATTTTACATTATGAAATCATAATGGAATTTTGCATTATGACATCATAATGGAATGTTACATTATGACATCATAATGGAATTTTACATTATGACATCATAATATAATTTTGCATTATGACATCATAATGGAATTTTACATTATGATATCATAATGGAATTTTGCATTATGACATCATAATGGAATTTTGCATTATGACATCATAATGGAATGTTGCATTATGACATCATAATGGAATTTTGCATTATGACATCATAATGGAATTTTGCATTATGACATCATAATTGAATGTTACATTATGACATCGTAATGGAATTTTACATTATGACATCATAATGGAATTTTGCATTATGACATCATAATTGAATGTTACATTATGACATCGTAATGGAATTTTACATTATGACATCGTAATGGAATTTTGCATTATGACATCATAATGGAATGTTACATTATGACATCATAATGGAATTTTGCATTATGACATCGTAACGGAATTTTGCATGATGACATCATAATGGAATGTTACATTATGACATCAAAATGGAATTTTGCATTATGACATCGTAACGGAATTTTGCATGATGACATCATAACGGAATGTTACATTATGACATCATAATGGAATTTTGCATTATGACATCATAACGGAATGTTGCTTTATGACATCATAACGGAATGTTGCATTATGACATCATAATGGAATTTTGCATTATGACATCATAATGGAATGTTGCATTATGACATCATAATGGAATGTTGCATTATGACATCATAATGGAATGTTACATTATGACATCATAATGGAATGTTGCATTATGACATCATAATGGAATGTTGCATTATGACATCATAATGGAATGTTGCATTATGACATCATAATGGAATGTTACATTATGACATCATAATGGAATGTTACATTATGACATCATAATGGAATGTTGCATTATGACATCATAATGGAATGTTGCATTATGACGTCATAATGGAATGTTGCATTATGACATCATAATGGAATGTTGCATTATGACATCATAATGGAATGTTGCATTATGACATCATAATGGAATGTTACATTATGACATCATAATGGAATTTTGCATTATGACATCATAATGGAATTTTGCATTATGACATCATAATGGAATTTTGCATTATGACATCATAATGGAATGTTACATTATGACATCATAATGGAATTTTGCATTATGACATCATAATGGAATTTTGCATTATGAAATCATAATGGAATTTTACATTATGACATCATAATGGAATGTTGCATTATGACATCATAATGGAATGTTACATTATGACATCATAATGGAATTTTGCATTATGAAATCATAATGGAATGTTACATTATGACATCATAATGGAATGTTGCATTATGACATCATAATGGAATTTTGCATTATGACATCATAATGGAATTTTACATTATGACATCATAATGTAATTTTGCATTATGACATCATAATGGAATTTTGCATTATGGCATCATAATGGAATGTTGCTTTATGACATCATAATGGAATTTTACATTATGACATCATAATGGAATTTTGCATTATGACATCATAATGGAATGTTACATTATGACATCATAATGGAATTTTACATTATGACATCATAATGGAATGTTGCATTATGACATCATAATGGAATGTTACATTATGACATCATAATGGAATGTTACATTATGACATCATAATGGAATGTTACATTATGACATCATAATGGAATTTTGCATTATGACATCATAATGGAATTTTGCATTATGACATCATAATGGAATTTTGCATTATGACATCATAATGGAATTTTACATTATGACATCATAATGTAATTTTGCATTATGACATCATAATGGAATTTTGCATTATGACATCATAATGGAATGTTACATTATGACATCATAATGGAATGTTGCATTATGACATCATAATGGAATGTTACATTATGACATCATAATGGAATGTTACATTATGACATCATAATGGAATGTTACATTATGACATCATAATGGAATTTTGCATTATGACATCATAATGGAATTTTGCATTATGACATCATAATGGAATTTTGCATTATGACATCATAATGTAATTTTACATTATGACATCATAATGTAATTTTGCATTATGACATCATAATGGAATTTTGCATTATGACATCATAATGGAATGTTGCTTTATGACATCATAATGGAATTTTGCATTATGACATCATAATGGAATTTTACATTATGACATCATAATGGAATGTTACATTATGACATCATAATGGAATTTTGCATTATGACATCATAATGGAATGTTGCTTTATGACATCATAATGGAATTTTACATTATGACATCATAATGGAATTTTGCATTATGACATCATAATGGAATGTTACATTATGACATCATAATGGAATGTTGCATTATGACATCATAATGGAATGTTGCATTATGACATCATAATGGAATGTTACATTATGACATCATAATGGAATGTTACATTATGACATCATAATGGAATTTTACATTATGACATCATAATGTAATTTTGCATTATGACATCATAATGGAATTTTGCATTATGACATCATAATGGAATGTTGCTTTATGACATCATAATGGAATTTTACATTATGACATCATAATGTAATTTTGCATTATGACATCATAATGGAATTTTGCATTATGACATCATAATGGAATGTTGCTTTATGACATCATAATGGAATTTTACATTATGACATCATAATGGAATTTTACATTATGAAATCATAATGGAATTTTGCATTATGACATCATAATGGAATGTTACATTATGACATCATAATGGAATTTTACATTATGACATCATAATATAATTTTGCATTATGACATCATAATGGAATTTTACATTATGATATCATAATGGAATTTTGCATTATGACATCATAATGGAATTTTGCATTATGACATCATAATGGAATGTTGCATTATGACATCATAATGGAATTTTGCATTATGACATCATAATGGAATTTTGCATTATGACATCATAATTGAATGTTACATTATGACATCGTAATGGAATTTTACATTATGACATCATAATGGAATTTTGCATTATGACATCATAATTGAATGTTACATTATGACATCGTAATGGAATTTTACATTATGACATCGTAATGGAATTTTGCATTATGACATCATAATGGAATGTTACATTATGACATCATAATGGAATTTTGCATTATGACATCGTAACGGAATTTTGCATGATGACATCATAATGGAATGTTACATTATGACATCATAATGGAATTTTGCATTATGACATCGTAACGGAATTTTGCATGATGACATCATAACGGAATGTTACATTATGACATCATAATGGAATTTTGCATTATGACATCATAACGGAATGTTGCTTTATGACATCATAACGGAATGTTGCATTATGACATCATAATGGAATTTTGCATTATGACATCATAATGGAATGTTGCATTATGACATCATAATGGAATGTTGCATTATGACATCATAATGGAATGTTACATTATGACATCATAATGGAATGTTGCATTATGACATCATAATGGAATGTTGCATTATGACATCATAATGGAATGTTACATTATGACATCATAATGGAATGTTACATTATGACATCATAATGGAATGTTGCATTATGACATCATAATGGAATGTTGCATTATGACATCATAATGGAATGTTGCATTATGACATCATAATGGAATGTTGCATTATGACATCATAATGGAATGTTGCATTATGACATCATAATGGAATGTTACATTATGACATCATAATGGAATTTTGCATTATGACATCATAATGGAATTTTGCATTATGACATCATAATGGAATTTTGCATTATGACATCATAATGGAATGTTACATTATGACATCATAATGGAATTTTGCATTATGACATCATAATGGAATTTTGCATTATGAAATCATAATGGAATTTTACATTATGACATCATAATGGAATGTTGCATTATGACATCATAATGGAATGTTACATTATGACATCATAATGGAATTTTGCATTATGAAATCATAATGGAATGTTACATTATGACATCATAATGGAATGTTGCATTATGACATCATAATGGAATTTTGCATTATGACATCATAATGGAATTTTACATTATGACATCATAATGTAATTTTGCATTATGACATCATAATGGAATTTTGCATTATGACATCATAATGGAATGTTGCTTTATGACATCATAATGGAATTTTACATTATGACATCATAATGGAATTTTGCATTATGACATCATAATGGAATGTTACATTATGACATCATAATGGAATTTTACATTATGACATCATAATGGAATTTTACATTATGACATCATAATGGAATTTTGCTTTATGACATCATAATGGAATGTTGCTTTATGACATCATAATGGAATTTTACATTATGACATCATAATGGAATTTTGCTTTATGACATCATAATGGAATGTTGCTTTATGACATCATAATGGAATTTTACATTATGACATCATAATGGAATGTTGCATTATGACATCATAATGGAATGTTGCATTATGACATCATAATGGAATGTTGCATTATGACATCATAATGGAATGTTACATTATGACATCATAATGGAATTTTGCATTATGACATCATAATGGAATTTTGCATTATGACATCATAATGGAATTTTACATTATGACATCATAATGTAATTTTGCATTATGACATCATAATGGAATTTTGCATTATGACATCATAATGGAATGTTGCTTTATGACATCATAATGGAATTTTACATTATGACATCATAATGGAATTTTGCATTATGACATCATAATGGAATGTTACATTATGACATCATAATGGAATTTTACATTATGACATCATAATGGAATTTTACATTATGACATCATAATGGAATTTTGCTTTATGACATCATAATGGAATGTTGCTTTATGACATCATAATGTAATTTTGCATTATGACATCATAATGGAATTTTGCATTATGACATCATAATGGAATGTTGCTTTATGACATCATAATGGAATTTTACATTATGACATCATAATGGAATTTTGCATTATGACATCATAATGGAATGTTACATTATGACATCATAATGGAATGTTGCATTATGACATCATAATGGAATGTTGCATTATGACATCATAATGGAATGTTACATTATGACATCATAATGGAATGTTACATTATGACATCATAATGGAATGTTACATTATGACATCATAATGGAATTTTGCATTATGACATCATAATGGAATTTTGCATTATGACATCATAATGGAATTTTGCATTATGACATCATAATGGAATTTTACATTATGAAATCATAATGTAATTTTGCATTATGACATCATAATGGAATTTTGCATTATGACATCATAATGGAATGTTGCTTTATGACATCATAATGGAATTTTACATTATGACATCATAATGGAATTTTACATTATGAAATCATAATGGAATTTTGCATTATGACATCATAATGGAATGTTACATTATGACATCATAATGGAATTTTACATTATGACATCATAATGGAATTTTGCATTATGACATCATAATGGAATGTTACATTATGACATCATAATGGAATTTTACATTATGACATCATAATATAATTTTGCATTATGACATCATAATGGAATTTTACATTATGATATCATAATGGAATTTTGCATTATGACATCATAATGGAATGTTACATTATGACATCATAATGGAATGTTGCATTATGACATCATAATGGAATGTTACATTATGACATCATAATGGAATGTTACATTATGACATCATAATGGAATGTTACATTATGACATCATAATGGAATTTTGCATTATGACATCATAATGGAATTTTGCATTATGACATCATAATGGAATTTTGCATTATGACATCATAATGGAATTTTACATTATGACATCATAATGTAATTTTGCATTATGACATCATAATGGAATTTTGCATTATGACATCATAATGGAATGTTGCTTTATGACATCATAATGGAATCTTACATTATGACATCATAATGGAATTTTGCATTATGACATCATAATGGAATGTTACATTATGACATCATAATGGAATGTTGCATTATGACATCATAATGGAATGTTGCATTATGACATCATAATGGAATGTTACATTATGACATCATAATGGAATGTTACATTATGACATCATAATGGAATGTTACATTATGACATCATAATGGAATTTTGCATTATGACATCATAATGGAATTTTGCATTATGACATCATAATGGAATTTTGCATTATGACATCATAATGGAATTTTACATTATGACATCATAATGTAATTTTGCATTATGACATCATAATGGAATTTTGCATTATGACATCATAATGGAATGTTGCTTTATGACATCATAATGGAATTTTACATTATGACATCATAATGGAATTTTACATTATGAAATCATAATGTAATTTTGCATTATGACATCATAATGGAATGTTACATTATGACATCATAATGGAATTTTACATTATGACATCATAATGGAATTTTGCATTATGACATCATAACGGAATGTTACATTATGACATCATAATGGAATTTTACATTATGACATCATAATATAATTTTGCATTATGACATCATAATGGAATTTTACATTATGATATCATAATGGAATTTTGCATTATGACATCATAATGGAATTTTGCATTATGACATCATAATGGAATGTTGCATTATGACATCATAATGGAATTTTGCATTATGACATCATAATGGAATTTTGCATTATGACATCATAATGGAATGTTGCTTTATGACATCATAATGGAATTTTACATTATGACATCATAATGGAATTTTGCATTATGACATCATAATTGAATGTTACATTATGACATCGTAATGGAATTTTACATTATGACATCGTAATGGAATTTTGCATTATGACATCATAATGGAATGTTACATTATGATATCATAATGGAATTTTGCATTATGACATCGTAACGAAATTTTGCATGATGACATCATAACGGAATGTTACATTATGACATCATAATGGAATTTTGCATTATGACATCATAACGGAATGTTGCTTTATGACATCATAACGGAATGTTGCATTATGACATCATAATGGAATTTTG
The DNA here is from genome assembly GCF_035609145.1 of Eleutherodactylus coqui. Lineage (NCBI taxonomy): Eukaryota > Metazoa > Chordata > Amphibia > Anura > Eleutherodactylidae > Eleutherodactylus > Eleutherodactylus coqui. The sequence continues at coordinate 1,588,232 of NW_027102368.1, forward strand.
CATTATGACATCATAATGGAATGTTGCATTATGACATCATAATGGAATGTTGCATTATGACATCATAATGGAATGTTACATTATGACATCATAATGGAATTTTGCATTATGACATCATAATGGAATGTTGCATTATGACGTCATAATGGAATGTTACATTATGACATCATAATGGAATTTTGCATTATGACATCATAATGGAATGTTGCTTTATGACATCGTAATGGAATTTTGCATTATGACATCATAACGGAATGTTACATTATGACATCATAATGGAATTTTGCATTATGACATCATAACGGAATGTTGCTTTATGACATCATAACGGAATGTTGCTTTATGACATCATAACGGAATGTTGCATTATGACATCATAATGGAATGTTGCATTATGACATCATAACGGAATGTTGCTTTATGACATCATAACGGAATGTTGCATTATGACATCATAATGGAATTTTGCATTATGACATCATAATGGAATGTTGCATTATGACATCATAATGGAATGTTGCATTATGACATCATAATGGAATGTTGCATTATGACGTCATAATGGAATGTTACATTATGACATCATAATGGAATTTTGCATTATGACATCATAATGGAATGTTGCTTTATGACATCATAATGGAATTTTACATTATGACATCGTAATGGAATTTTGCATTATGACATCATAATGGAATGTTACATTATGACATCATAATGGAATTTTACATTATGACATCGTAATGGAATTTTGCATTATGACATCATAATGGAATGTTACATTATGACATCATAATGGAATTTTACATTATGACATCGTAACAGAATTTTGCATTATGACATCATAACGGAATGTTACATTATGACATCATAATGGAATTTTGCATTATGACATCATAACGGAATGTTGCTTTATGACATCATAATGGAATGTTGCATTATGACATCATAATGGAATGTTGCATTATGACATCATAATGAAATTTTGCATTATGACATCATAATGGAATTTTGCATTATGACATCATAATGGAATGTTGCATTATGACATCATAATGGAATTTTGCATTATGACATCATAATGGAATTTTGCATTATGACATCATAATGGAATGTTACATTATGACATCATAATGGAATTTTACATTATGACATTGTAATGGAATTTTGCATTATCACATCATAATGGAATGTTACATTATGACATCATAATGGAATTTTGCATTATGACATCATAATGGAATTTTGCATTATGACATCATAATGGAATTTTGCATTATGACATCATAATGGAATTTTGCATTATGACATCATAATGGAATTTTACATTATGACATCATAATGGAATTTTGCATTATGACATCATAATGGAATGTTACATTATGACATCATAATGGAATTTTACATTATGACATCATAATGGAATTTTACATTATGACATCATAATGGAATTTTGCTTTATGACATCATAATGGAATGTTGCTTTATGACATCATAATGGAATTTTACATTATGACATCATAATGGAATGTTGCATTATGACATCATAATGGAATGTTGCATTATGACATCATAATGGAATGTTACATTATGACATCATAATGGAATTTTGCATTATGACATCATAATGGAATTTTGCATTATGATATCATAATGGAATTTTGCATTATGACATCATAATGGAATTTTGCATTATGACATCGTAATGGAATGTTGCATTATGACATCGTAATGGAATTTTACATTATGACATCGTAATGGAATTTTGCATTATGACATCATAATGGAATGTTGCATTATGACATCATAATGGAATGTTGCATTATGACATCATAATGGAATGTTACATTATGACATCATAATGGAATGTTACATTATGACATCATAATGGAATGTTGCATTATGACATCATAATGGATTGTTGCATTATGACGTCACAATGGAATGTTGCATTATGACATCATAATGGAATGTTGCATTATGACATCATAATGGAATGTTGCATTATGACATCATAATGGAATGTTACATTATGACATCATAATGGAATTTTGCATTATGACATCATAATGGAATTTTGCATTATGACATCATAATGGAATTTTGCATTATGACATCATAATGGAATGTTACATTATGACATCATAATGGAATTTTGCATTATGACATCATAATGGAATTTTGCATTATGAAATCATAATGGAATTTTACATTATGACATCATAATGGAATGTTGCATTATGACATCATAATGGAATGTTACATTATGACATCATAATGGAATTTTGCATTATGAAATCATAATGGAATGTTACATTATGACATCATAATGGAATGTTGCATTATGACATCATAATGGAATTTTGCATTATGACATCATAATGGAATTTTACATTATGACATCATAATGTAATTTTGCATTATGACATCATAATGGAATTTTGCATTATGACATCATAATGGAATGTTGCTTTATGACATCATAATGGAATTTTACATTATGACATCATAATGGAATTTTGCATTATGACATCATAATGGAATGTTACATTATGACATCATAATGGAATTTTACATTATGACATCATAATGGAATTTTGCTTTATGACATCATAATGGAATGTTGCTTTATGACATCATAATGGAATTTTACATTATGACATCATAATGGAATGTTGCATTATGACATCATAATGGAATGTTGCATTATGACATCATAATGGAATGTTGCATTATGACATCATAATGGAATGTTACATTATGACATCATAATGGAATTTTGCATTATGACATCATAATGGAATTTTGCATTATGACATCATAATGGAATTTTACATTATGACATCATAATGTAATTTTGCATTATGACATCATAATGGAATTTTGCATTATGACATCATAATGGAATGTTGCTTTATGACATCATAATGGAATTTTACATTATGACATCATAATGGAATTTTGCATTATGACATCATAATGGAATGTTACATTATGACATCATAATGGAATTTTACATTATGACATCATAATGGAATTTTACATTATGACATCATAATGGAATTTTGCTTTATGACATCATAATGGAATGTTGCTTTATGACATCATAATGGAATTTTACATTATGACATCATAATGGAATGTTGCATTATGACATCATAATGGAATGTTGCATTATGACATCATAATGGAATGTTGCATTATGACATCATAATGGAATGTTACATTATGACATCATAATGGAATTTTGCATTATGACATCATAATGGAATTTTGCATTATGACATCATAATGGAATTTTGCATTATGACATCATAATGGAATGTTGCATTATGACATCATAATGGAATTTTACATTATGACATCATAATGGAATTTTGCATTATGACATCATAATGGAATGTTACATTATGACATCATAATGGAATGTTGCATTATGACATCATAATGGAATGTTACATTATGACATCATAATGGAATGTTACATTATGACATCATAATGGAATGTTACATTATGACATCATAATGGAATTTTGCATTATGACATCATAATGGAATTTTGCATTATGACATCATAATGGAATTTTGCATTATGACATCATAATGGAATTTTACATTATGACGTCATAATGTAATTTTGCATTATGACATCATAATGGAATTTTGCATTATGACATCATAATGGAATGTTGCTTTATGACATCATAATGGAATTTTACATTATGACATCATAATGGAATTTTGCATTATGACATCATAATGGAATGTTACATTATGACATCATAATGGAATGTTGCATTATGACATCATAATGGAATGTTGCATTATGACATCATAATGGAATGTTACATTATGACATCATAATGGAATGTTACATTATGACATCATAATGGAATGTTACATTATGACATCATAATGGAATTTTGCATTATGACATCATAATGGAATTTTGCATTATGACATCATAATGGAATTTTGCATTATGACATCATAATGGAATTTTACATTATGAAATCATAATGTAATTTTGCATTATGACATCATAATGGAATTTTGCATTATGACATCATAATGGAATGTTGCTTTATGACATCATAATGGAATTTTACATTATGACATCATAATGGAATTTTACATTATGAAATCATAATGGAATTTTGCATTATGACATCATAATGGAATGTTACATTATGACATCATAATGGAATTTTACATTATGACATCATAATGGAATTTTGCATTATGACATCATAATGGAATGTTACATTATGACATCATAATGGAATTTTACATTATGACATCATAATATAATTTTGCATTATGACATCATAATGGAATTTTACATTATGATATCATAATGGAATTTTGCATTATGACATCATAATGGAATGTTACATTATGACATCATAATGGAATGTTGCATTATGACATCATAATGGAATGTTACATTATGACATCATAATGGAATGTTACATTATGACATCATAATGGAATGTTACATTATGACATCATAATGGAATTTTGCATTATGACATCATAATGGAATTTTGCATTATGACATCATAATGGAATTTTGCATTATGACATCATAATGGAATTTTACATTATGACATCATAATGTAATTTTGCATTATGACATCATAATGGAATTTTGCATTATGACATCATAATGGAATGTTGCTTTATGACATCATAATGGAATTTTACATTATGACATCATAATGGAATTTTGCATTATGACATCATAATGGAATGTTACATTATGACATCATAATGGAATGTTGCATTATGACATCATAATGGAATGTTGCATTATGACATCATAATGGAATGTTACATTATGACATCATAATGGAATGTTACATTATGACATCATAATGGAATGTTACATTATGACATCATAATGGAATTTTGCATTATGACATCATAATGGAATTTTGCATTATGACATCATAATGGAATTTTGCATTATGACATCATAATGGAATTTTACATTATGAAATCATAATGTAATTTTGCATTATGACATCATAATGGAATTTTGCATTATGACATCATAATGGAATGTTGCTTTATGACATCATAATGGAATTTTACATTATGACATCATAATGGAATTTTACATTATGAAATCATAATGGAATTTTGCATTATGACATCATAATGGAATGTTACATTATGACATCATAATGGAATTTTACATTATGACATCATAATGGAATTTTGCATTATGACATCATAATGGAATGTTACATTATGACATCATAATGGAATTTTACATTATGACATCATAATATAATTTTGCATTATGACATCATAATGGAATTTTACATTATGATATCATAATGGAATTTTGCATTATGACATCATAATGGAATGTTACATTATGACATCATAATGGAATGTTGCATTATGACATCATAATGGAATGTTACATTATGACATCATAATGGAATGTTACATTATGACATCATAATGGAATGTTACATTATGACATCATAATGGAATTTTGCATTATGACATCATAATGGAATTTTGCATTATGACATCATAATGGAATTTTGCATTATGACATCATAATGGAATTTTACATTATGACATCATAATGTAATTTTGCATTATGACATCATAATGGAATTTTGCATTATGACATCATAATGGAATGTTGCTTTATGACATCATAATGGAATTTTACATTATGACATCATAATGGAATTTTGCATTATGACATCATAATGGAATGTTACATTATGACATCATAATGGAATGTTGCATTATGACATCATAATGGAATGTTGCATTATGACATCATAATGGAATGTTACATTATGACATCATAATGGAATGTTACATTATGACATCATAATGGAATGTTACATTATGACATCATAATGGAATTTTGCATTATGACATCATAATGGAATTTTGCATTATGACATCATAATGGAATTTTGCATTATGACATCATAATGGAATTTTACATTATGACATCATAATGTAATTTTGCATTATGACATCATAATGGAATTTTGCATTATGACATCATAATGGAATGTTGCTTTATGACATCATAATGGAATTTTACATTATGACATCATAATGGAATTTTACATTATGAAATCATAATGTAATTTTGCATTATGACATCATAATGGAATGTTACATTATGACATCATAATGGAATTTTGCATTATGACATCATAATGGAATGTTACATTATGACATCATAATGGAATGTTACATTATGACATCATAATATAATTTTGCATTATGACATCATAATGGAATTTTACATTATGATATCATAATGGAATTTTGCATTATGACATCATAATGGAATTTTGCATTATGACATCATAATGGAATGTTGCATTATGACATCATAATGGAATTTTGCATTATGACATCATAATGGAATTTTGCATTATGACATCATAATGGAATGTTGCTTTATGACATCGTAATGGAATTTTACATTATGACATCATAATGGAATTTTGCATTATGACATCATAATGGAATTTTGCATTATGACATCATAATGGAATGTTGCTTTATGACATCGTAATGGAATTTTACATTATGACATCATAATGGAATTTTGCATTATGACATCATAATTGAATGTTACATTATGACATCGTAATGGAATTTTACATTATGACATCGTAATGGAATTTTGCATTATGACATCATAATGGAATGTTACATTATGACATCATAATGGAATTTTGCATTATGACATCGTAACGGAATTTTGCATGATGACATCATAACGGAATGTTACATTATGACATCATAATGGAATTTTGCATTATGACATCATAACGGAATGTTGCTTTATGACATCATAACGGAATGTTGCATTATGACATCATAATGGAATTTTGCATTATGACATCATAATGGAATGTTGCATTATGACATCATAATGGAATGTTGCATTATGACATCATAATGGAATGTTACATTATGACATCATAATGGAATTTTGCATTATGACATCATAATGGAATGTTGCATTATGACATCATAATGGAATGTTGCATTATGACATCATAATGGAATGTTACATTATGACATCATAATGGAATTTTGCATTATGACATCATAATGGAATGTTGCATTATGACGTCATAATGGAATGTTACATTATGACATCGTAATGGAATTTTGCATTATGACATCATAATGGAATGTTGCTTTATGACATCATAATGGAATTTTACATTATGACATCGTAATGGAATTTTGCATTATGACATCATAACGGAATGTTACATTATGACATCATAATGGAATTTTGCATTATGACATCATAACGGAATTTTGCATTATGACATCATAACGGAATGTTGCTTTATGACATCATAACGGAATGTTGCATTATGACATCATAACGGAATGTTGCATTATGACATCATAACGGAATGTTGCTTTATGACATCATAACGGAATGTTGCATTATGACATCATAATGGAATTTTGCATTATGACATCATAATGGAATGTTGCATTATGACATCATAATGGAATGTTGCATTATGACATCAAATTGGAATGTTGCATTATGACGTCATAATGGAATGTTACATTATGACATCGTAATGGAATTTTGCATTATGACATCATAATGGAATGTTGCTTTATGACATCATAATGGAATTTTACATTATGACATCGTAATGGAATTTTGCATTATGACATCATAATGGAATGTTACATTATGACATCATAATGGAATTTTACATTATGACATCGTAATGGAATTTTGCATTATGACATCATAATGGAATGTTACATTATGACATCATAATGGAATTTTACATTATGACATCGTAACAGAATTTTGCATTATGACATCATAACGGAATGTTACATTATGACATCATAATGGAATTTTGCATTATGACATCATAACGGAATGTTGCTTTATGACATCATAATGGAATGTTGCATTATGACATCATAATGGAATGTTGCATTATGACATCATAATGAAATTTTGCATTATGACATCATAATGGAATGTTGCATTATGACATCATAATGGAATGTTGCATTATGACATCATAATGGAATTTTGCATTATGACATCGTAATGGAATTTTGCATTATGACATCATAATGGAATGTTACATTATGACATCATAATGGAATTTTACATTATGACATTGTAATGGAATTTTGCATTATCACATCATAATGGAATGTTACATTATGACATCATAATGGAATTTTGCATTATGACATCATAATGGAATTTTGCATTATGACATCATAATGGAATTTTGCATTATGACATCATAATGGAATTTTGCATTATGACATCATAATGGAATTTTACATTATGACATCATAATGGAATTTTGCATTATGACATCATAATGGAATGTTACATTATGACATCATAATGGAATTTTACATTATGACATCATAATGGAATTTTACATTATGACATCATAATGGAATTTTGCTTTATGACATCATAATGGAATGTTGCTTTATGACATCATAATGGAATTTTACATTATGACATCATAATGGAATGTTGCATTATGACATCATAATGGAATGTTGCATTATGACATCATAATGGAATGTTACATTATGACATCATAATGGAATTTTGCATTATGACATCGTAATGGAATTTTGCATTATGACATCGTAATGGAATTTTGCATTATGACATCATAATGGAATTTTGCATTATGACATCGTAATGGAATGTTGCATTATGACATCGTAATGGAATTTTGCATTATGACATCGTAATGGAATTTTGCATTATGACATCATAATGGAATGTTACATTATGACATCATAATGGAATGTTGCATTATGACATCATAATGGAATGTTACATTATGACATCATAATGGAATGTTACATTATGACATCATAATGGAATGTTACATTATGACATCATAATGGAATTTTGCATTATGACATCATAATGGAATTTTGCATTATGACATCATAATGGAATTTTGCATTATGACATCATAATGGAATTTTACATTATGACATCATAATGTAATTTTGCATTATGACATCATAATGGAATTTTGCATTATGACATCATAATGGAATGTTGCTTTATGACATCATAATGGAATTTTACATTATGACATCATAATGGAATTTTGCATTATGACATCATAATGAAATGTTACATTATGACATCATAATGGAATGTTGCATTATGACATCATAATGGAATGTTACATTATGACATCATAATGGAATGTTACATTATGACATCATAATGGAATTTTGCATTATGACATCATAATGGAATTTTGCATTATGACATCATAATGGAATTTTGCATTATGACATCATAATGGAATTTTACATTATGACATCATAATGTAATTTTGCATTATGACATCATAATGGAATTTTGCATTATGACATCATAATGGAATTTTGCATTATGACATCATAATGGAATGTTGCTTTATGACATCATAATGGAATTTTGCATTATGACATCATAATGGAATGTTGCTTTATGACATTATAATGGAATTTTACATTATGACATCATAATGGAATTTTACATTATGAAATCATAATGGAATTTTGCATTATGACATCATAATGGAATGTTACATTATGACATCATAATGGAATTTTACATTATGACATCATAATGGAATTTTGCATTATGACATCAAAATGGAATGTTACATTATGACATCATAATGGAATTTTACATTATGACATCATAATATAATTTTGCATTATGACATCATAATGGAATTTTACATTATGATATCATAATGGAATTTTGCATTATGACATCATAATGGAATTTTGCATTATGACATCATAATGGAATGTTGCATTATGACACCATAATGGAATTTTGCATTATGACATCATAATGGAATGTTGCATTATGACATCATAATGGAATGTTACATTATGACATCATAATGGAATTTTGCATTATGACATCATAATGGAATGTTGCTTTATGACATCATAATGGAATTTTACATTATGACATCATAATGGAATTTTGCATTATGACATTGTAATGGAATTTTGCATTATCACATCATAATGGAATGTTACATTATGACATCATAATGGAATTTTGCATTATGACATCATAATGGAATTTTGCATTATGACATCATAATGAAATTTTACATTATGACATCATTATGGAATTTTGCATTATGACATCATAATGGAATGTTACATTATGACATCATAATGGAATTTTACATTATGACATCGTAATGGAATTTTGCATTATCACATCATAATGGAATGTTACATTATGACATCATAATGGAATTTTGCATTATGACATCATAATGGAATTTTGCATTATGACATCATAATGGAATTTTACATTATGACATCATAATGGAATTTTGCATTATGACATCATAATGGAATGTTACATTATGACATCATAATGGAATTTTACATTATGACATCATAATGGAATTTTACATTATGACATCATAATGGAATTTTGCTTTATGACATCATAATGGAATGTTGCTTTATGACATCATAATGGAATTTTACATTATGACATCATAATGGAATGTTGCATTATGACATCATAATGGAATGTTGCATTATGACATCATAATGGAATGTTACATTATGACATCATAATGGAATTTTGCATTATGACATCATAATGGAATTTTGCATTATGACATCATAATGGAATTTTGCATTATGACATCATAATGGAATTTTGCATTATGACATCATAATGGAATGTTGCATTATGACATCATAATGGAATTTTACATTATGACATCATAATGGAATTTTGCATTATGACATCATAATGGAATGTTACATTATGACATCATAATGGAATGTTGCATTATGACATCATAATGGAATGTTACATTATGACATCATAATGGAATGTTACATTATGACATCATAATGGAATGTTACATTATGACATCATAATGGAATTTTGCATTATGACATCATAATGGAATTTTGCATTATGACATCATAATGGAATTTTGCATTATGACATCATAATGGAATTTTACATTATGACATCATAATGGAATTTTACATTATGACATCATAATGTAATTTTGCATTATGACATCATAATGGAATTTTGCATTATGACATCATAATGGAATGTTGCTTTATGACATCATAATGGAATTTTACATTATGACATCATAATGGAATTTTGCATTATGACATCATAATGGAATGTTACATTATGACATCATAATGGAATGTTGCATCATGACATCATAATGGAATGTTGCATTATGACATCATAATGGAATGTTACATTATGACATCATAATGGAATGTTACATTATGACATCATAATGGAATGTTACATTATGACATCATAATGGAATTTTGCATTATGACATCATAATGGAATTTTGCATTATGACATCATAATGGAATTTTACATTATGACATCATAATGTAATTTTGCATTATGACATCATAATGGAATTTTGCATTATGACATCATAATGGAATGTTGCTTTATGACATCATAATGGAATTTTACATTATGACATCATAATGGAATTTTACATTATGAAATCATAATGGAATTTTGCATTATGACATCATAATGGAATGTTACATTATGACATCATAATGGAATTTTACATTACGACATCATAATGGAATTTTGCATTATGACATCATAATGGAATGTTACATTATGACATCATAATGGAATTTTACATTATGACATCATAATATAATTTTGCATTATGACATCATAATGGAATTTTACATTATGATATCATAATGGAATTTTGCATTATGACATCATAATGGAATTTTGCATTATGACATCATAATGGAATGTTGCATTATGACATCATAATGGAATTTTGCATTATGACATCATAATGGAATGTTGCATTATGACATCATAATGGAATTTTGCATTATGACATCATAATGGAATGTTGCATTATGACATCATAATGGAATGTTACATTATGACATCATAATGGAATTTTGCATTATGACATCATAATGGAATGTTGCTTTATGACATCATAATGGAATTTTACATTATGACATCATAATGGAATTTTGCATTATGACATCATAATTGAATGTTACATTATGACATCATAATGGAATTTTACATTATGACATCGTAATGGAATTTTGCATTATGACATCATAATGGAATGTTACATTATGACATCATAATGGAATTTTGCATTATGACATCGTAACAGAATTTTGCATGATGACATCATAACGGAATGTTACATTATGACATCATAATGGAATTTTGCATTATGACATCATAACGGAATGTTGCTTTATGACATCATAACGGAATGTTGCATTATGACATCATAATGGAATTTTGCATTATGACATCATAATGGAATGTTGCATTATGACATCATAATGGAATGTTGCATTATGACATCATAATGGAATGTTGCATTATGACATCATAATGGAATGTTACATTATGACATCATAATGGAATTTTGCATTATGACATCATAATGGAATGTTGCATTATGACGTCATAATGGAATGTTACATTATGACATCATAATGGAATTTTGCATTATGACATCATAATGGAATGTTGCTTTATGACATCATAATGGAATTTTACATTATGACATCGTAATGGAATTTTGCATTATGGCATCATAATGGAATGTTACATTATGACATCATAATGGAATTTTACATTATGACATCGTAACGGAATTTTGCATTATGACATCATAACGGAATGTTACATTATGACATCATAATGGAATTTTACATTATGACATCATAACGGAATGTTGCTTTATGACATCATAACGGAATGTTGCATTATGACATCATAATGGAATGTTGCATTATGACATCATAATGGAATGTTGCATTATGACATCATAACGGAATGTTGCTTTATGACATCATAACGGAATGTTGCATTATGACATCATAATGGAATTTTGCATTATGACATCATAACGGAATGTTGCTTTATGACATCATAACGGAATGTTGCATTATGACATCATAATGGAATTTTGCATTATGACATCATAATGGAATGTTGCATTATGACATCATAATGGAATGTTGCATTATGACATCATAATGGAATGTTGCATTATGACATCATAATGGAATGTTACATTATGACATCATAATGGAATTTTGCATTATGACATCATAATGGAATTTTGCATTATGACATCATAATGAAATTTTACATTATGACATCATTATGGAATTTTGCATTATGACATCATAATGGAATGTTACATTATGACATCATAATGGAATTTTACATTATGACATCGTAATGGAATTTTGCATTATCACATCATAATGGAATGTTACATTATGACATCATAATGGAATTTTGCATTATGACATCATAATGGAATTTTGCATTATGACATCATAATGGAATTTTACATTATGACATCATAATGGAATTTTGCATTATGACATCATAATGGAATGTTACATTATGACATCATAATGGAATTTTACATTATGACATCATAATGGAATTTTACATTATGACATCATAATGGAATTTTGCTTTATGACATCATAATGGAATGTTGCTTTATGACATCATAATGGAATTTTACATTATGACATCATAATGGAATGTTGCATTATGACATCATAATGGAATGTTGCATTATGACATCATAATGGAATGTTACATTATGACATCATAATGGAATTTTGCATTATGACATCATAATGGAATTTTGCATTATGACATCATAATGGAATTTTGCATTATGACATCATAATGGAATTTTGCATTATGACATCATAATGGAATGTTGCATTATGACATCATAATGGAATTTTACATTATGACATCATAATGGAATTTTGCATTATGACATCATAATGGAATGTTACATTATGACATCATAATGGAATGTTGCATTATGACATCATAATGGAATGTTACATTATGACATCATAATGGAATGTTACATTATGACATCATAATGGAATGTTACATTATGACATCATAATGGAATTTTGCATTATGACATCATAATGGAATTTTGCATTATGACATCATAATGGAATTTTGCATTATGACATCATAATGGAATTTTACATTATGACATCTTAATGGAATTTTACATTATGACATCATAATGTAATTTTGCATTATGACATCATAATGGAATTTTGCATTATGACATCATAATGGAATGTTGCTTTATGACATCATAATGGAATTTTACATTATGACATCATAATGGAATTTTGCATTATGACATCATAATGGAATGTTACATTATGACATCATAATGGAATGTTGCATCATGACATCATAATGGAATGTTGCATTATGACATCATAATGGAATGTTACATTATGACATCATAATGGAATGTTACATTATGACATCATAATGGAATGTTACATTATGACATCATAATGGAATTTTGCATTATGACATCATAATGGAATTTTGCATTATGACATCATAATGGAATTTTACATTATGACATCATAATGTAATTTTGCATTATGACATCATAATGGAATTTTGCATTATGACATCATAATGGAATGTTGCTTTATGACATCATAATGGAATTTTACATTATGACATCATAATGGAATTTTACATTATGAAATCATAATGGAATTTTGCATTATGACATCATAATGGAATGTTACATTATGACATCATAATGGAATTTTACATTACGACATCATAATGGAATTTTGCATTATGACATCATAATGGAATGTTACATTATGACATCATAATGGAATTTTACATTATGACATCATAATATAATTTTGCATTATGACATCATAATGGAATTTTACATTATGATATCATAATGGAATTTTGCATTATGACATCATAATGGAATTTTGCATTATGACATCATAATGGAATGTTGCATTATGACATCATAATGGAATTTTGCATTATGACATCATAATGGAATGTTGCATTATGACATCATAATGGAATTTTGCATTATGACATCATAATGGAATGTTGCATTATGACATCATAATGGAATGTTACATTATGACATCATAATGGAATTTTGCATTATGACATCATAATGGAATGTTGCTTTATGACATCATAATGGAATTTTACATTATGACATCATAATGGAATTTTGCATTATGACATCATAATTGAATGTTACATTATGACATCATAATGGAATTTTACATTATGACATCGTAATGGAATTTTGCATTATGACATCATAATGGAATGTTACATTATGACATCATAATGGAATTTTGCATTATGACATCGTAACAGAATTTTGCATGATGACATCATAACGGAATGTTACATTATGACATCATAATGGAATTTTGCATTATGACATCATAACGGAATGTTGCTTTATGACATCATAACGGAATGTTGCATTATGACATCATAATGGAATTTTGCATTATGACATCATAATGGAATGTTGCATTATGACATCATAATGGAATGTTGCATTATGACATCATAATGGAATGTTGCATTATGACATCATAATGGAATGTTACATTATGACATCATAATGGAATTTTGCATTATGACATCATAATGGAATGTTGCATTATGACGTCATAATGGAATGTTACATTATGACATCATAATGGAATTTTGCATTATGACATCATAATGGAATGTTGCTTTATGACATCATAATGGAATTTTACATTATGACATCGTAATGGAATTTTGCATTATGGCATCATAATGGAATGTTACATTATGACATCATAATGGAATTTTACATTATGACATCGTAACGGAATTTTGCATTATGACATCATAACGGAATGTTACATTATGACATCATAATGGAATTTTACATTATGACATCATAACGGAATGTTGCTTTATGACATCATAACGGAATGTTGCATTATGACATCATAATGGAATGTTGCATTATGACATCATAATGGAATGTTGCATTATGACATCATAACGGAATGTTGCTTTATGACATCATAACGGAATGTTGCATTATGACATCATAATGGAATTTTGCATTATGACATCATAACGGAATGTTGCTTTATGACATCATAACGGAATGTTGCATTATGACATCATAATGGAATTTTGCATTATGACATCATAATGGAATGTTGCATTATGACATCATAATGGAATGTTGCATTATGACATCATAATGGAATGTTGCATTATGACATCATAATGGAATGTTACATTATGACATCATAATGGAATTTTGCATTATGACATCATAATGGAATGTTGCATTATGACGTCATAATGGAATGTTACATTATGACATCATAATGGAATTTTGCATTATGACATCATAATGGAATGTTGCTTTATGACATCATAATGGAATTTTACATTATGACATCGTAATGGAATTTTGCATTATGGCATCATAATGGAATGTTACATTATGACATCATAATGGAATTTTACATTATGACATCGTAACGGAATTTTGCATTATGACATCATAACGGAATGTTACATTATGACATCATAATGGAATTTTGCATTATGACATCATAACGGAATGTTGCTTTATGACATCATAACGGAATGTTGCATTATGACATCATAATGGAATGTTGCATTATGACATCATAATGGAATGTTGCATTATGACATCATAACGGAATGTTGCTTTATGACATCATAACGGAATGTTGCATTATGACATCATAATGGAATTGTGCATTATGACATCATAATGGAATGTTGCATTATGACATCATAATGGAATGTTGCATTATGACATCATAATGGAATGTTGCATTATGACGTCATAATGGAATGTTACATTATGACATCCTAATGGAACTTTGCATTATGACATCATAATGGAATGTTGCTTTATGACATCATAATGGAATTTTACATTATGACATCGTAATGGAATTTTGCATTATGACATCATAATGGAATGTTACATTATGACATCATAATGGAATTTTACATTATGACATCGTAATGGAATTTTGCATTATGACATCATAATGGAATGTTACATTATGACATCATAATGGAATTTTACATTATGACATCGTAACGGAATTTTGCATTATGACATCATAACGGAATGTTACATTATGACATCATAATGGAATTTTGCATTATGACATCATAACGGAATGTTGCTTTATGACATCATAATGGAATGTTGCATTATGACATCATAATGGAATGTTGCATTATGACATCATAATGGAATGTTACATTATGACATCATAATGAAATTTTGCATTATGACATCATAATGGAATTTTGCATTATGACATCATAATGGAATGTTGCATTATGACATCATAATGGAATTTTACATTATGACATCATAATGGAATTTTGCATTATGACATCATAATGGAATGTTACATTATGACATCATAATGGAATTTTACATTATGACATTGTAATGGAATTTTGCATTATCACATCATAATGGAATGTTACATTATGACATCATAATGGAATTTTGCATTATGACATCATAATGGAATTTTGCATTATGACATCATAATGGAATTTTGCATTATGACATCATAATGGAATTTTACATTATGACATCATAATGGAATTTTGCATTATGACATCATAATGGAATGTTACATTATGACATCATAATGGAATTTTACATTATGACATCATAATGGAATTTTACATTATGACATCATAATGGAATTTTGCTTTATGACATCATAATGGAATTTTACATTATGACATCATAATGGAATGTTGCATTATGACATCATAATGGAATGTTGCATTATGACATCATAATGGAATGTTACATTATGACATCATAATGGAATTTTGCATTATGACATCATAATGGAATTTTGCATTATGACATCATAATGGAATGTTGCTTTATGACATCATAATGGAATGTTGCTTTATGACATCATAATGGAATTTTGCATTATGACATCATAATGGAATGTTGCATTATGACACCATAATGGAATTTTGCATTATGACATCATAATGGAATGTTGCATTATGACATCATAATGGAATGTTACATTATGACATCATAATGGAATTTTGCATTATGACATCATAATGGAATGTTGCTTTATGACATCATAATGGAATTTTACATTATGACATCATAATGGAATTTTGCATTATGACATTGTAATGGAATTTTGCATTATCACATCATAATGGAATGTTACATTATGACATCATAATGGAATTTTGCATTATGACATCATAATGGAATTTTGCATTATGACATCATAATGAAATTTTACATTATGACATCATTATGGAATTTTGCATTATGACATCATAATGGAATGTTACATTATGACATCATAATGGAATTTTACATTATGACATCGTAATGGAATTTTGCATTATCACATCATAATGGAATGTTACATTATGACATCATAATGGAATTTTGCATTATGACATCATAATGGAATTTTGCATTATGACATCATAATGGAATTTTACATTATGACATCATAATGGAATTTTGCATTATGACATCATAATGGAATGTTACATTATGACATCATAATGGAATTTTACATTATGACATCATAATGGAATTTTACATTATGACATCATAATGGAATTTTGCTTTATGACATCATAATGGAATGTTGCTTTATGACATCATAATGGAATTTTACATTATGACATCATAATGGAATGTTGCATTATGACATCATAATGGAATGTTGCATTATGACATCATAATGGAATGTTGCATTATGACATCATAATGGAATGTTACATTATGACATCATAATGGAATTTTGCATTATGACATCATAATGGAATTTTGCATTATGACATCATAATGGAATTTTGCATTATGACATCATAATGGAATTTTGCATTATGACATCATAATGGAATGTTGCATTATGACATCATAATGGAATTTTACATTATGACATCATAATGGAATTTTGCATTATGACATCATAATGGAATTTTGCATTATGACATCATAATGGAATTTTGCATTATGACATCATAATGGAATGTTGCATTATGACATCATAATGGAATGTTACATTATGACTAGAGATGAGCGAACGTGTTCTTAACGAACACTTACGCACCCGGACACCGGCTTTTCCGAGGACTTCCGTGTTCGCGCGTAAGTATTCGGGGGGCGCCGGGGGGCGGGGAGAGGCGCGGCGGCGCGGGCGGCAGCAGCGGGGAACAGGGGGGAGCCCTCTCTCTCTCCCTCTCCCCCCCACTCCCCGCCGCAACCCCCCGCGCTGCCACGGCGACCCCCGAACTTTTTTCGCCCGAACACGGAATTCCTCGCGAAGTTCGGTGTCCGGGCGAAAAGGGGCGGAGCCGAACACGTTCGCTCATCTCTAATTATGACATCATAATGGAATGTTACATTATGACATCATAATGGAATGTTACATTATGACATCATAATGGAATTTTGCATTATGACATCATAATGGAATTTTGCATTATGACATCATAATGGAATTTTGCATTATGACATCATAATGGAATTTTACATTATGACATCATAATGTAATTTTGCATTATGACATCATAATGGAATTTTGCATTATGACATCATAATGGAATGTTGCTTTATGACATCATAATGGAATTTTACATTATGACATCATAATGGAATTTTGCATTATGACATCATAATGGAATGTTACATTATGACATCATAATGGAATGTTGCATCATGACATCATAATGGAATGTTGCATTATGACATCATAATGGAATGTTACATTATGACATCATAATGGAATGTTACATTATGACATCATAATGGAATGTTACATTATGACATCATAATGGAATTTTGCATTATGACATCATAATGGAATTTTGCATTATGACATCATAATGGAATTTTACATTATGACATCATAATGTAATTTTGCATTATGACATCATAATGGAATTTTGCATTATGACATCATAATGGAATGTTGCTTTATGACATCATAATGGAATTTTACATTATGACATCATAATGGAATTTTACATTATGAAATC
The DNA here is from genome assembly GCF_035609145.1 of Eleutherodactylus coqui. Classification (NCBI taxonomy): domain Eukaryota; kingdom Metazoa; phylum Chordata; class Amphibia; order Anura; family Eleutherodactylidae; genus Eleutherodactylus; species Eleutherodactylus coqui. The sequence goes on from NW_027102368.1 coordinate 1,608,267, forward strand.
ATAATGGAATTTTGCATTATGACATCATAATGGAATGTTACATTATGACATCATAATGGAATTTTACATTACGACATCATAATGGAATTTTGCATTATGACATCATAATGGAATGTTACATTATGACATCATAATGGAATTTTACATTATGACATCATAATATAATTTTGCATTATGACATCATAATGGAATTTTACATTATGATATCATAATGGAATTTTGCATTATGACATCATAATGGAATTTTGCATTATGACATCATAATGGAATGTTGCATTATGACATCATAATGGAATTTTGCATTATGACATCATAATGGAATGTTGCATTATGACATCATAATGGAATTTTGCATTATGACATCATAATGGAATGTTGCATTATGACATCATAATGGAATGTTACATTATGACATCATAATGGAATTTTGCATTATGACATCATAATGGAATGTTGCTTTATGACATCATAATGGAATTTTACATTATGACATCATAATGGAATTTTGCATTATGACATCATAATTGAATGTTACATTATGACATCATAATGGAATTTTACATTATGACATCGTAATGGAATTTTGCATTATGACATCATAATGGAATGTTACATTATGACATCATAATGGAATTTTGCATTATGACATCGTAACAGAATTTTGCATGATGACATCATAACGGAATGTTACATTATGACATCATAATGGAATTTTGCATTATGACATCATAACGGAATGTTGCTTTATGACATCATAACGGAATGTTGCATTATGACATCATAATGGAATTTTGCATTATGACATCATAATGGAATGTTGCATTATGACATCATAATGGAATGTTGCATTATGACATCATAATGGAATGTTGCATTATGACATCATAATGGAATGTTACATTATGACATCATAATGGAATTTTGCATTATGACATCATAATGGAATGTTGCATTATGACGTCATAATGGAATGTTACATTATGACATCATAATGGAATTTTGCATTATGACATCATAATGGAATGTTGCTTTATGACATCATAATGGAATTTTACATTATGACATCGTAATGGAATTTTGCATTATGGCATCATAATGGAATGTTACATTATGACATCATAATGGAATTTTACATTATGACATCGTAACGGAATTTTGCATTATGACATCATAACGGAATGTTACATTATGACATCATAATGGAATTTTGCATTATGACATCATAACGGAATGTTGCTTTATGACATCATAACGGAATGTTGCATTATGACATCATAATGGAATGTTGCATTATGACATCATAATGGAATGTTGCATTATGACATCATAACGGAATGTTGCTTTATGACATCATAACGGAATGTTGCATTATGACATCATAATGGAATTTTGCATTATGACATCATAATGGAATGTTGCATTATGACATCATAATGGAATGTTGCATTATGACATCATAATGGAATGTTGCATTATGACGTCATAATGGAATGTTACATTATGACATCCTAATGGAACTTTGCATTATGACATCATAATGGAATGTTGCTTTATGACATCATAATGGAATTTTACATTATGACATCGTAATGGAATTTTGCATTATGACATCATAATGGAATGTTACATTATGACATCATAATGGAATTTTACATTATGACATCGTAATGGAATTTTGCATTATGACATCATAATGGAATGTTACATTATGACATCATAATGGAATTTTACATTATGACATCGTAACGGAATTTTGCATTATGACATCATAACGGAATGTTACATTATGACATCATAATGGAATTTTGCATTATGACATCATAACGGAATGTTGCTTTATGACATCATAATGGAATGTTGCATTATGACATCATAATGGAATGTTGCATTATGACATCATAATGGAATGTTACATTATGACATCATAATGAAATTTTGCATTATGACATCATAATGGAATTTTGCATTATGACATCATAATGGAATGTTGCATTATGACATCATAATGGAATTTTACATTATGACATCATAATGGAATTTTGCATTATGACATCATAATGGAATGTTACATTATGACATCATAATGGAATTTTACATTATGACATTGTAATGGAATTTTGCATTATCACATCATAATGGAATGTTACATTATGACATCATAATGGAATTTTGCATTATGACATCATAATGGAATTTTGCATTATGACATCATAATGGAATTTTGCATTATGACATCATAATGGAATTTTACATTATGACATCATAATGGAATTTTGCATTATGACATCATAATGGAATGTTACATTATGACATCATAATGGAATTTTACATTATGACATCATAATGGAATTTTACATTATGACATCATAATGGAATTTTGCTTTATGACATCATAATGGAATTTTACATTATGACATCATAATGGAATGTTGCATTATGACATCATAATGGAATGTTGCATTATGACATCATAATGGAATGTTACATTATGACATCATAATGGAATTTTGCATTATGACATCATAATGGAATTTTGCATTATGACATCATAATGGAATTTTGCATTATGACATCATAATGGAATGTTGCATTATGACATCATAATGGAATTTTACATTATGACATCATAATGGAATTTTGCATTATGACATCATAATGGAATGTTACATTATGACATCATAATGGAATGTTGCATTATGACATCATAATGGAATGTTACATTATGACATCATAATGGAATTTTACATTATGACATTGTAATGGAATTTTGCATTATCACATCATAATGGAATGTTACATTATGACATCATAATGGAATTTTGCATTATGACATCATAATGGAATTTTGCATTATGACATCATAATGGAATTTTGCATTATGACATCATAATGGAATTTTACATTATGACATCATAATGGAATTTTGCATTATGACATCATAATGGAATGTTACATTATGACATCATAATGGAATTTTACATTATGACATCATAATGGAATTTTACATTATGACATCATAATGGAATTTTGCTTTATGACATCATAATGGAATGTTGCTTAATGACATCATAATGGAATTTTACATTATGACATCATAATGGAATGTTGCATTATGACATCATAATGGAATGTTGCATTATGACATCATAATGGAATGTTACATTATGACATCATAATGGAATTTTGCATTATGACATCATAATGGAATTTTGCATTATGACATCATAATGGAATTTTGCATTATGACATCATAATGGAATTTTGCATTATGACATCATAATGGAATGTTGCATTATGACATCATAATGGAATGTTGCATTATGACATCATAATGGAATGTTACATTATGACATCATAATGGAATTTTGCATTATGACATCATAATGGAATGTTGCATTATGACATCATAATGGAATGTTGCATTATGACATCATAATGGAATGTTACATTATGACATCATAATGGAATTTTGCATTATGACATCATAATGGAATGTTGCATTATGACGTCATAATGGAATGTTACATTATGACATCGTAATGGAATTTTGCATTATGACATCATAATGGAATGTTGCTTTATGACATCATAATGGAATTTTACATTATGACATCGTAATGGAATTTTGCATTATGACATCATAACGGAATGTTACATTATGACATCATAATGGAATTTTGCATTATGACATCATAACGGAATTTTGCATTATGACATCATAACGGAATGTTGCTTTATGACATCATAACGGAATGTTGCATTATGACATCATAACGGAATGTTGCATTATGACATCATAACGGAATGTTGCTTTATGACATCATAACGGAATGTTGCATTATGACATCATAATGGAATTTTGCATTATGACATCATAATGGAATGTTGCATTATGACATCATAATGGAATGTTGCATTATGACATCAAATTGGAATGTTGCATTATGACGTCATAATGGAATGTTACATTATGACATCGTAATGGAATTTTGCATTATGACATCATAATGGAATGTTGCTTTATGACATCATAATGGAATTTTACATTATGACATCGTAATGGAATTTTGCATTATGACATCATAATGGAATGTTACATTATGACATCATAATGGAATTTTACATTATGACATCGTAATGGAATTTTGCATTATGACATCATAATGGAATGTTACATTATGACATCATAATGGAATTTTACATTATGACATCGTAACAGAATTTTGCATTATGACATCATAACGGAATGTTACATTATGACATCATAATGGAATTTTGCATTATGACATCATAACGGAATGTTGCTTTATGACATCATAATGGAATGTTGCATTATGACATCATAATGGAATGTTGCATTATGACATCATAATGAAATTTTGCATTATGACATCATAATGGAATGTTGCATTATGACATCATAATGGAATGTTGCATTATGACATCATAATGGAATTTTGCATTATGACATCGTAATGGAATTTTGCATTATGACATCATAATGGAATGTTACATTATGACATCATAATGGAATTTTACATTATGACATTGTAATGGAATTTTGCATTATCACATCATAATGGAATGTTACATTATGACATCATAATGGAATTTTGCATTATGACATCATAATGGAATTTTGCATTATGACATCATAATGGAATTTTGCATTATGACATCATAATGGAATTTTGCATTATGACATCATAATGGAATTTTACATTATGACATCATAATGGAATTTTGCATTATGACATCATAATGGAATGTTACATTATGACATCATAATGGAATTTTACATTATGACATCATAATGGAATTTTACATTATGACATCATAATGGAATTTTGCTTTATGACATCATAATGGAATGTTGCTTTATGACATCATAATGGAATTTTACATTATGACATCATAATGGAATGTTGCATTATGACATCATAATGGAATGTTGCATTATGACATCATAATGGAATGTTACATTATGACATCATAATGGAATTTTGCATTATGACATCGTAATGGAAATTTTGCATTATGACATCGTAATGGAATTTTGCATTATGACATCATAATGGAATTTTGCATTATGACATCGTAATGGAATGTTGCATTATGACATCGTAATGGAATTTTGCATTATGACATCGTAATGGAATTTTGCATTATGACATCATAATGGAATGTTACATTATGACATCATAATGGAATGTTGCATTATGACATCATAATGGAATGTTACATTATGACATCATAATGGAATGTTACATTATGACATCATATGGAATGTTACATTATGACATCATAATGGAATTTTGCATTATGACATCATAATGGAATTTTGCATTATGACATCATAATGGAATTTTGCATTATGACATCATAATGGAATTTTACATTATGACATCATAATGTAATTTTGCATTATGACATCATAATGGAATTTTGCATTATGACATCATAATGGAATGTTGCTTTATGACATCATAATGGAATTTTACATTATGACATCATAATGGAATTTTGCATTATGACATCATAATGAAATGTTACATTATGACATCATAATGGAATGTTGCATTATGACATCATAATGGAATGTTACATTATGACATCATAATGGAATGTTACATTATGACATCATAATGGAATTTTGCATTATGACATCATAATGGAATTTTGCATTATGACATCATAAATGGAATTTTGCATTATGACATCATAATGGAATTTTACATTATGACATCATAATGTAATTTTGCATTATGACATCATAATGGAATTTTGCATTATGACATCATAATGGAATTTTGCATTATGACATCATAATGGAATGTTGCTTTATGACATCATAATGGAATTTTGCATTATGACATCATAATGGAATGTTGCTTTATGACATTATAATGGAATTTTACATTATGACATCATAATGGAATTTTACATTATGAAATCATAATGGAATTTTGCATTATGACATCATAATGGAATGTTACATTATGACATCATAATGGAATTTTACATTATGACATCATAATGGAATTTTGCATTATGACATCAAAATGGAATGTTACATTATGACATCATAATGGAATTTTACATTATGACATCATAATATAATTTTGCATTATGACATCATAATGGAATTTTACATTATGATATCATAATGGAATTTTGCATTATGACATCATAATGGAATTTTGCATTATGACATCATAATGGAATGTTGCATTATGACACCATAATGGAATTTTGCATTATGACATCATAATGGAATGTTGCATTATGACATCATAATGGAATGTTACATTATGACATCATAATGGAATTTTGCATTATGACATCATAATGGAATGTTGCTTTATGACATCATAATGGAATTTTACATTATGACATCATAATGGAATTTTGCATTATGACATTGTAATGGAATTTTGCATTATCACATCATAATGGAATGTTACATTATGACATCATAATGGAATTTTGCATTATGACATCATAATGGAATTTTGCATTATGACATCATAATGAAATTTTACATTATGACATCATTATGGAATTTTGCATTATGACATCATAATGGAATGTTACATTATGACATCATAATGGAATTTTACATTATGACATCGTAATGGAATTTTGCATTATCACATCATAATGGAATGTTACATTATGACATCATAATGGAATTTTGCATTATGACATCATAATGGAATTTTGCATTATGACATCATAATGGAATTTTACATTATGACATCATAATGGAATTTTGCATTATGACATCATAATGGAATGTTACATTATGACATCATAATGGAATTTTACATTATGACATCATAATGGAATTTTACATTATGACATCATAATGGAATTTTGCTTTATGACATCATAATGGAATGTTGCTTTATGACATCATAATGGAATTTTACATTATGACATCATAATGGAATGTTGCATTATGACATCATAATGGAATGTTGCATTATGACATCATAATGGAATGTTACATTATGACATCATAATGGAATTTTGCATTATGACATCATAATGGAATTTTGCATTATGACATCATAATGGAATTTTGCATTATGACATCATAATGGAATTTTGCATTATGACATCATAATGGAATGTTGCATTATGACATCATAATGGAATTTTACATTATGACATCATAATGGAATTTTGCATTATGACATCATAATGGAATGTTACATTATGACATCATAATGGAATGTTGCATTATGACATCATAATGGAATGTTACATTATGACATCATAATGGAATGTTACATTATGACATCATAATGGAATGTTACATTATGACATCATAATGGAATTTTGCATTATGACATCATAATGGAATTTTGCATTATGACATCATAATGGAATTTTGCATTATGACATCATAATGGAATTTTACATTATGACATCATAATGGAATTTTACATTATGACATCATAATGTAATTTTGCATTATGACATCATAATGGAATTTTGCATTATGACATCATAATGGAATGTTGCTTTATGACATCATAATGGAATTTTACATTATGACATCATAATGGAATTTTGCATTATGACATCATAATGGAATGTTACATTATGACATCATAATGGAATGTTGCATCATGACATCATAATGGAATGTTGCATTATGACATCATAATGGAATGTTACATTATGACATCATAATGGAATGTTACATTATGACATCATAATGGAATGTTACATTATGACATCATAATGGAATTTTGCATTATGACATCATAATGGAATTTTGCATTATGACATCATAATGGAATTTTACATTATGACATCATAATGTAATTTTGCATTATGACATCATAATGGAATTTTGCATTATGACATCATAATGGAATGTTGCTTTATGACATCATAATGGAATTTTACATTATGACATCATAATGGAATTTTACATTATGAAATCATAATGGAATTTTGCATTATGACATCATAATGGAATGTTACATTATGACATCATAATGGAATTTTACATTACGACATCATAATGGAATTTTGCATTATGACATCATAATGGAATGTTACATTATGACATCATAATGGAATTTTACATTATGACATCATAATATAATTTTGCATTATGACATCATAATGGAATTTTACATTATGATATCATAATGGAATTTTGCATTATGACATCATAATGGAATTTTGCATTATGACATCATAATGGAATGTTGCATTATGACATCATAATGGAATTTTGCATTATGACATCATAATGGAATGTTGCATTATGACATCATAATGGAATTTTGCATTATGACATCATAATGGAATGTTGCATTATGACATCATAATGGAATGTTACATTATGACATCATAATGGAATTTTGCATTATGACATCATAATGGAATGTTGCTTTATGACATCATAATGGAATTTTACATTATGACATCATAATGGAATTTTGCATTATGACATCATAATTGAATGTTACATTATGACATCATAATGGAATTTTACATTATGACATCGTAATGGAATTTTGCATTATGACATCATAATGGAATGTTACATTATGACATCATAATGGAATTTTGCATTATGACATCGTAACAGAATTTTGCATGATGACATCATAACGGAATGTTACATTATGACATCATAATGGAATTTTGCATTATGACATCATAACGGAATGTTGCTTTATGACATCATAACGGAATGTTGCATTATGACATCATAATGGAATTTTGCATTATGACATCATAATGGAATGTTGCATTATGACATCATAATGGAATGTTGCATTATGACATCATAATGGAATGTTGCATTATGACATCATAATGGAATGTTACATTATGACATCATAATGGAATTTTGCATTATGACATCATAATGGAATGTTGCATTATGACGTCATAATGGAATGTTACATTATGACATCATAATGGAATTTTGCATTATGACATCATAATGGAATGTTGCTTTATGACATCATAATGGAATTTTACATTATGACATCGTAATGGAATTTTGCATTATGGCATCATAATGGAATGTTACATTATGACATCATAATGGAATTTTACATTATGACATCGTAACGGAATTTTGCATTATGACATCATAACGGAATGTTACATTATGACATCATAATGGAATTTTACATTATGACATCATAACGGAATGTTGCTTTATGACATCATAACGGAATGTTGCATTATGACATCATAATGGAATGTTGCATTATGACATCATAATGGAATGTTGCATTATGACATCATAACGGAATGTTGCTTTATGACATCATAACGGAATGTTGCATTATGACATCATAATGGAATTTTGCATTATGACATCATAACGGAATGTTGCTTTATGACATCATAACGGAATGTTGCATTATGACATCATAATGGAATTTTGCATTATGACATCATAATGGAATGTTGCATTATGACATCATAATGGAATGTTGCATTATGACATCATAATGGAATGTTGCATTATGACATCATAATGGAATGTTACATTATGACATCATAATGGAATTTTGCATTATGACATCATAATGGAATGTTGCATTATGACGTCATAATGGAATGTTACATTATGACATCATAATGGAATTTTGCATTATGACATCATAATGGAATGTTGCTTTATGACATCATAATGGAATTTTACATTATGACATCGTAATGGAATTTTGCATTATGGCATCATAATGGAATGTTACATTATGACATCATAATGGAATTTTACATTATGACATCGTAACGGAATTTTGCATTATGACATCATAACGGAATGTTACATTATGACATCATAATGGAATTTTGCATTATGACATCATAACGGAATGTTGCTTTATGACATCATAACGGAATGTTGCATTATGACATCATAATGGAATGTTGCATTATGACATCATAATGGAATGTTGCATTATGACATCATAACGGAATGTTGCTTTATGACATCATAACGGAATGTTGCATTATGACATCATAATGGAATTGTGCATTATGACATCATAATGGAATGTTGCATTATGACATCATAATGGAATGTTGCATTATGACATCATAATGGAATGTTGCATTATGACGTCATAATGGAATGTTACATTATGACATCCTAATGGAACTTTGCATTATGACATCATAATGGAATGTTGCTTTATGACATCATAATGGAATTTTACATTATGACATCGTAATGGAATTTTGCATTATGACATCATAATGGAATGTTACATTATGACATCATAATGGAATTTTACATTATGACATCGTAATGGAATTTTGCATTATGACATCATAATGGAATGTTACATTATGACATCATAATGGAATTTTACATTATGACATCGTAACGGAATTTTGCATTATGACATCATAACGGAATGTTACATTATGACATCATAATGGAATTTTGCATTATGACATCATAACGGAATGTTGCTTTATGACATCATAATGGAATGTTGCATTATGACATCATAATGGAATGTTGCATTATGACATCATAATGGAATGTTACATTATGACATCATAATGAAATTTTGCATTATGACATCATAATGGAATTTTGCATTATGACATCATAATGGAATGTTGCATTATGACATCATAATGGAATTTTACATTATGACATCATAATGGAATTTTGCATTATGACATCATAATGGAATGTTACATTATGACATCATAATGGAATTTTACATTATGACATTGTAATGGAATTTTGCATTATCACATCATAATGGAATGTTACATTATGACATCATAATGGAATTTTGCATTATGACATCATAATGGAATTTTGCATTATGACATCATAATGGAATTTTGCATTATGACATCATAATGGAATTTTACATTATGACATCATAATGGAATTTTGCATTATGACATCATAATGGAATGTTACATTATGACATCATAATGGAATTTTACATTATGACATCATAATGGAATTTTACATTATGACATCATAATGGAATTTTGCTTTATGACATCATAATGGAATTTTACATTATGACATCATAATGGAATGTTGCATTATGACATCATAATGGAATGTTGCATTATGACATCATAATGGAATGTTACATTATGACATCATAATGGAATTTTGCATTATGACATCATAATGGAATTTTGCATTATGACATCATAATGGAATGTTGCTTTATGACATCATAATGGAATGTTGCTTTATGACATCATAATGGAATTTTGCATTATGACATCATAATGGAATGTTGCATTATGACACCATAATGGAATTTTGCATTATGACATCATAATGGAATGTTGCATTATGACATCATAATGGAATGTTACATTATGACATCATAATGGAATTTTGCATTATGACATCATAATGGAATGTTGCTTTATGACATCATAATGGAATTTTACATTATGACATCATAATGGAATTTTGCATTATGACATTGTAATGGAATTTTGCATTATCACATCATAATGGAATGTTACATTATGACATCATAATGGAATTTTGCATTATGACATCATAATGGAATTTTGCATTATGACATCATAATGAAATTTTACATTATGACATCATTATGGAATTTTGCATTATGACATCATAATGGAATGTTACATTATGACATCATAATGGAATTTTACATTATGACATCGTAATGGAATTTTGCATTATCACATCATAATGGAATGTTACATTATGACATCATAATGGAATTTTGCATTATGACATCATAATGGAATTTTGCATTATGACATCATAATGGAATTTTACATTATGACATCATAATGGAATTTTGCATTATGACATCATAATGGAATGTTACATTATGACATCATAATGGAATTTTACATTATGACATCATAATGGAATTTTACATTATGACATCATAATGGAATTTTGCTTTATGACATCATAATGGAATGTTGCTTTATGACATCATAATGGAATTTTACATTATGACATCATAATGGAATGTTGCATTATGACATCATAATGGAATGTTGCATTATGACATCATAATGGAATGTTGCATTATGACATCATAATGGAATGTTACATTATGACATCATAATGGAATTTTGCATTATGACATCATAATGGAATTTTGCATTATGACATCATAATGGAATTTTGCATTATGACATCATAATGGAATTTTGCATTATGACATCATAATGGAATGTTGCATTATGACATCATAATGGAATTTTACATTATGACATCATAATGGAATTTTGCATTATGACATCATAATGGAATTTTGCATTATGACATCATAATGGAATTTTGCATTATGACATCATAATGGAATGTTGCATTATGACATCATAATGGAATGTTACATTATGACTAGAGATGAGCGAACGTGTTCTTAACGAACACTTACGCACCCGGACACCGGCTTTTCCGAGGACTTCCGTGTTCGCGCGTAAGTATTCGGGGGGCGCCGGGGGGCGGGGAGAGGCGCGGCGGCGCGGGCGGCAGCAGCGGGGAACAGGGGGGAGCCCTCTCTCTCTCCCTCTCCCCCCCACTCCCCGCCGCAACCCCCCGCGCTGCCACGGCGACCCCCGAACTTTTTTCGCCCGAACACGGAATTCCTCGCGAAGTTCGGTGTCCGGGCGAAAAGGGGCGGAGCCGAACACGTTCGCTCATCTCTAATTATGACATCATAATGGAATGTTACATTATGACATCATAATGGAATGTTACATTATGACATCATAATGGAATTTTGCATTATGACATCATAATGGAATTTTGCATTATGACATCATAATGGAATTTTGCATTATGACATCATAATGGAATTTTACATTATGACATCATAATGTAATTTTGCATTATGACATCATAATGGAATTTTGCATTATGACATCATAATGGAATGTTGCTTTATGACATCATAATGGAATTTTACATTATGACATCATAATGGAATTTTGCATTATGACATCATAATGGAATGTTACATTATGACATCATAATGGAATGTTGCATCATGACATCATAATGGAATGTTGCATTATGACATCATAATGGAATGTTACATTATGACATCATAATGGAATGTTACATTATGACATCATAATGGAATGTTACATTATGACATCATAATGGAATTTTGCATTATGACATCATAATGGAATTTTGCATTATGACATCATAATGGAATTTTACATTATGACATCATAATGTAATTTTGCATTATGACATCATAATGGAATTTTGCATTATGACATCATAATGGAATGTTGCTTTATGACATCATAATGGAATTTTACATTATGACATCATAATGGAATTTTACATTATGAAATCATAATGGAATTTTGCATTATGACATCATAATGGAATGTTACATTATGACATCATAATGGAATTTTACATTACGACATCATAATGGAATTTTGCATTATGACATCATAATGGAATGTTACATTATGACATCATAATGGAATTTTACATTATGACATCATAATATAATTTTGCATTATGACATCATAATGGAATTTTACATTATGATATCATAATGGAATTTTGCATTATGACATCATAATGGAATTTTGCATTATGACATCATAATGGAATGTTGCATTATGACATCATAATGGAATTTTGCATTATGACATCATAATGGAATGTTGCATTATGACATCATAATGGAATTTTGCATTATGACATCATAATGGAATGTTGCATTATGACATCATAATGGAATGTTACATTATGACATCATAATGGAATTTTGCATTATGACATCATAATGGAATGTTGCTTTATGACATCATAATGGAATTTTACATTATGACATCATAATGGAATTTTGCATTATGACATCATAATTGAATGTTACATTATGACATCATAATGGAATTTTACATTATGACATCGTAATGGAATTTTGCATTATGACATCATAATGGAATGTTACATTATGACATCATAATGGAATTTTGCATTATGACATCGTAACAGAATTTTGCATGATGACATCATAACGGAATGTTACATTATGACATCATAATGGAATTTTGCATTATGACATCATAACGGAATGTTGCTTTATGACATCATAACGGAATGTTGCATTATGACATCATAATGGAATTTTGCATTATGACATCATAATGGAATGTTGCATTATGACATCATAATGGAATGTTGCATTATGACATCATAATGGAATGTTGCATTATGACATCATAATGGAATGTTACATTATGACATCATAATGGAATTTTGCATTATGACATCATAATGGAATGTTGCATTATGACGTCATAATGGAATGTTACATTATGACATCATAATGGAATTTTGCATTATGACATCATAATGGAATGTTGCTTTATGACATCATAATGGAATTTTACATTATGACATCGTAATGGAATTTTGCATTATGGCATCATAATGGAATGTTACATTATGACATCATAATGGAATTTTACATTATGACATCGTAACGGAATTTTGCATTATGACATCATAACGGAATGTTACATTATGACATCATAATGGAATTTTGCATTATGACATCATAACGGAATGTTGCTTTATGACATCATAACGGAATGTTGCATTATGACATCATAATGGAATGTTGCATTATGACATCATAATGGAATGTTGCATTATGACATCATAACGGAATGTTGCTTTATGACATCATAACGGAATGTTGCATTATGACATCATAATGGAATTTTGCATTATGACATCATAATGGAATGTTGCATTATGACATCATAATGGAATGTTGCATTATGACATCATAATGGAATGTTGCATTATGACGTCATAATGGAATGTTACATTATGACATCCTAATGGAACTTTGCATTATGACATCATAATGGAATGTTGCTTTATGACATCATAATGGAATTTTACATTATGACATCGTAATGGAATTTTGCATTATGACATCATAATGGAATGTTACATTATGACATCATAATGGAATTTTACATTATGACATCGTAATGGAATTTTGCATTATGACATCATAATGGAATGTTACATTATGACATCATAATGGAATTTTACATTATGACATCGTAACGGAATTTTGCATTATGACATCATAACGGAATGTTACATTATGACATCATAATGGAATTTTGCATTATGACATCATAACGGAATGTTGCTTTATGACATCATAATGGAATGTTGCATTATGACATCATAATGGAATGTTGCATTATGACATCATAATGGAATGTTACATTATGACATCATAATGAAATTTTGCATTATGACATCATAATGGAATTTTGCATTATGACATCATAATGGAATGTTGCATTATGACATCATAATGGAATTTTACATTATGACATCATAATGGAATTTTGCATTATGACATCATAATGGAATGTTACATTATGACATCATAATGGAATTTTACATTATGACATTGTAATGGAATTTTGCATTATCACATCATAATGGAATGTTACATTATGACATCATAATGGAATTTTGCATTATGACATCATAATGGAATTTTGCATTATGACATCATAATGGAATTTTGCATTATGACATCATAATGGAATTTTACATTATGACATCATAATGGAATTTTGCATTATGACATCATAATGGAATGTTACATTATGACATCATAATGGAATTTTACATTATGACATCATAATGGAATTTTACATTATGACATCATAATGGAATTTTGCTTTATGACATCATAATGGAATTTTACATTATGACATCATAATGGAATGTTGCATTATGACATCATAATGGAATGTTGCATTATGACATCATAATGGAATGTTACATTATGACATCATAATGGAATTTTGCATTATGACATCATAATGGAATTTTGCATTATGACATCATAATGGAATTTTGCATTATGACATCATAATGGAATGTTGCATTATGACATCATAATGGAATTTTACATTATGACATCATAATGGAATTTTGCATTATGACATCATAATGGAATGTTACATTATGACATCATAATGGAATGTTGCATTATGACATCATAATGGAATGTTACATTATGACATCATAATGGAATTTTACATTATGACATTGTAATGGAATTTTGCATTATCACATCATAATGGAATGTTACATTATGACATCATAATGGAATTTTGCATTATGACATCATAATGGAATTTTGCATTATGACATCATAATGGAATTTTGCATTATGACATCATAATGGAATTTTACATTATGACATCATAATGGAATTTTGCATTATGACATCATAATGGAATGTTACATTATGACATCATAATGGAATTTTACATTATGACATCATAATGGAATTTTACATTATGACATCATAATGGAATTTTGCTTTATGACATCATAATGGAATGTTGCTTAATGACATCATAATGGAATTTTACATTATGACATCATAATGGAATGTTGCATTATGACATCATAATGGAATGTTGCATTATGACATCATAATGGAATGTTACATTATGACATCATAATGGAATTTTGCATTATGACATCATAATGGAATTTTGCATTATGACATCATAATGGAATTTTGCATTATGACATCATAATGGAATTTTGCATTATGACATCATAATGGAATTTTGCATTATGACATCATAATGGAATGTTGCATTATGACATCATAATGGAATTTTGCATTATGACATCATAATGGAATTTTACATTATGACATCATAATGGAATTTTGCATTATGACATCATAATGGAATGTTGCATTATGACATCATAATGGAATGTTACATTATGACATCATAATGGAATGTTGCATTATGACATCATAATGGAATGTTACATTATGACATCATAATGGAATGTTACATTATGACATCATAATGGAATGTTACATTATGACATCATAATGGAATTTTGCATTATGACATCATAATGGAATTTTGCATTATGACATCATAATGGAATTTTGCATTATGACATCATAATGGAATTTTACATTATGACATCATAATGAAATTTTGCATTATGACATCATAATGGAATTTTGCATTATGACATCATAATGGAATGTTGCTTTATGACATCATAATGGAATTTTACATTATGACATCATAATGGAATTTTGCATTATGACATCATAATGGAATGTTACATTATGACATCATAATGGAATGTTGCATTATGACATCATAATGGAATGTTACATTATGACATCATAATGGAATGTTACATTATGACATCATAATGGAATGTTACATTATGACATCATAATGGAATTTTGCATTATGGCATCATAATGGAATTTTGCATTATGACATCATAATGGAATTTTGCATTATGACATCATAATGGAATTTTACATTATGACATCATAATGTAATTTTGCATTATGACATCATAATGGAATTTTGCATTATGACATCATAATGGAATTTTGCATTATGACATCATAATGGAATTTTGCATTATGACATCATAATGGAATGTTGCTTTATGACATTATAATGGAATTTTACATTATGACATCATAATGGAATTTTACATTATGACATCATAATGGAATTTTACATTATGAAATCATAATGGAATTTTGCATTATGACATCATAATGGAATGTTACATTATGACATCATAATGGAATTTTACATTATGACATCATAATGGAATTTTGCATTATGACATCATAATGGAATGTTACATTATGACATCATAATGGAATTTTACATTATGACATCATAATGGAATTTTGCATTATGACATCATAATGGAATGTTACATTATGACATCATAATGGAATTTTACATTATGACATCATAATGTAATTTTGCATTATGACATCATAATGGAATTTTGCATTATGACATCATAATGGAATGTTGCTTTATGACATCATAATGGAATTTTGCATTATGACATCATAATGGAATTTTGCATTATGACATCATAATGGAATGTTACATTATGACATCATAATGGAATGTTGCATCATGACATCATAATGGAATGTTGCATTATGACATCATAATGGAATGTTACATTATGACATCATAATGGAATGTTACATTATGACATCATAATGGAATGTTACATTATGACATCATAATGGAATTTTGCATTATGACATCATAATGGAATTTTGCATTATGACATCATAATGGAATTTTACATTATGACATCATAATGTAATTTTGCATTATGACATCATAATGGAATTTTGCATTATGACATCATAATGGAATGTTGCTTTATGACATCATAATGGAATTTTACATTATGACATCATAATGGAATTTTACATTATGAAATCATAATGGAATTTTGCATTATGACATCATAATGGAATGTTACATTATGACATCATAATGGAATTTTACATTACGACATCATAATGGAATTTTGCATTATGACATCATAATGGAATGTTACATTATGACATCATAATGGAATTTTACATTATGACATCATAATATAATTTTGCATTATGACATCATAATGGAATTTTACATTATGATATCATAATGGAATTTTGCATTATGACATCATAATGGAATTTTGCATTATGACATCATAATGGAATGTTGCATTATGACATCATAATGGAATTTTGCATTATGACATCATAATGGAATGTTGCATTATGACATCATAATGGAATTTTGCATTATGACATCATAATGGAATGTTGCATTATGACATCATAATGGAATGTTACATTATGACATCATAATGGAATTTTGCATTATGACATCATAATGGAATGTTGCTTTATGACATCATAATGGAATTTTACATTATGACATCATAATGGAATTTTGCATTATGACATCATAATTGAATGTTACATTATGACATCATAATGGAATTTTACATTATGACATCGTAATGGAATTTTGCATTATGACATCATAATGGAATGTTACATTATGACATCATAATGGAATTTTGCATTATGACATCGTAACAGAATTTTGCATGATGACATCATAACGGAATGTTACATTATGACATCATAATGGAATTTTGCATTATGACATCATAACGGAATGTTGCTTTATGACATCATAACGGAATGTTGCATTATGACATCATAATGGAATTTTGCATTATGACATCATAATGGAATGTTGCATTATGACATCATAATGGAATGTTGCATTATGACATCATAATGGAATGTTGCATTATGACATCATAATGGAATGTTACATTATGACATCATAATGGAATTTTGCATTATGACATCATAATGGAATGTTGCATTATGACGTCATAATGGAATGTTACATTATGACATCATAATGGAATTTTGCATTATGACATCATAATGGAATGTTGCTTTATGACATCATAATGGAATTTTACATTATGACATCGTAATGGAATTTTGCATTATGGCATCATAATGGAATGTTACATTATGACATCATAATGGAATTTTACATTATGACATCGTAACGGAATTTTGCATTATGACATCATAACGGAATGTTACATTATGACATCATAATGGAATTTTACATTATGACATCATAACGGAATGTTGCTTTATGACATCATAACGGAATGTTGCATTATGACATCATAATGGAATGTTGCATTATGACATCATAATGGAATGTTGCATTATGACATCATAACGGAATGTTGCTTTATGACATCATAACGGAATGTTGCATTATGACATCATAATGGAATTTTGCATTATGACATCATAACGGAATGTTGCTTTATGACATCATAACGGAATGTTGCATTATGACATCATAATGGAATTTTGCATTATGACATCATAATGGAATGTTGCATTATGACATCATAATGGAATGTTGCATTATGACATCATAATGGAATGTTGCATTATGACATCATAATGGAATGTTACATTATGACATCATAATGGAATTTTGCATTATGACATCATAATGGAATGTTGCATTATGACGTCATAATGGAATGTTACATTATGACATCATAATGGAATTTTGCATTATGACATCATAATGGAATGTTGCTTTATGACATCATAATGGAATTTTACATTATGACATCGTAATGGAATTTTGCATTATGGCATCATAATGGAATGTTACATTATGACATCATAATGGAATTTTACATTATGACATCGTAACGGAATTTTGCATTATGACATCATAACGGAATGTTACATTATGACATCATAATGGAATTTTGCATTATGACATCATAACGGAATGTTGCTTTATGACATCATAACGGAATGTTGCATTATGACATCATAATGGAATGTTGCATTATGACATCATAATGGAATGTTGCATTATGACATCATAACGGAATGTTGCTTTATGACATCATAACGGAATGTTGCATTATGACATCATAATGGAATTGTGCATTATGACATCATAATGGAATGTTGCATTATGACATCATAATGGAATGTTGCATTATGACATCATAATGGAATGTTGCATTATGACGTCATAATGGAATGTTACATTATGACATCCTAATGGAACTTTGCATTATGACATCATAATGGAATGTTGCTTTATGACATCATAATGGAATTTTACATTATGACATCGTAATGGAATTTTGCATTATGACATCATAATGGAATGTTACATTATGACATCATAATGGAATTTTACATTATGACATCGTAATGGAATTTTGCATTATGACATCATAATGGAATGTTACATTATGACATCATAATGGAATTTTACATTATGACATCGTAACGGAATTTTGCATTATGACATCATAACGGAATGTTACATTATGACATCATAATGGAATTTTGCATTATGACATCATAACGGAATGTTGCTTTATGACATCATAATGGAATGTTGCATTATGACATCATAATGGAATGTTGCATTATGACATCATAATGGAATGTTACATTATGACATCATAATGAAATTTTGCATTATGACATCATAATGGAATTTTGCATTATGACATCATAATGGAATGTTGCATTATGACATCATAATGGAATTTTACATTATGACATCATAATGGAATTTTGCATTATGACATCATAATGGAATGTTACATTATGACATCATAATGGAATTTTACATTATGACATTGTAATGGAATTTTGCATTATCACATCATAATGGAATGTTACATTATGACATCATAATGGAATTTTGCATTATGACATCATAATGGAATTTTGCATTATGACATCATAATGGAATTTTGCATTATGACATCATAATGGAATTTTACATTATGACATCATAATGGAATTTTGCATTATGACATCATAATGGAATGTTACATTATGACATCATAATGGAATTTTACATTATGACATCATAATGGAATTTTACATTATGACATCATAATGGAATTTTGCTTTATGACATCATAATGGAATTTTACATTATGACATCATAATGGAATGTTGCATTATGACATCATAATGGAATGTTGCATTATGACATCATAATGGAATGTTACATTATGACATCATAATGGAATTTTGCATTATGACATCATAATGGAATTTTGCATTATGACATCATAATGGAATTTTGCATTATGACATCATAATGGAATGTTGCATTATGACATCATAATGGAATTTTACATTATGACATCATAATGGAATTTTGCATTATGACATCATAATGGAATGTTACATTATGACATCATAATGGAATGTTGCATTATGACATCATAATGGAATGTTACATTATGACATCATAATGGAATTTTACATTATGACATTGTAATGGAATTTTGCATTATCACATCATAATGGAATGTTACATTATGACATCATAATGGAATTTTGCATTATGACATCATAATGGAATTTTGCATTATGACATCATAATGGAATTTTGCATTATGACATCATAATGGAATTTTACATTATGACATCATAATGGAATTTTGCATTATGACATCATAATGGAATGTTACATTATGACATCATAATGGAATTTTACATTATGACATCATAATGGAATTTTACATTATGACATCATAATGGAATTTTGCTTTATGACATCATAATGGAATGTTGCTTTATGACATCATAATGGAATTTTACATTATGACATCATAATGGAATGTTGCATTATGACATCATAATGGAATGTTGCATTATGACATCATAATGGAATGTTACATTATGACATCATAATGGAATTTTGCATTATGACATCATAATGGAATTTTGCATTATGACATCATAATGGAATGTTGCTTTATGACATCATAATGGAATGTTGCTTTATGACATCATAATGGAATTTTGCATTATGACATCATAATGGAATGTTGCATTATGACACCATAATGGAATTTTGCATTATGACATCATAATGGAATGTTGCATTATGACATCATAATGGAATGTTACATTATGACATCATAATGGAATTTTGCATTATGACATCATAATGGAATGTTGCTTTATGACATCATAATGGAATTTTACATTATGACATCATAATGGAATTTTGCATTATGACATTGTAATGGAATTTTGCATTATCACATCATAATGGAATGTTACATTATGACATCATAATGGAATTTTGCATTATGACATCATAATGGAATTTTGCATTATGACATCATAATGAAATTTTACATTATGACATCATTATGGAATTTTGCATTATGACATCATAATGGAATGTTACATTATGACATCATAATGGAATTTTACATTATGACATCGTAATGGAATTTTGCATTATCACATCATAATGGAATGTTACATTATGACATCATAATGGAATTTTGCATTATGACATCATAATGGAATTTTGCATTATGACATCATAATGGAATTTTACATTATGACATCATAATGGAATTTTGCATTATGACATCATAATGGAATGTTACATTATGACATCATAATGGAATTTTACATTATGACATCATAATGGAATTTTACATTATGACATCATAATGGAATTTTGCTTTATGACATCATAATGGAATGTTGCTTTATGACATCATAATGGAATTTTACATTATGACATCATAATGGAATGTTGCATTATGACATCATAATGGAATGTTGCATTATGACATCATAATGGAATGTTGCATTATGACATCATAATGGAATGTTACATTATGACATCATAATGGAATTTTGCATTATGACATCATAATGGAATTTTGCATTATGACATCATAATGGAATTTTGCATTATGACATCATAATGGAATTTTGCATTATGACATCATAATGGAATGTTGCATTATGACATCATAATGGAATTTTACATTATGACATCATAATGGAATTTTGCATTATGACATCATAATGGAATTTTGCATTATGACATCATAATGGAATTTTGCATTATGACATCATAATGGAATGTTGCATTATGACATCATAATGGAATGTTACATTATGACATCATAATGGAATGTTACATTATGACATCATAATGGAATGTTACATTATGACATCATAATGGAATTTTGCATTATGACATCATAATGGAATTTTGCATTATGACATCATAATGGAATTTTGCATTATGACATCATAATGGAATTTTACATTATGACATCATAATGTAATTTTGCATTATGACATCATAATGGAATTTTGCATTATGACATCATAATGGAATGTTGCTTTATGACATCATAATGGAATTTTACATTATGACATCATAATGGAATTTTGCATTATGACATCATAATGGAATGTTACATTATGACATCATAATGGAATGTTGCATCATGACATCATAATGGAATGTTGCATTATGACATCATAATGGAATGTTACATTATGACATCATAATGGAATGTTACATTATGACATCATAATGGAATGTTACATTATGACATCATAATGGAATTTTGCATTATGACATCATAATGGAATTTTGCATTATGACATCATAATGGAATTTTACATTATGACATCATAATGTAATTTTGCATTATGGCATCATAATGGAATTTTGCATTATGACATCATAATGGAATGTTGCTTTATGACATCATAATGGAATTTTACATTATGACATCATAATGGAATTTTACATTATGAAATCATAATGGAATTTTGCATTATGACATCATAATGGAATGTTACATTATGACATCATAATGGAATTTTACATTACGACATCATAATGGAATTTTGCATTATGACATCATAATGGAATGTTACATTATGACATCATAATGGAATTTTACATTATGACATCATAATATAATTTTGCATTATGACATCATAATGGAATTTTACATTATGATATCATAATGGAATTTTGCATTATGACATCATAATGGAATTTTGCATTATGACATCATAATGGAATGTTGCATTATGACATCATAATGGAATTTTGCATTATGACATCATAATGGAATGTTGCATTATGACATCATAATGGAATTTTGCATTATGACATCATAATGGAATGTTGCATTATGACATCATAATGGAATGTTACATTATGACATCATAATGGAATTTTGCATTATGACATCATAATGGAATGTTGCTTTATGACATCATAATGGAATTTTACATTATGACATCATAATGGAATTTTGCATTATGACATCATAATTGAATGTTACATTATGACATCATAATGGAATTTTACATTATGACATCGTAATGGAATTTTGCATTATGACATCATAATGGAATGTTACATTATGACATCATAATGGAATTTTGCATTATGACATCGTAACAGAATTTTGCATGATGACATCATAACGGAATGTTACATTATGACATCATAATGGAATTTTGCATTATGACATCATAACGGAATGTTGCTTTATGACATCATAACGGAATGTTGCATTATGACATCATAATGGAATTTTGCATTATGACATCATAATGGAATGTTGCATTATGACATCATAATGGAATGTTGCATTATGACATCATAATGGAATGTTGCATTATGACATCATAATGGAATGTTACATTATGACATCATAATGGAATTTTGCATTATGACATCATAATGGAATGTTGCATTATGACGTCATAATGGAATGTTACATTATGACATCATAATGGAATTTTGCATTATGACATCATAATGGAATGTTGCTTTATGACATCATAATGGAATTTTACATTATGACATCGTAATGGAATTTTGCATTATGGCATCATAATGGAATGTTACATTATGACATCATAATGGAATTTTACATTATGACATCGTAACGGAATTTTGCATTATGACATCATAACGGAATGTTACATTATGACATCATAATGGAATTTTGCATTATGACATCATAACGGAATGTTGCTTTATGACATCATAACGGAATGTTGCATTATGACATCATAATGGAATGTTGCATTATGACATCATAATGGAATGTTGCATTATGACATCATAACGGAATGTTGCTTTATGACATCATAACGGAATGTTGCATTATGACATCATAATGGAATTTTGCATTATGACATCATAATGGAATGTTGCATTATGACATCATAATGGAATGTTGCATTATGACATCATAATGGAATGTTGCATTATGACGTCATAATGGAATGTTACATTATGACATCCTAATGGAACTTTGCATTATGACATCATAATGGAATGTTGCTTTATGACATCATAATGGAATTTTACATTATGACATCGTAATGGAATTTTGCATTATGACATCATAATGGAATGTTACATTATGACATCATAATGGAATGTTACATTATGACATCATAATGGAATGTTACATTATGACATCATAATGGAATGTTACATTATGACATCATAATGGAATTTTGCATTATGACATCATAATGGAATTTTGCATTATGACATCATAATGGAATTTTGCATTATGACATCATAATGGAATTTTACATTATGACATCATAATGTAATTTTGCATTATGACATCATAATGGAATTTTGCATTATGACATCATAATGGAATGTTGCTTTATGACATCATAATGGAATTTTACATTATGACATCATAATGGAATTTTGCATTATGACATCATAATGGAATGTTACATTATGACATCATAATGGAATGTTGCATCATGACATCATAATGGAATGTTGCATTATGACATCATAATGGAATGTTACATTATGACATCATAATGGAATGTTACATTATGACATCATAATGGAATGTTACATTATGACATCATAATGGAATTTTGCATTATGACATCATAATGGAATTTTGCATTATGACATCATAATGGAATTTTACATTATGACATCATAATGTAATTTTGCATTATGACATCATAATGGAATTTTGCATTATGACATCATAATGGAATGTTGCTTTATGACATCATAATGGAATTTTACATTATGACATCATAATGGAATTTTACATTATGAAATCATAATGGAATTTTGCATTATGACATCATAATGGAATGTTACATTATGACATCATAATGGAATTTTACATTACGACATCATAATGGAATTTTGCATTATGACATCATAATGGAATGTTACATTATGACATCATAATGGAATTTTACATTATGACATCATAATATAATTTTGCATTATGACATCATAATGGAATTTTACATTATGATATCATAATGGAATTTTGCATTATGACATCATAATGGAATTTTGCATTATGACATCATAATGGAATGTTGCATTATGACATCATAATGGAATTTTGCATTATGACATCATAATGGAATGTTGCATTATGACATCATAATGGAATTTTGCATTATGACATCATAATGGAATGTTGCATTATGACATCATAATGGAATGTTACATTATGACATCATAATGGAATTTTGCATTATGACATCATAATGGAATGTTGCTTTATGACATCATAATGGAATTTTACATTATGACATCATAATGGAATTTTGCATTATGACATCATAATTGAATGTTACATTATGACATCATAATGGAATTTTACATTATGACATCGTAATGGAATTTTGCATTATGACATCATAATGGAATGTTACATTATGACATCATAATGGAATTTTGCATTATGACATCGTAACAGAATTTTGCATGATGACATCATAACGGAATGTTACATTATGACATCATAATGGAATTTTGCATTATGACATCATAACGGAATGTTGCTTTATGACATCATAACGGAATGTTGCATTATGACATCATAATGGAATTTTGCATTATGACATCATAATGGAATGTTGCATTATGACATCATAATGGAATGTTGCATTATGACATCATAATGGAATGTTGCATTATGACATCATAATGGAATGTTACATTATGACATCATAATGGAATTTTGCATTATGACATCATAATGGAATGTTGCATTATGACGTCATAATGGAATGTTACATTATGACATCATAATGGAATTTTGCATTATGACATCATAATGGAATGTTGCTTTATGACATCATAATGGAATTTTACATTATGACATCGTAATGGAATTTTGCATTATGGCATCATAATGGAATGTTACATTATGACATCATAATGGAATTTTACATTATGACATCGTAACGGAATTTTGCATTATGACATCATAACGGAATGTTACATTATGACATCATAATGGAATTTTGCATTATGACATCATAACGGAATGTTGCTTTATGACATCATAACGGAATGTTGCATTATGACATCATAATGGAATGTTGCATTATGACATCATAATGGAATGTTGCATTATGACATCATAACGGAATGTTGCTTTATGACATCATAACGGAATGTTGCATTATGACATCATAATGGAATTTTGCATTATGACATCATAATGGAATGTTGCATTATGACATCATAATGGAATGTTGCATTATGACATCATAATGGAATGTTGCATTATGACGTCATAATGGAATGTTACATTATGACATCCTAATGGAACTTTGCATTATGACATCATAATGGAATGTTGCTTTATGACATCATAATGGAATTTTACATTATGACATCGTAATGGAATTTTGCATTATGACATCATAATGGAATGTTACATTATGACATCATAATGGAATTTTACATTATGACATCGTAATGGAATTTTGCATTATGACATCATAATGGAATGTTACATTATGACATCATAATGGAATTTTACATTATGACATCGTAACGGAATTTTGCATTATGACATCATAACGGAATGTTACATTATGACATCATAATGGAATTTTGCATTATGACATCATAACGGAATGTTGCTTTATGACATCATAATGGAATGTTGCATTATGACATCATAATGGAATGTTGCATTATGACATCATAATGGAATGTTACATTATGACATCATAATGAAATTTTGCATTATGACATCATAATGGAATTTTGCATTATGACATCATAATGGAATGTTGCATTATGACATCATAATGGAATTTTACATTATGACATCATAATGGAATTTTGCATTATGACATCATAATGGAATGTTACATTATGACATCATAATGGAATTTTACATTATGACATTGTAATGGAATTTTGCATTATCACATCATAATGGAATGTTACATTATGACATCATAATGGAATTTTGCATTATGACATCATAATGGAATTTTGCATTATGACATCATAATGGAATTTTGCATTATGACATCATAATGGAATTTTACATTATGACATCATAATGGAATTTTGCATTATGACATCATAATGGAATGTTACATTATGACATCATAATGGAATTTTACATTATGACATCATAATGGAATTTTACATTATGACATCATAATGGAATTTTGCTTTATGACATCATAATGGAATTTTACATTATGACATCATAATGGAATGTTGCATTATGACATCATAATGGAATGTTGCATTATGACATCATAATGGAATGTTACATTATGACATCATAATGGAATTTTGCATTATGACATCATAATGGAATTTTGCATTATGACATCATAATGGAATTTTGCATTATGACATCATAATGGAATGTTGCATTATGACATCATAATGGAATTTTACATTATGACATCATAATGGAATTTTGCATTATGACATCATAATGGAATGTTACATTATGACATCATAATGGAATGTTGCATTATGACATCATAATGGAATGTTACATTATGACATCATAATGGAATTTTACATTATGACATTGTAATGGAATTTTGCATTATCACATCATAATGGAATGTTACATTATGACATCATAATGGAATTTTGCATTATGACATCATAATGGAATTTTGCATTATGACATCATAATGGAATTTTGCATTATGACATCATAATGGAATTTTACATTATGACATCATAATGGAATTTTGCATTATGACATCATAATGGAATGTTACATTATGACATCATAATGGAATTTTACATTATGACATCATAATGGAATTTTACATTATGACATCATAATGGAATTTTGCTTTATGACATCATAATGGAATGTTGCTTAATGACATCATAATGGAATTTTACATTATGACATCATAATGGAATGTTGCATTATGACATCATAATGGAATGTTGCATTATGACATCATAATGGAATGTTACATTATGACATCATAATGGAATTTTGCATTATGACATCATAATGGAATTTTGCATTATGACATCATAATGGAATTTTGCATTATGACATCATAATGGAATTTTGCATTATGACATCATAATGGAATTTTGCATTATGACATCATAATGGAATGTTGCATTATGACATCATAATGGAATTTTGCATTATGACATCATAATGGAATTTTACATTATGACATCATAATGGAATTTTGCATTATGACATCATAATGGAATGTTGCATTATGACATCATAATGGAATGTTACATTATGACATCATAATGGAATGTTGCATTATGACATCATAATGGAATGTTACATTATGACATCATAATGGAATGTTACATTATGACATCATAATGGAATGTTACATTATGACATCATAATGGAATTTTGCATTATGACATCATAATGGAATTTTGCATTATGACATCATAATGGAATTTTGCATTATGACATCATAATGGAATTTTACATTATGACATCATAATGAAATTTTGCATTATGACATCATAATGGAATTTTGCATTATGACATCATAATGGAATGTTGCTTTATGACATCATAATGGAATTTTACATTATGACATCATAATGGAATTTTGCATTATGACATCATAATGGAATGTTACATTATGACATCATAATGGAATGTTGCATTATGACATCATAATGGAATGTTACATTATGACATCATAATGGAATGTTACATTATGACATCATAATGGAATGTTACATTATGACATCATAATGGAATTTTGCATTATGGCATCATAATGGAATTTTGCATTATGACATCATAATGGAATTTTGCATTATGACATCATAATGGAATTTTACATTATGACATCATAATGTAATTTTGCATTATGACATCATAATGGAATTTTGCATTATGACATCATAATGGAATTTTGCATTATGACATCATAATGGAATTTTGCATTATGACATCATAATGGAATGTTGCTTTATGACATTATAATGGAATTTTACATTATGACATCATAATGGAATTTTACATTATGACATCATAATGGAATTTTACATTATGAAATCATAATGGAATTTTGCATTATGACATCATAATGGAATGTTACATTATGACATCATAATGGAATTTTACATTATGACATCATAATGGAATTTTGCATTATGACATCATAATGGAATGTTACATTATGACATCATAATGGAATTTTACATTATGACATCATAATGGAATTTTGCATTATGACATCATAATGGAATGTTACATTATGACATCATAATGGAATTTTACATTATGACATCATAATGTAATTTTGCATTATGACATCATAATGGAATTTTGCATTATGACATCATAATGGAATGTTGCTTTATGACATCATAATGGAATTTTGCATTATGACATCATAATGGAATTTTGCATTATGACATCATAATGGAATGTTACATTATGACATCATAATGGAATGTTGCATCATGACATCATAATGGAATGTTGCATTATGACATCATAATGGAATGTTACATTATGACATCATAATGGAATGTTACATTATGACATCATAATGGAATGTTACATTATGACATCATAATGGAATTTTGCATTATGACATCATAATGGAATTTTGCATTATGACATCATAATGGAATTTTACATTATGACATCATAATGTAATTTTGCATTATGACATCATAATGGAATTTTGCATTATGACATCATAATGGAATGTTGCTTTATGACATCATAATGGAATTTTACATTATGACATCATAATGGAATTTTACATTATGAAATCATAATGGAATTTTGCATTATGACATCATAATGGAATGTTACATTATGACATCATAATGGAATTTTACATTACGACATCATAATGGAATTTTGCATTATGACATCATAATGGAATGTTACATTATGACATCATAATGGAATTTTACATTATGACATCATAATATAATTTTGCATTATGACATCATAATGGAATTTTACATTATGATATCATAATGGAATTTTGCATTATGACATCATAATGGAATTTTGCATTATGACATCATAATGGAATGTTGCATTATGACATCATAATGGAATTTTGCATTATGACATCATAATGGAATGTTGCATTATGACATCATAATGGAATTTTGCATTATGACATCATAATGGAATGTTGCATTATGACATCATAATGGAATGTTACATTATGACATCATAATGGAATTTTGCATTATGACATCATAATGGAATGTTGCTTTATGACATCATAATGGAATTTTACATTATGACATCATAATGGAATTTTGCATTATGACATCATAATTGAATGTTACATTATGACATCATAATGGAATTTTACATTATGACATCGTAATGGAATTTTGCATTATGACATCATAATGGAATGTTACATTATGACATCATAATGGAATTTTGCATTATGACATCGTAACAGAATTTTGCATGATGACATCATAACGGAATGTTACATTATGACATCATAATGGAATTTTGCATTATGACATCATAACGGAATGTTGCTTTATGACATCATAACGGAATGTTGCATTATGACATCATAATGGAATTTTGCATTATGACATCATAATGGAATGTTGCATTATGACATCATAATGGAATGTTGCATTATGACATCATAATGGAATGTTGCATTATGACATCATAATGGAATGTTACATTATGACATCATAATGGAATTTTGCATTATGACATCATAATGGAATGTTGCATTATGACGTCATAATGGAATGTTACATTATGACATCATAATGGAATTTTGCATTATGACATCATAATGGAATGTTGCTTTATGACATCATAATGGAATTTTACATTATGACATCGTAATGGAATTTTGCATTATGGCATCATAATGGAATGTTACATTATGACATCATAATGGAATTTTACATTATGACATCGTAACGGAATTTTGCATTATGACATCATAACGGAATGTTACATTATGACATCATAATGGAATTTTGCATTATGACATCATAACGGAATGTTGCTTTATGACATCATAACGGAATGTTGCATTATGACATCATAATGGAATGTTGCATTATGACATCATAATGGAATGTTGCATTATGACATCATAACGGAATGTTGCTTTATGACATCATAACGGAATGTTGCATTATGACATCATAATGGAATTTTGCATTATGACATCATAATGGAATGTTGCATTATGACATCATAATGGAATGTTGCATTATGACATCATAATGGAATGTTGCATTATGACGTCATAATGGAATGTTACATTATGACATCCTAATGGAACTTTGCATTATGACATCATAATGGAATGTTGCTTTATGACATCATAATGGAATTTTACATTATGACATCGTAATGGAATTTTGCATTATGACATCATAATGGAATGTTACATTATGACATCATAATGGAATTTTACATTATGACATCGTAATGGAATTTTGCATTATGACATCATAATGGAATGTTACATTATGACATCATAATGGAATTTTACATTATGACATCGTAACGGAATTTTGCATTATGACATCATAACGGAATGTTACATTATGACATCATAATGGAATTTTGCATTATGACATCATAACGGAATGTTGCTTTATGACATCATAATGGAATGTTGCATTATGACATCATAATGGAATGTTGCATTATGACATCATAATGGAATGTTACATTATGACATCATAATGAAATTTTGCATTATGACATCATAATGGAATTTTGCATTATGACATCATAATGGAATGTTGCATTATGACATCATAATGGAATTTTACATTATGACATCATAATGGAATTTTGCATTATGACATCATAATGGAATGTTACATTATGACATCATAATGGAATTTTACATTATGACATTGTAATGGAATTTTGCATTATCACATCATAATGGAATGTTACATTATGACATCATAATGGAATTTTGCATTATGACATCATAATGGAATTTTGCATTATGACATCATAATGGAATTTTGCATTATGACATCATAATGGAATTTTACATTATGACATCATAATGGAATTTTGCATTATGACATCATAATGGAATGTTACATTATGACATCATAATGGAATTTTACATTATGACATCATAATGGAATTTTACATTATGACATCATAATGGAATTTTGCTTTATGACATCATAATGGAATTTTACATTATGACATCATAATGGAATGTTGCATTATGACATCATAATGGAATGTTGCATTATGACATCATAATGGAATGTTACATTATGACATCATAATGGAATTTTGCATTATGACATCATAATGGAATTTTGCATTATGACATCATAATGGAATTTTGCATTATGACATCATAATGGAATGTTGCATTATGACATCATAATGGAATTTTACATTATGACATCATAATGGAATTTTGCATTATGACATCATAATGGAATGTTACATTATGACATCATAATGGAATGTTGCATTATGACATCATAATGGAATGTTACATTATGACATCATAATGGAATTTTACATTATGACATTGTAATGGAATTTTGCATTATCACATCATAATGGAATGTTACATTATGACATCATAATGGAATTTTGCATTATGACATCATAATGGAATTTTGCATTATGACATCATAATGGAATTTTGCATTATGACATCATAATGGAATTTTACATTATGACATCATAATGGAATTTTGCATTATGACATCATAATGGAATGTTACATTATGACATCATAATGGAATTTTACATTATGACATCATAATGGAATTTTACATTATGACATCATAATGGAATTTTGCTTTATGACATCATAATGGAATGTTGCTTAATGACATCATAATGGAATTTTACATTATGACATCATAATGGAATGTTGCATTATGACATCATAATGGAATGTTGCATTATGACATCATAATGGAATGTTACATTATGACATCATAATGGAATTTTGCATTATGACATCATAATGGAATTTTGCATTATGACATCATAATGGAATTTTGCATTATGACATCATAATGGAATTTTGCATTATGACATCATAATGGAATTTTGCATTATGACATCATAATGGAATGTTGCATTATGACATCATAATGGAATTTTGCATTATGACATCATAATGGAATTTTACATTATGACATCATAATGGAATTTTGCATTATGACATCATAATGGAATGTTGCATTATGACATCATAATGGAATGTTACATTATGACATCATAATGGAATGTTGCATTATGACATCATAATGGAATGTTACATTATGACATCATAATGGAATGTTACATTATGACATCATAATGGAATGTTACATTATGACATCATAATGGAATTTTGCATTATGACATCATAATGGAATTTTGCATTATGACATCATAATGGAATTTTGCATTATGACATCATAATGGAATTTTACATTATGACATCATAATGAAATTTTGCATTATGACATCATAATGGAATTTTGCATTATGACATCATAATGGAATGTTGCTTTATGACATCATAATGGAATTTTACATTATGACATCATAATGGAATTTTGCATTATGACATCATAATGGAATGTTACATTATGACATCATAATGGAATGTTGCATTATGACATCATAATGGAATGTTACATTATGACATCATAATGGAATGTTACATTATGACATCATAATGGAATGTTACATTATGACATCATAATGGAATTTTGCATTATGGCATCATAATGGAATTTTGCATTATGACATCATAATGGAATTTTGCATTATGACATCATAATGGAATTTTACATTATGACATCATAATGTAATTTTGCATTATGACATCATAATGGAATTTTGCATTATGACATCATAATGGAATTTTGCATTATGACATCATAATGGAATTTTGCATTATGACATCATAATGGAATGTTGCTTTATGACATTATAATGGAATTTTACATTATGACATCATAATGGAATTTTACATTATGACATCATAATGGAATTTTACATTATGAAATCATAATGGAATTTTGCATTATGACATCATAATGGAATGTTACATTATGACATCATAATGGAATTTTACATTATGACATCATAATGGAATTTTGCATTATGACATCATAATGGAATGTTACATTATGACATCATAATGGAATTTTACATTATGACATCATAATGGAATTTTGCATTATGACATCATAATGGAATGTTACATTATGACATCATAATGGAATTTTACATTATGACATCATAATATAATTTTGCATTATGACATCATAATGGAATTTTACATTATGATATCATAATGGAATTTTGCATTATGACATCATAATGGAATTTTGCATTATGACATCATAATGGAATGTTGCATTATGACATCATAATGGAATTTTGCATTATGACATCATAATGGAATGTTGCATTATGACATCATAATGGAATGTTACATTATGACATCATAATGGAATTTTGCATTATGACATCATAATGGAATGTTGCTTTATGACATCATAATGGAATTTTACATTATGACATCATAATGGAATTTTACATTATGACATCATAATGGAATTTTGCATTATGACATCATAATTGAATGTTACATTATGACATCATAATGGAATTTTACATTATGACATCGTAATGGAATTTTGCATTATGACATCATAATGGAATGTTACATTATGACATCATAATGGAATTTTACATTATGACATCGTAATGGAATTTTGCATTATGACATCATAATGGAATGTTACATTATGACATCATAATGGAATTTTGCATTATGACATCGTAACGGAATTTTGCATTATGACATCATAACGGAATGTTACATTATGACATCATAATGGAATTTTGCATTATGACATCATAACGGAATGTTGCTTTATGACATCATAACGGAATGTTGCATTATGACATCATAATGGAATTTTGCATTATGACATCATAATGGAATGTTGCATTATGACATCATAATGGAATGTTGCATTATGACATCATAATGGAATGTTACATTATGACATCATAATGGAATTTTGCATTATGACATCATAATGGAATGTTGCATTATGACGTCATAATGGAATGTTACATTATGACATCATAATGGAATTTTGCATTATGACATCATAATGGAATGTTGCTTTATGACATCATAATGGAATTTTACATTATGACATCGTAATGGAATTTTGCATTATGACATCATAATGGAATGTTACATTATGACATCATAATGGAATTTTACATTATGACATCGTAATGGAATTTTGCATTATGACATCATAATGGAATGTTACATTATGACATCATAATGGAATTTTACATTATGACATCGTAACGGAATTTTGCATTATGACATCATAACGGAATGTTACATTATGACATCATAATGGAATTTTGCATTATGACATCATAACGGAATGTTGCTTTATGACATCATAATGGAATGTTGCATTATGACATCATAATGGAATGTTACATTATGACATCATAATGGAATGTTGCATTATGACATCGTAATGGAATGTTACATTATGACATCATAATGGAATTTTGCATTATGACATCATAATGGAATGTTGCATTATGACGTCATAATGGAATGTTACATTATGACATCATAATGGAATTTTGCATTATGACATCATAATGGAATGTTGCTTTATGACATCATAATGGAATTTTGCATTATGACATCATAATGGAATGTTGCTTTATGACATCATAATGGAATTTTACATTATGACATCATAATGGAATTTTACATTATGAAATCATAATGGAATTTTGCATTATGACATCATAATGGAATGTTGCATTATGACATCATAATGGAATGTTGCATTATGACATCATAATGGAATGTTACATTATGACATCATAATGGAATTTTGCATTATGACATCATAATGGAATGTTGCTTTATGACATCATAATGGAATGTTGCTTTATGACATCATAATGGAATTTTACATTATGACATCATAATGGAATTTTGCATTATGACATCATAATGGAATGTTACATTATGACATCATAATGGAATTTTACATTATGACATCGTAATGGAATTTTGCATTATCACATCATAATGGAATGTTACATTATGACATCATAATGGAATTTTGCATTATGACATCATAATGGAATTTTGCATTATGACATCATAATGGAATTTTACATTATGACATCATAATGGAATTTTGCATTATGACATCATAATGGAATGTTACATTATGACATCATAATGGAATTTTACATTATGACATCATAATGGAATTTTACATTATGACATCATAATGGAATTTTGCATTATGACATCATAATGGAATGTTACATTATGACATCATAATGGAATTTTACATTATGACATCATAATGGAATTTTACATTATGACATCATAATGGAATGTTACATTATGACATCATAATGGAATTTTACATTATGACATCATAATGGAATGTTGCATTATGACATCATAATGGAATGTTACATTATGACATCATAATGGAATTTTGCATTATGACATCATAATGGAATTTTGCATTATGACATCATAATGGAATTTTGCATTATGACATCATAATGAAATTTTACATTATGACATCATTATGGAATTTTGCATTATGACATCATAATGGAATGTTACATTATGACATTGTAATGGAATTTTGCATTATCACATCATAATGGAATGTTACATTATGACATCATAATGGAATTTTGCATTATGACATCATAATGGAATGTTACATTATGACATTGTAATGGAAATTTGCATTATCACATCATAATGGAATTTTGCATTATGACATCATAATGGAATTTTACATTATGACATCATAATGGAATTTTGCATTATGACATCATAATGGAATGTTACATTATGACATCATAATGGAATTTTACATTATGACATCATAATGGAATTTTACATTATGACATCATAATGGAATTTTGCTTTATGACATCATAATGGAATGTTGCTTTATGACATCATAATGGAATTTTACATTATGACATCATAATGGAATGTTGCATTATGACATCATAATGGAATGTTGCATTATGACATCATAATGGAATGTTGCATTATGACATCATAATGGAATGTTACATTATGACATCATAATGGAATTTTGCATTATGACATCATAATGGAATTTTGCATTATGACATCATAATGGAATTTTGCATTATGACATCATAATGGAATTTTGCATTATGACATCATAATGGAATGTTGCATTATGACATCATAATGGAATTTTACATTATGACATCATAATGGAATTTTGCATTATGACATCATAATGGAATGTTACATTATGACATCATAATGGAATGTTGCATTATGACATCATAATGGAATGTTACATTATGACATCATAATGGAATGTTACATTATGACATCATAATGGAATGTTACATTATGACATCATAATGGAATTTTGCATTATGACATCATAATGGAATTTTGCATTATGACATCATAATGGAATTTTGCATTATGACATCATAATGGAATTTTACATTATGACATCATAATGTAATTTTGCATTATGACATCATAATGGAATTTTGCATTATGACATCATAATGGAATGTTGCTTTATGACATCATAATGGAATTTTACATTATGACATCATAATGGAATGTTGCTTTATGACATCATAATGGAATTTTACATTATGACATCATAATGGAATTTTGCATTATGACATCATAATGGAATGTTACATTATGACATCATAATGGAATGTTACATTATGACATCATAATGGAATTTTGCATTATGACATCATAATGGAATTTTGCATTATGACATCATAATGGAATTTTGCATTATGACATCATAATGGAATTTTACATTATGACATCATAATGGAATTTTACATTATGACATCATAATGTAATTTTGCATTATGACATCATAATGGAATTTTGCATTATGACATCATAATGGAATGTTGCTTTATGACATCATAATGGAATTTTACATTATGACATCATAATGGAATTTTACATTATGAAATCATAATGGAATTTTGCATTATGACATCATAATGGAATGTTACATTATGACATCATAATGGAATTTTACATTATGACATCATAATGGAATTTTGCATTATGACATCATAATGGAATGTTACATTATGACATCATAATGGAATTTTACATTATGACATCATAATATAATTTTGCATTATGACATCATAATGGAATTTTACATTATGATATCATAATGGAATTTTGCATTATGACATCATAATGGAATTTTGCATTATGACATCATAATGGAATGTTGCATTATGACATCATAATGGAATTTTGCATTATGACATCATAATGGAATGTTGCATTATGACATCATAATGGAATGTTACATTATGACATCATAATGGAATTTTGCATTATGACATCATAATGGAATGTTGCTTTATGACATCATAATGGAATTTTACATTATGACATCATAATGGAATTTTGCATTATGACATCATAATTGAATGTTACATTATGACATCATAATGGAATTTTACATTATGACATCGTAATGGAATTTTGCATTATGACATCATAATGGAATTTTACATTATGACATCGTAATGGAATTTTGCATTATGACATCATAATGGAATGTTACATTATGACATCATAATGGAATTTTGCATTATGACATCCTAACGGAATTTTGCATTATGACATCATAACGGAATGTTACATTATGACATCATAATGGAATTTTGCATTATGACATCATAACGGAATGTTGCTTTATGACATCATAACGGAATGTTGCATTATGACATCATAATGGAATTTTGCATTATGACATCATAATGGAATTTTACATTATGACATCATAATGGAATTTTGCATTATGACATCATAATGGAATGTTGCTTTATGACATCATAATGGAATTTTACATTATGACATCATAATGGAATGTTGCATTATGACATCATAATGGAATGTTACATTATGACATCATAATGGAATTTTGCATTATGACATCATAATGGAATTTTGCATTATGACATCATAATGGAATTTTGCATTATGACATCATAATGAAATTTTACATTATGACATCCTTATGGAATTTTGCATTATGACATCATAATGGAATGTTACATTATGACATTGTAATGGAATTTTGCATTATCACATCATAATGGAATGTTACATTATGACATCATAATGGAATTTTGCATTATGACATCATAATGGAATTTTGCATTATGACATCATAATGGAATTTTACATTATGACATCATAATGGAATTTTGCATTATGACATCATAATGGAATGTTACATTATGACATCATAATGGAATTTTACATTATGACATCATAATGGAATTTTACATTATGACATCATAATGGAATTTTGCTTTATGACATCATAATGGAATGTTGCTTTATGACATCATAATGGAATTTTACATTATGACATCATAATGGAATGTTGCATTATGACATCATAATGGAATGTTGCATTATGACATCATAATGGAATGTTGCATTATGACATCATAATGGAATGTTACATTATGACATCATAATGGAATTTTGCATTATGACATCATAATGGAATTTTGCATTATGACATCATAATGGAATTTTGCATTATGACATCATAATGGAATTTTGCATTATGACATCATAATGGAATGTTGCATTATGACATCATAATGGAATTTTACATTATGACATCATAATGGAATTTTGCATTATGACATCATAATGGAATGTTACATTATGACATCATAATGGAATGTTGCATTATGACATCATAATGGAATGTTACATTATGACATCATAATGGAATGTTACATTATGACATCATAATGGAATGTTACATTATGACATCATAATGGAATTTTGCATTATGACATCATAATGGAATTTTGCATTATGACATCATAATGGAATTTTGCATTATGACATCATAATGGAATTTTACATTATGACATCATAATGTAATTTTGCATTATGACATCATAATGGAATTTTGCATTATGACATCATAATGGAATGTTGCTTTATGACATCATAATGGAATTTTACATTATGACATCATAATGGAATGTTGCTTTATGACATCATAATGGAATTTTACATTATGACATCATAATGGAATTTTGCATTATGACATCATAATGGAATGTTACATTATGACATCATAATGGAATGTTACATTATGACATCATAATGGAATTTTGCATTATGACATCATAATGGAATTTTGCATTATGACATCATAATGGAATTTTGCATTATGACATCATAATGGAATTTTACATTATGACATCATAATGGAATTTTACATTATGACATCATAATGTAATTTTGCATTATGACATCATAATGGAATTTTGCATTATGACATCATAATGGAATGTTGCTTTATGACATCATAATGGAATTTTACATTATGACATCATAATGGGATTTTACATTATGAAATCATAATGGAATTTTGCATTATGACATCATAATGGAATGTTACATTATGACATCATAATGGAATTTTACATTATGACATCATAATGGAATTTTGCATTATGACATCATAATGGAATGTTACATTATGACATCATAATGGAATTTTACATTATGACATCATAATATAATTTTGCATTATGACATCATAATGGAATTTTACATTATGATATCATAATGGAATTTTGCATTATGACATCATAATGGAATTTTGCATTATGACATCATAATGGAATGTTGCATTATGACATCATAATGGAATTTTGCATTATGACATCATAATAGAATGTTGCATTATGACATCATAATGGAATGTTACATTATGACATCATAATGGAATTTTGCATTATGACATCATAATGGAATGTTGCTTTATGACATCATAATGGAATTTTACATTATGACATCATAATGGAATTTTGCATTATGACATCATAATTGAATGTTACATTATGACATCATAATGGAATTTTACATTATGACATCGTAATAGAATTTTGCATTATGACATCATAATGGAATTTTACATTATGACATCGTAATGGAATTTTGCATTATGACATCATAATGGAATGTTACATTATGACATCATAATGGAATTTTGCATTATGACATCCTAACGGAATTTTGCATTATGACATCATAACGGAATGTTACATTATGACATCATAATGGAATTTTGCATTATGACATCATAACGGAATGTTGCTTTATGACATCATAACGGAATGTTGCATTATGACATCATAATGGAATTTTGCATTATGACATCATAATGGAATGTTGCATTATGACATCATAATGGAATGTTGCATTATGACATCATAATGGAATGTTGCATTATGACATCATAATGGAATGTTACATTATGACATCATAATGGAATGTTACATTATGACATCATAATGGAATGTTGCATTATGACGTCATAATGGAATGTTACATTATGACATCATAATGGAATTTTGCATTATGACATCATAATGGAATGTTGCTTTATGACATCATAATGGAATTTTACATTATGACATCGTAATGGAATTTTGCATTATGACATCATAATGGAATGTTACATTATGACATCATAATGGAATTTTACATTATGACATCGTAATGGAATTTTGCATTATGACATCATAATGGAATGTTACATTATGACATCATAATGGAATTTTATATTATGACATCGTAACGGAATTTTGCATTATGACATCATAACGGAATGTTACATTATGACATCATAATGGAATTTTGCATTATGACATCATAACGGAATGTTGCTTTATGACATCATAACGGAATGTTGCATTATGACATCATAATGGAATGTTGCATTATGACATCATAACGGAATGTTGCTTTATGACATCATAACGGAATGTTGCATTATGACATCATAATGGAATGTTGCATTATGACATCATAATGGAATTTTACATTATGACATCATAATGGAATTTTGATTTATGACATCATAATGGAATGTTACATTATGACATCATAATGGAATTTTACATTATGACATTGTAATGGAATTTTGCATTATCACATCATAATGGAATGTTACATTATGACATCATAATGGAATTTTGCATTATGACATCATAATGGAATTTTGCATTATGACATCATAATGGAATTTTGCATTATGACATCATAATGGAATTTTACATTATGACATCATAATGGAATTTTGCATTATGACATCATAATGGAATGTTACATTATGACATCATAATGGAATTTTGCTTTATGACATCATAATGGAATGTTGCTTTATGACATCATAATGGAATTTTACATTATGACATCATAATGGAATGTTGCATTATGACATCATAATGGAATGTTGCATTATGACATCATAATGGAATGTTGCATTATGACATCATAATGGAATGTTACATTATGACATCATAATGGAATTTTGCATTATGACATCATAATGGAATTTTGCATTATGACATCATAATGGAATTTTGCATTATGACATCATAATGGAATGTTGCATTATGACATCATAATGGAATTTTACATTATGACATCATAATGGAATTTTGCATTATGACATCATAATGGAATGTTACATATATGACATCATAATGGAATGTTGCATTATGACATCATAATGGAATGTTACATTATGACATCATAATGGAATGTTACATTATGACATCATAATGGAATGTTACATTATGACATCATAATGGAATTTTGCATTATGACATCATAATGGAATTTTGCATTATGACATCATAATGGAATTTTGCATTATGACATCATAATGGAATTTTACATTATGACATCATAATGTAATTTTGCATTATGACATCATAATGGAATTTTGCATTATGACATCATAATGGAATGTTGCTTTATGACATCATAATGGAATTTTACATTATGACATCATAATGGAAT
Source organism: Eleutherodactylus coqui (assembly GCF_035609145.1). NCBI lineage: Eukaryota > Metazoa > Chordata > Amphibia > Anura > Eleutherodactylidae > Eleutherodactylus > Eleutherodactylus coqui. The sequence goes on from NW_027102368.1 coordinate 1,652,768, forward strand.
TTTGCATTATGACATCATAATGGAATGTTACATTATGACATCATAATGGAATGTTGCATTATGACATCATAATGGAATGTTACATTATGACATCATAATGGAATGTTACATTATGACATCATAATGGAATGTTACATTATGACATCATAATGGAATTTTGCATTATGACATCATAATGGAATTTTGCATTATGACATCATAATGGAATTTTGCATTATGACATCATAATGGAATTTTACATTATGACATCATAATGTAATTTTGCATTATGACATTATAATGGAATTTTACATTATGACATCATAATGGAATTTTACATTATGACATCATAATGGAATTTTGCATTATGACATCATAATGGAATGTTACATTATGACATAATGGAATTTTACATTATGACATCATAATGGAATTTTGCATTATTACATCATAATGGAATGTTACATTATGACATCATAATGGAATTTTACATTATGACATCATAATATAATTTTGCATTATGACATCATAATGGAATTTTACATTATGATATCATAATGGAATTTTGCATTATGACATCATAATGGAATTTTGCATTATGACATCATAATGGAATGTTGCATTATGACATCATAACGGAATTTTACATTATGACATCATAACGGAATTTTACATTATGACATCATAATGGAATTTTGCATTATGACATCATAATGGAATGTTGCATTATGACATCATAATGGAATTTTACATTATGACATCATAACGGAATTTTACATTATGACATCATTATGGAATTTTGCATTATGACATCATAATGGAATGTTACATTATGACATCATAATGGAATTTTACATTATGACATTGTAATGGAATTTTGCATTATCACATCATAATGGAATGTTACATTATGACATCATAATGGAATTTTGCATTATGACATCATAATGGAATTTTGCATTATGACATCATAATGGAATTTTACATTATGACATCATAATGGAATTTTGCATTATGACATCATAATGGAATGTTACATTATGACATCATAATGGAATTTTACATTATGACATCATAATGGAATTTTACATTATGACATCATAATGGAATTTTGCTTTATGACATCATAATGGAATGTTGCTTTATGACATCATAATGGAATTTTACATTATGACATCATAATGGAATGTTGCATTATGACATCATAATGGAATGTTGCATTATGACATCATAATGGAATGTTGCATTATGACATCATAATGGAATGTTACATTATGACATCATAATGGAATTTTGCATTATGACATCATAATGGAATTTTGCATTATGACATCATAATGGAATTTTGCATTATGACATCATAATGGAATTTTGCATTATGACATCATAATGGAATGTTGCATTATGACATCATAATGGAATTTTACATTATGACATCATAATGGAATTTTGCATTATGACATCATAATGGAATGTTACATTATGACATCATAATGGAATGTTGCATTATGACATCATAATGGAATGTTACATTATGACATCATAATGGAATGTTACATTATGACATCATAATGGAATGTTACATTATGACATCATAATGGAATGTTACATTATGACATCATAATGGAATTTTGCATTATGACATCATAATGGAATTTTGCATTATGACATCATAATGGAACTTTGCATTATGACATCATAATGGAATTTTACATTATGACATCATAATGGAATTTTGCATTATGACATCATAATGGAATTTTGCATTATGACATCATAATGGAATGTTGCTTTATGACATCATAATGGAATTTTACATTATGACATCATAATGGAATGTTGCTTTATGACATCATAATGGAATTTTACATTATGACATCATAATGGAATTTTGCATTATGACATCATAATGGAATTTTACATTATGACATCATAATGGAATGTTGCTTTATGACATCATAATGGAATTTTACATTATGACATCATAATGGAATTTTGCATTATGACATCATAATGGAATGTTACATTATGACATCATAATGGAATGTTACATTATGACATCATAATGGAATTTTGCATTATGACATCATAATGGAATTTTGCATTATGACATCATAATGGAATTTTGCATTATGACATCATAATGGAATTTTACATTATGACATCATAATGTAATTTTGCATTATGACATCATAATGGAATTTTGCATTATGACATCATAATGGAATGTTGCTTTATGACATCATAATGGAATTTTACATTATGACATCATAATGGAATTTTACATTATGAAATCATAATGGAATTTTGCATTATGACATCATAATGGAATGTTACATTATGACATCATAATGAAATTTTACATTATGACATCATAATGGAATTTTGCATTATGACATCATAATGGAATGTTACATTATGACATCATAATGGAATTTTACATTATGACATCATAATATAATTTTGCATTATGACATCATAATGGAATTTTACATTATGATATCATAATGGAATTTTGCATTATGACATCATAATGGAATTTTGCATTATGACATCATAATGGAATGTTGCATTATGACATCATAATGGAATTTTGCATTATGACATCATAATGGAATGTTGCATTATGACATCATAATGGAATGTTACATTATGACATCATAATGGAATTTTGCATTATGACATCATAATGGAATGTTGCTTTATGACATCATAATGGAATTTTACATTATGACATCGTAATGGAATTTTGCATTATGACATCATAATTGAATGTTACATTATGACATCATAATGGAATTTTACATTATGACATCGTAATGGAATTTTGCATTATGACATCATAATGGAATGTTACATTATGACATCATAATGGAATTTTGCATTATGACATCCTAACGGAATTTTGCATTATGACATCATAACGGAATGTTACATTATGACATCATAATGGAATTTTGCATTATGACATCATAACGGAATGTTGCTTTATGACATCATAACGGAATGTTGCATTATGACATCATAATGGAATTTTGCATTATGACATCATAATGGAATGTTGCATTATGACATCATAATGGAATGTTGCATTATGACATCATAATGGAATGTTACATTATGACATCATAATGGAATTTTGCATTATGACATCATAATGGAATGTTGCATTATGACGTCATAATGGAATGTTACATTATGACATCGTAATGGAATTTTGCATTATGACATCATAATGGAATGTTGCTTTATGACATCATAATGGAATTTTACATTATGACATCGTAATGGAATTTTGCATTATGACATCATAATGGAATGTTACATTATGACATCATAATGGAATTTTACATTATGACATCGTAATGGAATTTTGCATTATGACATCATAATGGAATGTTACATTATGACATCATAATGGAATTTTACATTATGACATCGTAACGGAATTTTGCATTATGACATCATAACGGAATGTTACATTATGACATCATAATGGAATTTTGCATTATGACATCATAACGGAATGTTGCTTTATGACATCATAACGGAATGTTGCATTATGACATCATAATGGAATGTTGCATTATGACATCATAACGGAATGTTGCTTTATGACATCATAACGGAATGTTGCATTATGACATCATAATGGAATGTTGCATTATGACATCATAATGGAATTTTACATTATGACATCATAATGGAATTTTGATTTATGACATCATAATGGAATGTTACATTATGACATCATAATGGAATTTTACATTATGACATTGTAATGGAATTTTGCATTATCACATCATAATGGAATGTTACATTATGACATCATAATGGAATTTTGCATTATGACATCATAATGGAATTTTGCATTATGACATCATAATGCAATTTTGCATTATGACATCATAATGGAATTTTACATTATGACATCATAATGGAATTTTGCATTATGACATCATAATGGAATGTTACATTATGACATCATAATGGAATTTTGCTTTATGACATCATAATGGAATGTTGCTTTATGACATCATAATGGAATTTTACATTATGACATCATAATGGAATGTTGCATTATGACATCATAATGGAATGTTGCATTATGACATCATAATGGAATGTTGCATTATGACATCATAATGGAATGTTACATTATGACATCATAATGGAATTTTGCATTATGACATCATAATGGAATTTTGCATTATGACATCATAATGGAATGTTACATTATGACATCATAATGGAATTTTGCATTATGACATCATAATGGAATTTTGCATTATGACATCATAATGGAATTTTGCATTATGACATCATAATGGGATTTTGCATTATGACATCATAATGGAATGTTGCATTATGACATCATAATGGAATTTTACATTATGACATCATAATGGAATTTTGCATTATGACATCATAATGGAATGTTACATATATGACATCATAATGGAATGTTGCATTATGACATCATAATGGAATGTTACATTATGACATCATAATGGAATGTTACATTATGACATCATAATGGAATGTTACATTATGACATCATAATGGAATTTTGCATTATGACATCATAATGGAATGTTGCATTATGACATCATAATGGAATTTTGCATTATGACATCATAATGGAATGTTGCATTATGACATCATAATGGAATGTTACATTATGACATCATAATGGAATTTTGCATTATGACATCATAATGGAATGTTGCTTTATGACATCATAATGGAATTTTACATTATGACATCGTAATGGAATTTTGCATTATGACATCATAATTGAATGTTACATTATGACATCATAATGGAATTTTACATTATGACATCGTAATGGAATTTTGCATTATGACATCATAATGGAATGTTACATTATGACATCATAATGGAATTTTGCATTATGACATCCTAACGGAATTTTGCATTATGACATCATAACGGAATGTTACATTATGACATCATAATGGAATTTTGCATTATGACATCATAACGGAATGTTGCTTTATGACATCATAACGGAATGTTGCATTATGACATCATAATGGAATTTTGCATTATGACATCATAATGGAATGTTGCATTATGACATCATAATGGAATGTTGCATTATGACATCATAATGGAATGTTGCATTATGACATCATAATGGAATGTTACATTATGACATCATAATGGAATTTTGCATTATGACATCATAATGGAATGTTGCATTATGACGTCATAATGGAATGTTACATTATGACATCATAATGGAATTTTGCATTATGACATCATAATGGAATGTTGCTTTATGACATCATAATGGAATTTTACATTATGACATCGTAATGGAATTTTGCATTATGACATCATAATGGAATGTTACATTATGACATCATAATGGAATTTTACATTATGACATCGTAACGGAATTTTGCATTATGACATCATAACGGAATGTTACATTATGACATCATAATGGAATTTTGCATTATGACATCATAACGGAATGTTGCTTTATGACATCATAACGGAATGTTGCATTATGACATCATAATGGAATGTTGCATTATGACATCATAACGGAATGTTGCTTTATGACATCATAACGGAATGTTGCATTATGACATCATAATGGAATGTTGCATTATGACATCATAATGGAATTTTACATTATGACATTGTAATGGAATTTTGATTTATGACATCATAATGGAATGTTACATTATGACATCATAATGGAATTTTACATTATGACATTGTAATGGAATTTTGCATTATCACATCATAATGGAATGTTACATTATGACATCATAATGGAATTTTGCATTATGACATCATAATGGAATTTTGCATTATGACATCATAATGGAATTTTGCATTATGACATCATAATGGAATTTTACATTATGACATCATAATGGAATTTTGCATTATGACATCATAATGGAATGTTACATTATGACATCATAATGGAATTTTGCTTTATGACATCATAATGGAATGTTGCTTTATGACATCATAATGGAATTTTACATTATGACATCATAATGGAATTTTGCATTATGACATCATAATGGAATGTTACATATATGACATCATAATGGAATGTTGCATTATGACATCATAATGGAATGTTACATTATGACATCATAATGGAATGTTACATTATGACATCATAATGGAATTTTGCATTATGACATCATAATGGAATTTTGCATTATGACATCATAATGGAATTTTGCATTATGACATCATAATGGAATTTTACATTATGACATCATAATGTAATTTTGCATTATGACATCATAATGGAATTTTGCATTATGACATCATAATGGAATGTTGCTTTATGACATCATAATGGAATTTTGCATTATGACATCATAATGGAATGTTACATTATGACATCATAATGGAATGTTGCATTATGACATCATAATGGAATGTTACATTATGACATCATAATGGAATGTTACATTATGACATAATGGAATTTTACATTATGACATCATAATGGAATTTTGCATTATGAAATCATAATGGAATGTTACATTATGACATCATAATGGAATTTTACATTATGACATCATAATATAATTTTGCATTATGACATCATAATGGAATTTTACATTATGATATCATAATGGAATTTTGCATTATGACATCATAATGGAATTTTGCATTATGACATCATAATGGAATGTTGCATTATGACATCATAATGGAATTTTACATTATGACATCATAACGGAATTTTACATTATGACATCATAATGGAATTTTGCATTATGACATCATAATGGAATGTTGCATTATGACATCATAATGGAATGTTGCATTATGACATCATAATGGAATGTTGCATTATGACATCATAATGGAATGTTACATTATGACATCATAATGGAATTTTGCATTATGACATCATAATGGAATTTTGCATTATGACATCATAATGGAATTTTGCATTATGACATCATAATGGAATTTTGCATTATGACATCATAATGGAATGTTGCATTATGACATCATAATGGAATTTTACATTATGACATCATAATGGAATTTTGCATTATGACATCATAATGGAATGTTACATTATGACATCATAATGGAATGTTGCATTATGACATCATAATGGAATGTTACATTATGACATCATAATGGAATGTTACATTATGACATCATAATGGAATGTTACATTATGACATCATAATGGAATGTTACATTATGACATCATAATGGAATTTTGCATTATGACATCATAATGGAATTTTGCATTATGACATCATAATGGAACTTTGCATTATGACATCATAATGGAATTTTACATTATGACATCATAATGGAATTTTGCATTATGACATCATAATGGAATTTTGCATTATGACATCATAATGGAATGTTGCTTTATGACATCATAATGGAATTTTACATTATGACATCATAATGGAATGTTGCTTTATGACATCATAATGGAATTTTACATTATGACATCATAATGGAATTTTGCATTATGACATCATAATGGAATTTTACATTATGACATCATAATGGAATGTTGCTTTATGACATCATAATGGAATTTTACATTATGACATCATAATGGAATTTTGCATTATGACATCATAATGGAATGTTACATTATGACATCATAATGGAATGTTACATTATGACATCATAATGGAATTTTGCATTATGACATCATAATGGAATTTTGCATTATGACATCATAATGGAATTTTGCATTATGACATCATAATGGAATTTTACATTATGACATCATAATGTAATTTTGCATTATGACATCATAATGGAATTTTGCATTATGACATCATAATGGAATGTTGCTTTATGACATCATAATGGAATTTTACATTATGACATCATAATGGAATTTTACATTATGAAATCATAATGGAATTTTGCATTATGACATCATAATGGAATGTTACATTATGACATCATAATGAAATTTTACATTATGACATCATAATGGAATTTTGCATTATGACATCATAATGGAATGTTACATTATGACATCATAATGGAATTTTACATTATGACATCATAATATAATTTTGCATTATGACATCATAATGGAATTTTACATTATGATATCATAATGGAATTTTGCATTATGACATCATAATGGAATTTTGCATTATGACATCATAATGGAATGTTGCATTATGACATCATAATGGAATTTTGCATTATGACATCATAATGGAATGTTGCATTATGACATCATAATGGAATGTTACATTATGACATCATAATGGAATTTTGCATTATGACATCATAATGGAATGTTGCTTTATGACATCATAATGGAATTTTACATTATGACATCGTAATGGAATTTTGCATTATGACATCATAATTGAATGTTACATTATGACATCATAATGGAATTTTACATTATGACATCGTAATGGAATTTTGCATTATGACATCATAATGGAATGTTACATTATGACATCATAATGGAATTTTGCATTATGACATCCTAACGGAATTTTGCATTATGACATCATAACGGAATGTTACATTATGACATCATAATGGAATTTTGCATTATGACATCATAACGGAATGTTGCTTTATGACATCATAACGGAATGTTGCATTATGACATCATAATGGAATTTTGCATTATGACATCATAATGGAATGTTGCATTATGACATCATAATGGAATGTTGCATTATGACATCATAATGGAATGTTACATTATGACATCATAATGGAATTTTGCATTATGACATCATAATGGAATGTTGCATTATGACGTCATAATGGAATGTTACATTATGACATCGTAATGGAATTTTGCATTATGACATCATAATGGAATGTTGCTTTATGACATCATAATGGAATTTTACATTATGACATCGTAATGGAATTTTGCATTATGACATCATAATGGAATGTTACATTATGACATCATAATGGAATTTTACATTATGACATCGTAATGGAATTTTGCATTATGACATCATAATGGAATGTTACATTATGACATCATAATGGAATTTTACATTATGACATCGTAACGGAATTTTGCATTATGACATCATAACGGAATGTTACATTATGACATCATAATGGAATTTTGCATTATGACATCATAACGGAATGTTGCTTTATGACATCATAACGGAATGTTGCATTATGACATCATAATGGAATGTTGCATTATGACATCATAACGGAATGTTGCTTTATGACATCATAACGGAATGTTGCATTATGACATCATAATGGAATGTTGCATTATGACATCATAATGGAATTTTACATTATGACATCATAATGGAATTTTGATTTATGACATCATAATGGAATGTTACATTATGACATCATAATGGAATTTTACATTATGACATTGTAATGGAATTTTGCATTATCACATCATAATGGAATGTTACATTATGACATCATAATGGAATTTTGCATTATGACATCATAATGGAATTTTGCATTATGACATCATAATGCAATTTTGCATTATGACATCATAATGGAATTTTACATTATGACATCATAATGGAATTTTGCATTATGACATCATAATGGAATGTTACATTATGACATCATAATGGAATTTTGCTTTATGACATCATAATGGAATGTTGCTTTATGACATCATAATGGAATTTTACATTATGACATCATAATGGAATGTTGCATTATGACATCATAATGGAATGTTGCATTATGACATCATAATGGAATGTTGCATTATGACATCATAATGGAATGTTACATTATGACATCATAATGGAATTTTGCATTATGACATCATAATGGAATTTTGCATTATGACATCATAATGGAATGTTACATTATGACATCATAATGGAATTTTGCATTATGACATCATAATGGAATTTTGCATTATGACATCATAATGGAATTTTGCATTATGACATCATAATGGGATTTTGCATTATGACATCATAATGGAATGTTGCATTATGACATCATAATGGAATTTTACATTATGACATCATAATGGAATTTTGCATTATGACATCATAATGGAATGTTACATATATGACATCATAATGGAATGTTGCATTATGACATCATAATGGAATGTTACATTATGACATCATAATGGAATGTTACATTATGACATCATAATGGAATGTTACATTATGACATCATAATGGAATTTTGCATTATGACATCATAATGGAATGTTGCATTATGACATCATAATGGAATTTTGCATTATGACATCATAATGGAATGTTGCATTATGACATCATAATGGAATGTTACATTATGACATCATAATGGAATTTTGCATTATGACATCATAATGGAATGTTGCTTTATGACATCATAATGGAATTTTACATTATGACATCGTAATGGAATTTTGCATTATGACATCATAATTGAATGTTACATTATGACATCATAATGGAATTTTACATTATGACATCGTAATGGAATTTTGCATTATGACATCATAATGGAATGTTACATTATGACATCATAATGGAATTTTGCATTATGACATCCTAACGGAATTTTGCATTATGACATCATAACGGAATGTTACATTATGACATCATAATGGAATTTTGCATTATGACATCATAACGGAATGTTGCTTTATGACATCATAACGGAATGTTGCATTATGACATCATAATGGAATTTTGCATTATGACATCATAATGGAATGTTGCATTATGACATCATAATGGAATGTTGCATTATGACATCATAATGGAATGTTGCATTATGACATCATAATGGAATGTTACATTATGACATCATAATGGAATTTTGCATTATGACATCATAATGGAATGTTGCATTATGACGTCATAATGGAATGTTACATTATGACATCATAATGGAATTTTGCATTATGACATCATAATGGAATGTTGCTTTATGACATCATAATGGAATTTTACATTATGACATCGTAATGGAATTTTGCATTATGACATCATAATGGAATGTTACATTATGACATCATAATGGAATTTTACATTATGACATCGTAACGGAATTTTGCATTATGACATCATAACGGAATGTTACATTATGACATCATAATGGAATTTTGCATTATGACATCATAACGGAATGTTGCTTTATGACATCATAACGGAATGTTGCATTATGACATCATAATGGAATGTTGCATTATGACATCATAACGGAATGTTGCTTTATGACATCATAACGGAATGTTGCATTATGACATCATAATGGAATGTTGCATTATGACATCATAATGGAATTTTACATTATGACATTGTAATGGAATTTTGATTTATGACATCATAATGGAATGTTACATTATGACATCATAATGGAATTTTACATTATGACATTGTAATGGAATTTTGCATTATCACATCATAATGGAATGTTACATTATGACATCATAATGGAATTTTGCATTATGACATCATAATGGAATTTTGCATTATGACATCATAATGGAATTTTGCATTATGACATCATAATGGAATTTTACATTATGACATCATAATGGAATTTTGCATTATGACATCATAATGGAATGTTACATTATGACATCATAATGGAATTTTGCTTTATGACATCATAATGGAATGTTGCTTTATGACATCATAATGGAATTTTACATTATGACATCATAATGGAATTTTGCATTATGACATCATAATGGAATGTTACATATATGACATCATAATGGAATGTTGCATTATGACATCATAATGGAATGTTACATTATGACATCATAATGGAATGTTACATTATGACATCATAATGGAATTTTGCATTATGACATCATAATGGAATTTTGCATTATGACATCATAATGGAATTTTGCATTATGACATCATAATGGAATTTTACATTATGACATCATAATGTAATTTTGCATTATGACATCATAATGGAATTTTGCATTATGACATCATAATGGAATGTTGCTTTATGACATCATAATGGAATTTTGCATTATGACATCATAATGGAATGTTACATTATGACATCATAATGGAATGTTGCATTATGACATCATAATGGAATGTTACATTATGACATCATAATGGAATGTTACATTATGACATAATGGAATTTTACATTATGACATCATAATGGAATTTTGCATTATGAAATCATAATGGAATGTTACATTATGACATCATAATGGAATTTTACATTATGACATCATAATATAATTTTGCATTATGACATCATAATGGAATTTTACATTATGATATCATAATGGAATTTTGCATTATGACATCATAATGGAATTTTGCATTATGACATCATAATGGAATGTTGCATTATGACATCATAATGGAATTTTACATTATGACATCATAACGGAATTTTACATTATGACATCATAATGGAATTTTGCATTATGACATCATAATGGAATGTTGCATTATGACATCATAATGGAATTTTACATTATGACATCATAACGGAATTTTACATTATGACATCATTATGGAATTTTGCATTATAACATCATAATGGAATGTTACATTATGACATCATAATGGAATTTTACATTATGACATTGTAATGGAATTTTGCATTATCACATCATAATGGAATGTTACATTATGACATCATAATGGAATGTTGCATTATGACATCATAATGGAATGTTACATTATGACATCATAATGGAATTTTGCATTATGACATCATAATGGAATTTTGCATTATGACATCATAATGGAATTTTGCATTATGACATCATAATGGAATTTTGCATTATGACATCAGAATGGAATGTTGCATTATGACATCATAATGGAATTTTACATTATGACATCATAATGGAATTTTGCATTATGACATCATAATGGAATGTTACATATATGACATCATAATGGAATGTTGCATTATGACATCATAATGGAATGTTACATTATGACATCATAATGGAATGTTACATTATGACATCATAATGGAATTTTGCATTATGACATCATAATGGAATTTTGCATTATGACATCATATTGGAATTTTGCATTATGACATCATAATGGAATTTTACATTATGACATCATAATGTAATTTTGCATTATGACATCATAATGGAATTTTGCATTATGACATCATAATGGAATGTTGCTTTATGACATCATAATGGAATTTTACATTATGACATCATAATGGAATTTTGCATTATGACATCATAATGGAATGTTACATTATGACATCATAATGGAATGTTGCATTATGACATCATAATGGAATGTTACATTATGACATCATAATGGAATGTTACATTATGACATCATAATGGAATGTTACATTATGACATCATAATGGAATTTTGCATTATGACTAGGGATGAGCGAACGTGTCCGTAACGGACACATCCGCACCCGGACACCGGCTTTGCCGAACACTGCAGTGTTCGCGCGTAAGTGTCCGGGTGCCGCCGGGGGGCGGGGAGATGCGCGGCGGCGCGGGCGGCAGTAGCGGGGAACAGGGGGGAGCCCTCTCTCTCTCCCTCTCCCCCCCACTCCCCGCCGCACCCCCCCGCGCTGCCACGGCGGCCCCCGAACTTTTTCGCCCGAACACTGAAGTGCTCGCAAAGTTCGGTGTTCGGGCGAAAAAGGGGCGGAGCCGAACGTGTTCGCTCATCTCTAATTATGACATCATAATGGAATTTTGCATTATGACATCATAATGGAATTTTGCATTATGACATCATAATGGAATTTTACATTATGACATCATAATGTAATTTTGCATTATGACATTATAATGGAATTTTACATTATGACATCATAATGGAATTTTACATTATGAAATCATAATGGAATTTTGCATTATGACATCATAATGGAATGTTACATTATGACATAATGGAATTTTACATTATGACATCATAATGGAATTTTGCATTATTACATCATAATGGAATGTTACATTATGACATCATAATGGAATTTTACATTATGACATCATAATATAATTTTGCATTATGACATCATAATGGAATTTTACATTATGATATCATAATGGAATTTTGCATTATGACATCATAATGGAATTTTGCATTATGACATCATAATGGAATGTTGCATTATGACATCATAATGGAATTTTACATTATGACATCATAACAGAATTTTACATTATGACATCATAATGGAATTTTGCATTATGACATCATAATGGAATGTTGCATTATGACATCATAATGGAATTTTACATTATGACATCATAACGGAATTTTACATTATGACATCATTATGGAATTTTGCATTATGACATCATAATGGAATGTTACATTATGACATCATAATGGAATTTTACATTATGACATTGTAATGGAATTTTGCATTATCACATCATAATGGAATGTTACATTATGACATCATAATGGAATTTTGCATTATGACATCATAATGGAATTTTGCATTATGACATCATAATGGAATTTTGCATTATGACATCATAATGGAATTTTACATTATGACATCATAATGGAATTTTGCATTATGACATCATAATGGAATGTTACATTATGACATCATAATGGAATTTTACATTATGACATCATAATGGAATTTTACATTATGACATCATAATGGAATTTTGCTTTATGACATCATAATGGAATGTTGCTTTATGACATCATAATGGAATTTTACATTATGACATCATAATGGAATGTTGCATTATGACATCATAATGGAATGTTGCATTATGACATCATAATGGAATGTTGCATTATGACATCATAATGGAATGTTACATTATGACATCATAATGGAATTTTGCATTATGACATCATAATGGAATTTTGCATTATGACATCATAATGGAATTTTGCATTATGACATCATAATGGAATTTTGCATTATGACATCATAATGGAATGTTGCATTATGACATCATAATGGAATTTTACATTATGACATCATAATGGAATTTTGCATTATGACATCATAATGGAATGTTACATTATGACATCATAATGGAATGTTGCATTATGACATCATAATGGAATGTTACATTATGACATCATAATGGAATGTTACATTATGACATCATAATGGAATGTTACATTATGACATCATAATGGAATTTTGCATTATGACATCATAATGGAATTTTGCATTATGACATCATAATGGAATTTTGCATTATGACATCATAATGGAATTTTACATTATGACATCATAATGTAATTTTACATTATGACATCATAATGTAATTTTGCATTATGACATCATAATGTAATTTTGCATTATGACATCATAATGGAATGTTGCTTTATGACATCATAATGGAATTTTACATTATGACATCATAATGGAATGTTGCTTTATGACATCATAATGGAATTTTACATTATGACATCATAATGGAATTTTGCATTATGACATCATAATGGAATGTTACATTATGACATCATAATGGAATGTTACATTATGACATCATAATGGAATTTTGCATTATGACATCATAATGGAATTTTGCATTATGACATCATAATGGAATTTTGCATTATGACATCATAATGGAATTTTACATTATGACATCATAATGTAATTTTGCATTATGACATCATAATGGAATTTTGCATTATGACATCATAATGGAATGTTGCTTTATGACATCATAATGGAATTTTACATTATGACATCATAATGGAATTTTACATTATGAAATCATAATGGAATTTTGCATTATGACATCATAATGGAATGTTACATTATGACATCATAATGGAATTTTACATTATGACATCATAATGGAATTTTGCATTATGACATCATAATGGAATGTTACATTATGACATCATAATGGAATTTTACATTATGACATCATAATATAATTTTGCATTATGACATCATAATGGAATTTTACATTATGATATCATAATGGAATTTTGCATTATGACATCATAATGGAATTTTGCATTATGACATCATAATGGAATGTTGCATTATGACATCATAATGGAATTTTGCATTATGACATCATAATGGAATGTTGCATTATGACATCATAATGGAATGTTACATTATGACATCATAATGGAATTTTGCATTATGACATCATAATGGAATGTTGCTTTATGACATCATAATGGAATTTTACATTATGACATCATAATGGAATTTTGCATTATGACATCATAATTGAATGTTACATTATGACATCATAATGGAATTTTACATTATGACATCGTAATGGAATTTTGCATTATGACATCATAATGGAATGTTACATTATGACATCATAATGGAATTTTGCATTATGACATCCTAACGGAATTTTGCATTATGACATCATAACGGAATGTTACATTATGACATCATAATGGAATTTTGCATTATGACATCATAACGGAATGTTGCTTTATGACATCATAACGGAATGTTGCATTATGACATCATAATGGAATTTTGCATTATGACATCATAATGGAATGTTGCATTATGACATCATAATGGAATGTTGCATTATGACATCATAATGGAATGTTACATTATGACATCATAATGGAATTTTGCATTATGACATCATAATGGAATGTTGCATTATGACGTCATAATGGAATGTTACATTATGACGTCATAATGGAATGTTACATTATGACATCATAATGGAATTTTGCATTATGACATCATAATGGAATGTTGCTTTATGACATCATAATGGAATTTTACATTATGACATCGTAATGGAATTTTGCATTATGACATCATAATGGAATGTTACATTATGACATCATAATGGAATTTTACATTATGACATCGTAATGGAATTTTGCATTATGACATCATAACGGAATGTTACATTATGACATCATAATGGAATTTTACATTATGACATCGTAACGGAATTTTGCATTATGACATCATAACGGAATGTTACATTATGACATCATAATGGAATTTTGCATTATGACATCATAACGGAATGTTGCTTTATGACATCATAACGGAATGTTGCATTATGACATCATAATGGAATGTTGCATTATGACATCATAACGGAATGTTGCTTTATGACATCATAACGGAATGTTGCATTATGACATCATAATGGAATGTTGCATTATGACATCATAATGGAATTTTACATTATGACATCATAATGGAATTTTGATTTATGACATCATAATGGAATGTTACATTATGACATCATAATGGAATTTTACATTATGACATTGTAATGGAATTTTGCATTATCACATCATAATGGAATGTTACATTATGACATCATAATGGAATTTTGCATTATGACATCATAATGGAATTTTGCATTATGACATCATAATGGAATTTTGCATTATGACATCATAATGGAATTTTACATTATGACATCATAATGGAATTTTGCATTATGACATCATAATGGAATGTTACATTATGACATCATAATGGAATTTTGCTTTATGACATCATAATGGAATGTTGCTTTATGACATCATAATGGAATTTTACATTATGACATCATAATGGAATGTTGCATTATGACATCATAATGGAATGTTGCATTATGACATCATAATGGAATGTTGCATTATGACATCATAATGGAATGTTACATTATGACATCATAATGGAATTTTGCATTATGACATCATAATGGAATTTTGCATTATGACATCATAATGGAATTTTGCATTATGACATCATAATGGAATTTTGCATTATGACATCATAATGGAATGTTGCATTATGACATCATAATGGAATTTTACATTATGACATCATAATGGAATTTTGCATTATGACATCATAATGGAATGTTACATATATGACATCATAATGGAATGTTGCATTATGACATCATAATGGAATGTTACATTATGACATCATAATGGAATGTTACATTATGACATCATAATGGAATGTTACATTATGACATCATAATGGAATTTTGCATTATGACATCATAATGGAATGTTGCATTATGACATCATAATGGAATTTTGCATTATGACATCATAATGGAATGTTGCATTATGACATCATAATGGAATTTTACATTATGACATCGTAATGGAATTTTGCATTATGACATCATAATGGAATGTTACATTATGACATCATAATGGAATTTTACATTATGACATCGTAATGGAATTTTGCATTATGACATCATAATGGAATGTTACATTATGACATCATAATGGAATTTTACATTATGACATCGTAACGGAATTTTGCATTATGACATCATAACGGAATGTTACATTATGACATCATAATGGAATTTTGCATTATGACATCATAACGGAATGTTGCTTTATGACATCATAACGGAATGTTGCATTATGACATCATAATGGAATGTTGCATTATGACATCATAACGGAATGTTGCTTTATGACATCATAACGGAATGTTGCATTATGACATCATAATGGAATGTTGCATTATGACATCATAATGGAATTTTACATTATGACATCATAATGGAATTTTGCATTATGACATCATAATGGAATGTTACATTATGACATCATAATGGAATTTTGCTTTATGACATCATAATGGAATGTTGCTTTATGACATCATAATGGAATTTTACATTATGACATCATAATGGAATGTTGCATTATGACATCATAATGGAATGTTGCATTATGACATCATAATGGAATGTTGCATTATGACATCATAATGGAATGTTGCATTATGACATCATAATGGAATGTTACATTATGACATCATAATGGAATTTTGCATTATGACATCATAATGGAATGTTGCTTTATGACATCATAATGGAATGTTGCTTTATGACATCATAATGGAATTTTACATTATGACATCATAATGGAATTTTGCATTATGACATCATAATGGAATGTTACATTATGACATCATAATGGAATTTTACATTATGACATCGTAATGGAATTTTGCATTATCACATCATAATGGAATGTTACATTATGACATCATAATGGAATTTTGCATTATGACATCATAATGGAATTTTGCATTATGACATCATAATGGAATTTTACATTATGACATCATAATGGAATTTTGCATTATGACATCATAATGGAATGTTACATTATGACATCATAATGGAATTTTACATTATGACATCATAATGGAATTTTGCATTATGACATCATAATGGAATGTTACATTATGACATCATAATGGAATTTTACATTATGACATCATAATGGAATTTTACATTATGACATCATAATGGAATTTTGCATTATGACATCATAATGGAATGTTGCTTTATGACATCATAATGGAATTTTACATTATGACATCATAATGGAATGTTGCATTATGACATCATAATGGAATGTTACATTATGACATCATAATGGAATTTTGCATTATGACATCATAATGGAATGTTGCATTATGACATCATAATGGAATTTTGCATTATGACATCATAATGAAATTTTACATTATGACATCATTATGGAATTTTGCATTATGACATCATAATGGAATGTTACATTATGACATCATAATGGAATTTTACATTATGACATTGTAATGGAATTTTGCATTATCACATCATAATGGAATGTTACATTATGACATCATAATGGAATTTTGCATTATGACATCATAATGGAATTTTGCATTATGACATCATAATGGAATTTTACATTATGACATCATAATGGAATTTTGCATTATGACATCATAATGGAATGTTACATTATGACATCATAATGGAATTTTACATTATGACATCATAATGGAATTTTACATTATGACATCATAATGGAATTTTGCATTATGACATCATAATGGAATGTTACATTATGACATCATAATGGAATTTTACATTATGACATCATAATGGAATTTTACATTATGACATCATAATGGAATTTTACATTATGACATCATAATGGAATTTTGCATTATGACATCATAATGGAATGTTGCTTTATGACATCATAATGGAATTTTACATTATGACATCATAATGGAATGTTGCATTATGACATCATAATGGAATGTTACATTATGACATCATAATGGAATTTTGCATTATGACATCATAATGGAATTTTGCATTATGACATCATAATGGAATTTTGCATTATGACATCATAATGAAATTTTACATTATGACATCATTATGGAATTTTGCATTATGACATCATAATGGAATGTTACATTATGACATCATAATGGAATTTTACATTATGACATTGTAATGGAATTTTGCATTATCACATCATAATGGAATGTTACATTATGACATCATAATGGAATTTTGCATTATGACATCATAATGGAATTTTGCATTATGACATCATAATGGAATTTTACATTATGACATCATAATGGAATTTTGCATTATGACATCATAATGGAATGTTACATTATGACATCATAATGGAATTTTACATTATGACATCATAATGGAATTTTACATTATGACATCATAATGTAATTTTGCTTTATGACATCATAATGGAATGTTGCTTTATGACATCATAATGGAATTTTACATTATGACATCATAATGGAATGTTGCTTTATGACATCATAATGGAATTTTACATTATGACATCATAATGGAATGTTGCATTATGACATCATAATGGAATGTTGCATTATGACATCATAATGGAATGTTGCATTATGACATCATAATGGAATGTAACATTATGACATCATAATGGAATTTTGCATTATGACATCATAATGGAATTTTGCATTATGACATCATAATGGAATTTTGCATTATGACATCATAATGGAATTTTGCATTATGACATCATAATGGAATGTTGCATTATGACATCATAATGGAATTTTACATTATGACATCATAATGGAATTTTGCATTATGACATCATAATGGAATGTTACATTATGACATCATAATGGAATTTTGCATTATGACATCATAATGGAATTTTACATTATGACATCATAATGTAATTTTGCATTATGACATCATAATGGAATTTTACATTATGACATCATAATGTAATTTTGCATTATGACATCATAATGGAATTTTGCATTATGACATCATAATGGAATGTTGCTTTATGACATCATAATGGAATTTTACATTATGACATCATAATGGAATTTTACATTATGAAATCATAATGGAATTTTGCATTATGACATCATAATGGAATGTTGCATTATGACATCATAATGGAATGTTGCATTATGACATCATAATGGAATGTTACATTATGACATCATAATGGAATTTTGCATTATGACATCATAATGGAATGTTGCTTTATGACATCATAATGGAATGTTGCTTTATGACATCATAATGGAATTTTACATTATGACATCATAATGGAATTTTGCATTATGACATCATAATGGAATTTTGCATTATGACATCATAATGGAATGTTACATTATGACATCATAATGGAATTTTACATTATGACATCGTAATGGAATTTTGCATTATCACATCATAATGGAATGTTACATTATGACATCATAATGGAATTTTGCATTATGACATCATAATGGAATTTTGCATTATGACATCATAATGGAATTTTACATTATGACATCATAATGGAATTTTGCATTATGACATCATAATGGAATGTTACATTATGACATCATAATGGAATTTTACATTATGACATCATAATGGAATTTTACATTATGACATCATAATGGAATTTTGCATTATGACATCATAATGGAATGTTGCATTATGACATCATAATGGAATTTTACATTATGACATCATAATGGAATTTTACATTATGACATCATAATGGAATTTTGCATTATGACATCATAATGGAATTTTGCATTATGACATCATAATGGAATGTTGCTTTATGACATCATAATGGAATTTTACATTATGACATCATAATGGAATGTTGCATTATGACATCATAATGGAATGTTACATTATGACATCATAATGGAATTTTGCATTATGACATCATAATGGAATTTTGCATTATGACATCATAATGGAATTTTGCATTATGACATCATAATGAAATTTTACATTATGACATCATTATGGAATTTTGCATTATGACATCATAATGGAATGTTACATTATGACATCATAATGGAATTTTACATTATGACATTGTAATGGAATTTTGCATTATCACATCATAATGGAATGTTACATTATGACATCATAATGGAATTTTGCATTATGACATCATAATGGAATTTTGCATTATGACATCATAATGGAATTTTACATTATGACATCATAATGGAATTTTGCATTATGACATCATAATGGAATGTTACATTATGACATCATAATGGAATTTTACATTATGACATCATAATGGAATTTTACATTATGACATCATAATGGAATTTTGCTTTATGACATCATAATGGAATGTTGCTTTATGACATCATAATGGAATTTTACATTATGACATCATAATGGAATGTTGCATTATGACATCATAATGGAATGTTGCATTATGACATCATAATGGAATGTTGCATTATGACATCATAATGGAATGTTACATTATGACATCATAATGGAATTTTGCATTATGACATCATAATGGAATTTTGCATTATGACATCATAATGGAATTTTGCATTATGACATCATAATGGAATTTTGCATTATGACATCATAATGGAATGTTGCATTATGACATCATAATGGAATTTTACATTATGACATCATAATGGAATTTTGCATTATGACATCATAATGGAATGTTACATTATGACATCATAATGGAATGTTGCATTATGACATCATAATGGAATGTTACATTATGACATCATAATGGAATGTTACATTATGACATCATAATGGAATGTTACATTATGACATCATAATGGAATTTTGCATTATGACATCATAATGGAATGTTGCATTATGACATCATAATGGAATGTTGCATTATGACATCATAATGGAATGTTACATTATGACATCATAATGGAATTTTGCATTATGACATCATAATGGAATGTTGCTTTATGACATCATAATGGAATGTTACATTATGACATCATAATGGAATTTTGCATTATGACATCATAATGGAATGTTGCTTTATGACATCATAATGGAATGTTGCTTTATGACATCATAATGGAATTTTACATTATGACATCATAATGGAATTTTGCATTATGACATCATAATGGAATTTTGCATTATGACATCATAATGGAATGTTACATTATGACATCATAATGGAATTTTACATTATGACATCGTAATGGAATTTTGCATTATCACATCATAATGGAATGTTACATTATGACATCATAATGGAATTTTGCATTATGACATCATAATGGAATTTTGCATTATGACATCATAATGGAATTTTACATTATGACATCATAATGGAATTTTGCATTATGACATCATAATGGAATGTTACATTATGACATCATAATGGAATTTTACATTATGACATCATAATGGAATTTTACATTATGACATCATAATGGACTTTTGCATTATGACATTATAATGGAATTTTGCATTATGACATCATAATGGAAAGTTACATTATGACATCATAATGGAATTTGACATTATGACATCATAATAGAATTTTGCATTATGACATCATAATGGAATTTTGCATTATGACATCATAATGGACTTTTGCATTATGACATCATAATGGAATTTTGCATTATGACATCATAATAGAATTTTACATTGTGACATCATAATCGAATTTTGCATTATGACATCATAATGGAATGTTACATTATGACATCATAATAGAATGTTACATTATGACATCGTAATGGAATTTTGCATTATGACATCATAATGGAATGTTACATTATGACATCATAATGGAATTTTACATTATGACATCGTAACGGAATTTTGCATTATGACATCATAACGGAATGTTACATTATGACATCATAATGGAATTTTGCATTATGACATCATAACGGAATGTTGCTTTATGACATCATAACGGAATGTTGCATTATGACATCATAATGGAATGTTGCATTATGACATCATAACGGAATGTTGCTTTATGACATCATAACGGAATGTTGCATTATGACATCATAATGGAATGTTGCATTATGACATCATAATGGAATTTTACATTATGACATCATAATGGAATTTTGCATTATGACATCATAATGGAATGTTACATTATGACATCATAATGGAATTTTGCTTTATGACATCATAATGGAATGTTGCTTTATGACATCATAATGGAATTTTGCATTATGACATCATAATGGAATGTTGCTTTATGACATCATAATGGAATTTTGCATTATGACATCATAATGGAATGTTGCATTATGACATCATAATGGAATTTTACATTATGACATCATAATGGAATTTTGCATTATGACATCATAATGGAATTTTGCATTATGACATCATAATGGAATTTTGCATTATGACATCATAATGAAATTTTGCATTATGACATCATAATGGAATGTTGCATTATGACATCATAATGGAATTTTACATTATGACATCATAATGGAATTTTGCATTATGACATCATAATGGAATGTTACATTATGACATCATAATGGAATGTTGCATTATGACATCATAATGGAATGTTACATTATGACATCATAATGGAATGTTACATTATGACATCATAATGGAATGTTACATTATGACATCATAATGGAATTTTGCATTATGACATCATAATGGAATGTTACATTATGACATCATAATGGAATTTTGCATTATGACATCATAATGGAATGTTGCATTATGACATCATAATGGAATGTTGCATTATGACATCATAATGGAATGTTACATTATGACATCATAATGGAATTTTGCATTATGACATCATAATGGAATGTTGCTTTATGACATCATAATGGAATGTTGCTTTATGACATCATAATGGAATTTTACATTATGACATCATAATGGAATTTTGCATTATGACATCGTAATGGAATGTTACATTATGACATCATAATGGAATTTTACATTATGACATCGTAATGGAATTTTGCATTATCACATCATAATGGAATGTTACATTATGACATCATAATGGAATTTTGCATTATGACATCATAATGGAATTTTGCATTATGACATCATAATGGAATTTTACATTATGACATCATAATGGAATTTTGCATTATGACATCATAATGGAATGTTACATTATGACATCATAATGGAATTTTACATTATGACATCATAATGGAATTTTACATTATGACATCATAATGGAATTTTGCATTATGACATCATAATGGAATGTTACATTATGACATCATAATGGAATTTTACATTATGACATCATAATGGAATTTTACATTATGACATCATAATGGAATTTTGCATTATGACATCATAATGGAATGTTGCTTTATGACATCATAATGGAATTTTACATTATGACATCATAATGGAATGTTGCATTATGACATCATAATGGAATTTTACATTATGACATCATAATGGAATTTTGCATTATGACATCATAATGGAATTTTGCATTATGACATCATAATGGAATGTTACATTATGACATCATAATGGAATTTTACATTATGACATCATAATGGAATTTTACATTATGACATCATAATGGAATTTTGCATTATGACATCATAATGGAATGTTGCTTTATGACATCATAATGGAATTTTACATTATGACATCATAATGGAATGTTGCATTATGACATCATAATGGAATGTTACATTATGACATCATAATGGAATTTTGCATTATGACATCATAATGGAATTTTGCATTATGACATCATAATGGAATTTTGCATTATGACATCATAATGAAATTTTACATTATGACATCATTATGGAATTTTGCATTATGACATCATAATGGAATGTTACATTATGACATCATAATGGAATTTTACATTATGACATTGTAATGGAATTTTGCATTATCACATCATAATGGAATGTTACATTATGACATCATAATGGAATTTTGCATTATGACATCATAATGGAATTTTGCATTATGACATCATAATGGAATTTTACATTATGACATCATAATGGAATTTTGCATTATGACATCATAATGGAATGTTACATTATGACATCATAATGGAATTTTACATTATGACATCATAATGGAATTTTACATTATGACATCATAATGTAATTTTGCTTTATGACATCATAATGGAATGTTGCGTTATGACATCATAATGGAATTTTACATTATGACATCATAATGGAATGTTGCTTTATGACATCATAATGGAATTTTACATTATGACATCATAATGGAATGTTGCATTATGACATCATAATGGAATGTTGCATTATGACATCATAATGGAATGTTGCATTATGACATCATAATGGAATGTAACATTATGACATCATAATGGAATTTTGCATTATGACATCATAATGGAATTTTGCATTATGACATCATAATGGAATTTTGCATTATGACATCATAATGGAATTTTGCATTATGACATCATAATGGAATGTTGCATTATGACATCATAATGGAATTTTACATTATGACATCATAATGGAATTTTGCATTATGACATCATAATGGAATGTTACATTATGACATCATAATGGAATTTTACATTATGACATCATAATGTAATTTTGCATTATGACATCATAATGGAATTTTACATTATGACATCATAATGGAATTTTACATTATGACATCATAATGTAATTTTGCATTATGACATCATAATGGAATTTTGCATTATGACATCATAATGGAATGTTGCTTTATGACATCATAATGGAATTTTACATTATGACATCATAATGGAATTTTACATTATGAAATCATAATGGAATTTTGCATTATGACATCATAATGGAATGTTGCATTATGACATCATAATGGAATGTTGCATTATGACATCATAATGGAATGTTACATTATGACATCATAATGGAATTTTGCATTATGACATCATAATGGAATGTTGCTTTATGACATCATAATGGAATGTTGCTTTATGACATCATAATGGAATTTTACATTATGACATCATAATGGAATTTTGCATTATGACATCATAATGGAATTTTGCATTATGACATCATAATGGAATGTTACATTATGACATCATAATGGAATTTTACATTATGACATCGTAATGGAATTTTGCATTATCACATCATAATGGAATGTTACATTATGACATCATAATGGAATTTTGCATTATGACATCATAATGGAATTTTGCATTATGACATCATAATGGAATTTTACATTATGACATCATAATGGAATTTTGCATTATCACATCATAATGGAATGTTACATTATGACATCATAATGGAATTTTACATTATGACATCATAATGGAATTTTACATTATGACATCATAATGGAATTTTGCATTATGACATCATAATGGAATGTTACATTATGACATCATAATGGAATTTTACATTATGACATCATAATGGAATTTTACATTATGACATCATAATGGAATTTTGCATTATGACATCATAATGGAATTTTGCATTATGACATCATAATGGAATGTTGCTTTATGACATCATAATGGAATTTTACATTATGACATCATAATGGAATGTTGCATTATGACATCATAATGGAATGTTACATTATGACATCATAATGGAATTTTGCATTATGACATCATAATGGAATTTTGCATTATGACATCATAATGGAATTTTGCATTATGACATCATAATGAAATTTTACATTATGACATCATTATGGAATTTTGCATTATGACATCATAATGGAATGTTACATTATGACATCATAATGGAATTTTACATTATGACATTGTAATGGAATTTTGCATTATCACATCATAATGGAATGTTACATTATGACATCATAATGGAATTTTGCATTATGACATCATAATGGAATTTTCATTATGACATCATAATGGAATTTTACATTATGACATCATAATGGAATTTTGCATTATGACATCATAATGGAATTTTGCATTATGACATCATAATGGAATTTTGCATTATGACATCATAATGGAATGTTGCATTATGACATCATAATGGAATGTTACATTATGACATCATAATGGAATGTTGCATTATGACATCATAATGGAATGTTACATTATGACATCATAATGGAATTTTGCATTATGACATCATAATGGAATTTTACATTATGACATCGTAATGGAATTTTGCATTATGACATCATAATGGAATGTTACATTATGACATCATAATGGAATTTTACATTATGACATCGTAATGGAATTTTGCATTATGACATCATAATGGAATGTTACATTATGACATCATAATGGAATTTTACATTATGACATCGTAACGGAATTTTGCATTATGACATCATAACGGAATGTTACATTATGACATCATAATGGAATTTTGCATTATGACATCATAACGGAATGTTGCTTTATGACATCATAATGGAATTTTGCATTATGACATCATAATGGAATGTTACATTATGACATCATAATGGAATGTTGCATTATGACATCATAATGGAATTTTACATTATGACATCATAATGGAATGTTACATTATGACATCATAATGGAATGTTACATTATGACATCATAATGGAATTTTGCATTATGACATCATAATGGAATTTTGCATTATGACATCATAATGGAATTTTGCATTATGACATCATAATGGAATGTTGCATTATGACATCATAATGGAATGTTACATTATGACATCATAATGGAATTTTGCATTATGACATCATAATGGAATGTTGCTTTATGACATCATAATGGAATGTTACATTATGACATCATAATGGAATTTTGCATTATGACATCATAATGGAATGTTGCTTTATGACATCATAATGGAATGTTGCTTTATGACATCATAATGGAATTTTACATTATGACATCATAATGGAATTTTGCATTATGACATCATAATGGAATTTTGCATTATGACATCATAATGGAATGTTACATTATGACATCATAATGGAATTTTACATTATGACATCGTAATGGAATTTTGCATTATCACATCATAATGGAATGTTACATTATGACATCATAATGGAATTTTGCATTATGACATCATAATGGAATTTTGCATTATGACATCATAATGGAATTTTACATTATGACATCATAATGGAATTTTGCATTATGACATCATAATGGAATGTTACATTATGACATCATAATGGAATTTTACATTATGACATCATAATGGAATTTTGCATTATGACATCATAATGGAATGTTACATTATGACATCATAATGGAATTTTACATTATGACATCATAATGGAATTTTACATTATGACATCATAATGGAATTTAGCATTATGACATCATAATGGAATTTTGCATTATGACATCATAATGGAATGTTGCTTTATGACATCATAATGGAATTTTACATTATGACATCATAATGGAATGTTGCATTATGACATCATAATGGAATGTTACATTATGACATCATAATGGAATTTTGCATTATGACATCATAATGGAATTTTGCATTATGACATCATAATGGAATTTTGCATTATGACATCATAATGAAATTTTGCATTATGACATCATAATGGAATGTTGCATTATGACATCATAATGGAATTTTACATTATGACATCATAATGGAATTTTGCATTATGACATCATAATGGAATGTTACATTATGACATCATAATGGAATGTTGCATTATGACATCATAATGGAATGTTACATTATGACATCATAATGGAATGTTACATTATGACATCATAATGGAATGTTACATTATGACATCATAATGGAATTTTGCATTATGACATCATAATGGAATGTTGCATTATGACATCATAATGGAATGTTGCATTATGACATCATAATGGAATGTTACATTATGACATCATAATGGAATTTTGCATTATGACATCATAATGGAATGTTGCTTTATGACATCATAATGGAATGTTGCTTTATGACATCATAATGGAATTTTACATTATGACATCATAATGGAATTTTGCATTATGACATCATAATGGAATGTTACATTATGACATCATAATGGAATTTTACATTATGACATCGTAATGGAATTTTGCATTATCACATCATAATGGAATGTTACATTATGACATCATAATGGAATTTTGCATTATGACATCATAATGGAATTTTGCATTATGACATCATAATGGAATTTTACATTATGACATCATAATGGAATTTTGCATTATGACATCATAATGGAATGTTACATTATGACATCATAATGGAATTTTACATTATGACATCATAATGGAATTTTACATTATGACATCATAATGGAATTTTGCATTATGACATCATAATGGAATGTTACATTATGACATCATAATGGAATTTTACATTATGACATCATAATGGAATTTTACATTATGACATCATAATGGAATTTTGCATTATGACATCATAATGGAATGTTGCTTTATGACATCATAATGGAATTTTACATTATGACATCATAATGGAATGTTGCATTATGACATCATAATGGAATTTTACATTATGACATCATAATGGAATTTTGCATTATGACATCATAATGGAATTTTGCATTATGACATCATAATGGAATTTTACATTATGACATCATAATGGAATTTTGCATTATGACATCATAATGGAATGTTACATTATGACATCATAATGGAATTTTACATTATGACATCATAATGGAATTTTACATTATGACATCATAATGGAATTTTGCATTATGACATCATAATGGAATGTTACATTATGACATCATAATGGAATTTTACATTATGACATCATAATGGAATTTTACATTATGACATCATAATGGAATTTTGCATTATGACATCATAATGGAATGTTGCTTTATGACATCATAATGGAATTTTACATTATGACATCATAATGGAATGTTGCATTATGACATCATAATGGAATGTTACATTATGACATCATAATGGAATTTTGCATTATGACATCATAATGGAATTTTGCATTATGACATCATAATGGAATTTTGCATTATGACATCATAATGAAATTTTACATTATGACATCATTATGGAATTTTGCATTATGACATCATAATGGAATGTTACATTATGACATCATAATGGAATTTTACATTATGACATTGTAATGGAATTTTGCATTATCACATCATAATGGAATGTTACATTATGACATCATAATGGAATTTTGCATTATGACATCATAATGGAATTTTGCATTATGACATCATAATGGAATTTTACATTATGACATCATAATGGAATTTTGCATTATGACATCATAATGGAATGTTACATTATGACATCATAATGGAATTTTACATTATGACATCATAATGGAATTTTACATTATGACATCATAATGTAATTTTGCTTTATGACATCATAATGGAATGTTGCTTTATGACATCATAATGGAATTTTACATTATGACATCATAATGGAATGTTGCTTTATGACATCATAATGGAATTTTACATTATGACATCATAATGGAATGTTGCATTATGACATCATAATGGAATGTTGCATTATGACATCATAATGGAATGTTGCATTATGACATCATAATGGAATGTAACATTATGACATCATAATGGAATTTTGCATTATGACATCATAATGGAATTTTGCATTATGACATCATAATGGAATTTTGCATTATGACATCATAATGGAATTTTGCATTATGACATCATAATGGAATGTTGCATTATGACATCATAATGGAATTTTACATTATGACATCATAATGGAATTTTGCATTATGACATCATAATGGAATGTTACATTATGACATCATAATGGAATTTTACATTATGACATCATAATGTAATTTTGCATTATGACATCATAATGGAATTTTACATTATGACATCATAATGGAATTTTACATTATGACATCATAATGTAATTTTGCATTATGACATCATAATGGAATTTTGCATTATGACATCATAATGGAATGTTGCTTTATGACATCATAATGGAATTTTACATTATGACATCATAATGGAATTTTACATTATGAAATCATAATGGAATTTTGCATTATGACATCATAATGGAATGTTGCATTATGACATCATAATGGAATGTTGCATTATGACATCATAATGGAATGTTACATTATGACATCATAATGGAATTTTGCATTATGACATCATAATGGAATGTTGCTTTATGACATCATAATGGAATGTTGCTTTATGACATCATAATGGAATTTTACATTATGACATCATAATGGAATTTTGCATTATGACATCATAATGGAATTTTGCATTATGACATCATAATGGAATGTTACATTATGACATCATAATGGAATTTTACATTATGACATCGTAATGGAATTTTGCATTATCACATCATAATGGAATGTTACATTATGACATCATAATGGAATTTTGCATTATGACATCATAATGGAATTTTGCATTATGACATCATAATGGAATTTTACATTATGACATCATAATGGAATTTTGCATTATCACATCATAATGGAATGTTACATTATGACATCATAATGGAATTTTACATTATGACATCATAATGGAATTTTACATTATGACATCATAATGGAATTTTGCATTATGACATCATAATGGAATGTTACATTATGACATCATAATGGAATTTTACATTATGACATCATAATGGAATTTTACATTATGACATCATAATGGAATTTTGCATTATGACATCATAATGGAATTTTGCATTATGACATCATAATGGAATGTTGCTTTATGACATCATAATGGAATTTTACATTATGACATCATAATGGAATGTTGCATTATGACATCATAATGGAATGTTACATTATGACATCATAATGGAATTTTGCATTATGACATCATAATGGAATTTTGCATTATGACATCATAATGGAATTTTGCATTATGACATCATAATGAAATTTTACATTATGACATCATTATGGAATTTTGCATTATGACATCATAATGGAATGTTACATTATGACATCATAATGGAATTTTACATTATGACATTGTAATGGAATTTTGCATTATCACATCATAATGGAATGTTACATTATGACATCATAATGGAATTTTGCATTATGACATCATAATGGAATTTTCATTATGACATCATAATGGAATTTTACATTATGACATCATAATGGAATTTTGCATTATGACATCATAATGGAATTTTGCATTATGACATCATAATGGAATTTTGCATTATGACATCATAATGGAATGTTGTATTATGACATCATAATGGAATGTTACATTATGACATCATAATGGAATGTTGCATTATGACATCATAATGGAATGTTACATTATGACATCATAATGGAATTTTGCATTATGACATCATAATGGAATTTTACATTATGACATCGTAATGGAATTTTGCATTATGACATCATAATGGAATGTTACATTATGACATCATAATGGAATTTTACATTATGACATCGTAATGGAATTTTGCATTATGACATCATAATGGAATGTTACATTATGACATCATAATGGAATTTTACATTATGACATCGTAACGGAATTTTGCATTATGACATCATAACGGAATGTTACATTATGACATCATAATGGAATTTTGCATTATGACATCATAACGGAATGTTGCTTTATGACATCATAATGGAATTTTGCATTATGACATCATAATGGAATGTTACATTATGACATCATAATGGAATGTTGCATTATGACATCATAATGGAATTTTACATTATGACATCATAATGGAATGTTACATTATGACATCATAATGGAATGTTACATTATGACATCATAATGGAATGTTACATTATGACATCATAATGGAATTTTGCATTATGACATCATAATGGAATTTTGCATTATGACATCATAATGGAATTTTGCATTATGACATCATAATGGAATTTTACATTATGACATCATAATGGAATTTTGCATTATGACATCATAATGGAATTTTGCATTATGACATCATAATGGAATGTTGCTTTATGACATCATAATGGAATTTTACATTATGACATCATAATGGAATTTTACATTATGAAATCATAATGGAATTTTGCATTATGACATCATAATGGAATGTTGCATTATGACATCATAATGGAATGTTGCATTATGACATCATAATGGAATGTTGCATTATGACATCATAATGGAATGTTACATTATGACATCATAATGGAATTTTGCATTATGACATCATAATGGAATGTTGCTTTATGACATCATAATGGAATTTTACATTATGACATCATAATGGAATTTTGCATTATGACATCATAATGGAATGTTACATTATGACATCATAATGGAATTTTACATTATGACATCGTAATGGAATTTTGCATTATCACATCATAATGGAATGTTACATTATGACATCATAATGGAATTTTGCATTATGACATCATAATGGAATTTTGCATTATGACATCATAATGGAATTTTACATTATGACATCATAATGGAATTTTGCATTATGACATCATAATGGAATGTTACATTATGACATCATAATGGAATTTTGCATTATGACATCATAATGGAATTTTGCATTATGACATCATAATGGAATTTTGCATTATGACATCATAATGGAATTTTACATTATGACATCATAATGTAATTTTGCATTATGACATCATAATGGAATTTTGCATTATGACATCATAATGGAATGTTGCTTTATGACATCATAATGGAATTTTACATTATGACATCATAATGGAATTTTACATTATGAAATCATAATGGAATTTTGCATTATGACATCATAATGGAATGTTGCATTATGACATCATAATGGAATGTTGCATTATGACATCATAATGGAATGTTGCATTATGACATCATAATGGAATGTTACATTATGACATCATAATGGAATTATACATTATGACATCGTAATGGAACGTTACATTATGACATCATAATGGAATTATACATTATGACATCGTAATGGAATTTTACATTATGACATCATAATGGAATTTTGCATTATGACATCATAATGGAATTTTACATTATGACATCATAATGGAATTTTGCATTATGACATCATAATGGAATGTTGCATTATGACATCATAATGGAATTTTGCATTATGACATCATAATGGAATGTTGCATTATGACATCATAATGGAATTTTGCATTATGACATCATAATGGAATGTTGCATTATGACATCATAATGGGATTTTGCATTATGACATCATAATGGAATGTTGCATTATGACATCATAATGGGATTTTGCATTATGACATCATAATGGAATGTTACATTATGACATCATAATGGAATGTTGCATTATGACATCATAATGGAATGTTGCTTTATGACATCATAATGGAATTTTACATTATGACATCATAATGGAATGTTGCATTATGACATCATAATGGGATTTTGCATTATGACATCATAATGGAATGTTACATTATGACATCATAATGGAATGTTGCATTATGACATCATAATGGAATGTTGCTTTATGACATCATAATGGAATTTTACATTATGACATCATAATGGAATTTTGCATTATGACATCATAATGGAATGTTACATTATGACATCATAATGGAATTATACATTATGACATCGTAATGGAACGTTACATTATGACATCATAATGGAATTATACATTATGACATCGTAATGGAATTTTACATTATGACATCATAATGGAATTTTGCATTATGACATCATAATGGAATTTTACATTATGACATCATAATGGAATTTTGCATTATGACATCATAATGGAATGTTGCATTATGACATCATAATGGAATTTTGCATTATGACATCATAATGGAATGTTGCATTATGACATCATAATGGAATTTTGCATTATGACATCATAATGGAATGTTGCATTATGACATCATAATGGGATTTTGCATTATGACATCATAATGGAATGTTGCATTATGACATCATAATGGGATTTTGCATTATGACATCATAATGGAATGTTACATTATGACATCATAATGGAATGTTGCATTATGACATCATAATGGAATGTTGCTTTATGACATCATAATGGAATTTTACATTATGACATCATAATGGAATGTTGCATTATGACATCATAATGGGATTTTGCATTATGACATCATAATGGAATGTTACATTATGACATCATAATGGAATGTTGCATTATGACATCATAATGGAATGTTGCTTTATGACATCATAATGGAATTTTACATTATGACATCATAATGGAATGTTGCATTATGACATCATAATGGAATGTTACATTATGACATCATAATGGAATGTTGCATTATGACATCATAATGGAATGTTGCTTTATGACATCATAATGGAATTTTACATTATGACATCATAATGGAATGTTGCATTATGACATCATAATGGGATTTTGCATTATGACATCATAATGGAATGTTACATTATGACATCATAATGGAATGTTGCATTATGACATCATAATGGAATGTTACATTATGACATCATAATGGAATTTTACATTATGACATCGTAATGGAATTTTGCATTATCACATCATAATGGAATGTTACATTATGACATCATAATGGAATTTTGCATTATGACATCATAATGGAATTTTGCATTATGACATCATAATGGAATTTTACATTATGACATCATAATGGAATTTTGCATTATGACATCATAATGGAATGTTACATTATGACATCATAATGGAATTTTGCATTATGACATCATAATGGAATTTTGCATTATGACATCATAATGGAATTTTGCATTATGACATCATAATGGAATTTTACATTATGACATCATAATGTAATTTTGCATTATGACATCATAATGGAATTTTGCATTATGACATCATAATGGAATGTTGCTTTATGACATCATAATGGAATTTTACATTATGACATCATAATGGAATTTTACATTATGAAATCATAATGGAATTTTGCATTATGACATCATAATGGAATGTTGCATTATGACATCATAATGGAATGTTGCATTATGACATCATAATGGAATGTTGCATTATGACATCATAATGGAATGTTACATTATGACATCATAATGGAATTATACATTATGACATCGTAATGGAACGTTACATTATGACATCATAATGGAATTATACATTATGACATCGTAATGGAATTTTACATTATGACATCATAATGGAATTTTGCATTATGACATCATAATGGAATTTTACATTATGACATCATAATGGAATTTTGCATTATGACATCATAATGGAATGTTGCATTATGACATCATAATGGAATTTTGCATTATGACATCATAATGGAATGTTGCATTATGACATCATAATGGAATTTTGCATTATGACATCATAATGGAATGTTGCATTATGACATCATAATGGGATTTTGCATTATGACATCATAATGGAATGTTGCATTATGACATCATAATGGGATTTTGCATTATGACATCATAATGGAATGTTACATTATGACATCATAATGGAATGTTGCATTATGACATCATAATGGAATGTTGCTTTATGACATCATAATGGAATTTTACATTATGACATCATAATGGAATGTTGCATTATGACATCATAATGGGATTTTGCATTATGACATCATAATGGAATGTTACATTATGACATCATAATGGAATGTTGCATTATGACATCATAATGGAATGTTGCTTTATGACATCATAATGGAATTTTACATTATGACATCATAATGGAATTTTGCATTATGACATCATAATGGAATGTTACATTATGACATCATAATGGAATTATACATTATGACATCGTAATGGAACGTTACATTATGACATCATAATGGAATTATACATTATGACATCGTAATGGAATTTTACATTATGACATCATAATGGAATTTTGCATTATGACATCATAATGGAATTTTACATTATGACATCATAATGGAATTTTGCATTATGACATCATAATGGAATGTTGCATTATGACATCATAATGGAATTTTGCATTATGACATCATAATGGAATGTTGCATTATGACATCATAATGGAATTTTGCATTATGACATCATAATGGAATGTTGCATTATGACATCATAATGGGATTTTGCATTATGACATCATAATGGAATGTTGCATTATGACATCATAATGGGATTTTGCATTATGACATCATAATGGAATGTTACATTATGACATCATAATGGAATGTTGCATTATGACATCATAATGGAATGTTGCTTTATGACATCATAATGGAATTTTACATTATGACATCATAATGGAATGTTGCATTATGACATCATAATGGGATTTTGCATTATGACATCATAATGGAATGTTACATTATGACATCATAATGGAATGTTGCATTATGACATCATAATGGAATGTTGCTTTATGACATCATAATGGAATTTTACATTATGACATCATAATGGAATTTTGCATTATGACATCATAATGGAATGTTACATTATGACATCATAATGGAATTTTACATTATGACATCATAATGGAATTTTTCATTATGACATCATAACGGAATGTTGCTTTATGACATCATAATGGAATTTTACATTATGACATCGTAACGGAATTTTGCATTATGACATCGTAATGGAATTTTACATTATGACATCATAACGGAATTTTGCATTATGACATCATAATGGAATTTTGCATTATGACATCATAACGGAATGTTACATTATGACATCATAACGGAATTTTGCATTATGACATCATAACGGAATGTTGCTTTATGACATCATAACGGAATGTTGCATTATGACATCATAACGGAATTTTGCATTATGACATCATAACGGAATGTTGCATTATGACATCATAATGGAATTTTACATTATGACATCATAACGGAATTTTACATTATGACATCATAATGGAATTTTGCATTATGACATCATAATGGAATGTTGCTTTATGACATCATAATGGAATGTTACATTATGACATCATAATGGAATGTTGCATTATGACATCATAATGGAATGTTGCATTATGACATCATAATGGAATGTTGCATTATGACATCATAATGGAATGTTGCATTATGACATCATAATGGAATGTTACATTATGACATCATAATGGAATTTTGCATTATGACATCATAATGGAATGTTGCTTTATGACATCATAATGGAATTTTGCATTATGACATCATAATGGAATGTTGCTTTATGACATCATAATGGAATTTTGCATTATGACATCATAATGGAATGTTACATTATGACATCATAATGGAATGTTGCATTATGACATCATAATGGAATGTTACATTATGACATCATAATGGAATGTTACATTATGACATCATAATGGAATTTTACATTATGACA
Organism: Eleutherodactylus coqui; assembly: GCF_035609145.1. Taxonomy (NCBI): domain Eukaryota; kingdom Metazoa; phylum Chordata; class Amphibia; order Anura; family Eleutherodactylidae; genus Eleutherodactylus; species Eleutherodactylus coqui. Next base: position 1,692,089 of record NW_027102368.1, read on the forward strand.
TCATAATGGAATTTTGCATTATGACATCAAAATGGAATTTTACATTATGACATCATAATGGAATTTTACATTATGACATCATAATGGAATTTTGCATTATGACATCATAATGGAATGTTACATTATGACATCATAATGGAATGTTACATTATGACATCATAATGGAATTTTACATTATGACATCATAATGGAATTTTGCATTATGACATCATAATGGAATTTTGCATTATGACATCGTAATGGAATTTTACATTATGACATCGTAATGGAATTTTGCATTATGACATCATAATGGAATTTTGCATTATGACATCATAATGGAATGTTGCATTATGACATCATAATGGAATGTTACATTATGACATCATAATGGAATGTTGCATTATGACATCATAATGGAATGTTACATTATGACATCATAATGGAATTTTGCATTATGACATCATAATGGAATGTTGCATTATGACATCATAATGGAATTTTACATTATGACATCGTAATGGAATTTTGCATTATGACATCATAATGGAATGTTACATTATGACATCATAATGGAATTTTACATTATGACATCGTAATGGAATTTTGCATTATGACATCATAATGGAATGTTACATTATGACATCATAATGGAATTTTACATTATGACATCGTAACGGAATTTTGCATTATGACATCATAACGGAATGTTACATTATGACATCATAATGGAATTTTGCATTATGACATCATAACGGAATGTTGCTTTATGACATCATAATGGAATTTTGCATTATGACATCATAATGGAATGTTACATTATGACATCATAATGGAATGTTGCATTATGACATCATAATGGAATTTTACATTATGACATCATAATGGAATGTTACATTATGACATCATAATGGAATGTTACATTATGACATCATAATGGAATGTTACATTATGACATCATAATGGAATTTTGCATTATGACATCATAATGGAATGTTGCTTTATGACATCATAATGGAATTTACATTATGACATCATAATGGAATTTTACATTATGAAATCATAATGGAATTTTGCATTATGACATCATAATGGAATGTTGCATTATGACATCATAATGGAATGTTGCATTATGACATCATAATGGAATGTTACATTATGACATCATAATGGAATTTTGCATTATGACATCATAATGGAATGTTGCTTTATGACATCATAATGGAATTTTACATTATGACATCATAATGGAATTTTGCATTATGACATCATAATGGAATGTTACATTATGACATCATAATGGAATTTTACATTATGACATCGTAATGGAATTTTGCATTATCACATCATAATGGAATGTTACATTATGACATCATAATGGAATTTTGCATTATGACATCATAATGGAATTTTGCATTATGACATCATAATGGAATTTTACATTATGACATCATAATGGAATTTTGCATTATGACATCATAATGGAATGTTACATTATGACATCATAATGGAATTTTGCATTATGACATCATAATGTAATTTTGCATTATGACATCATAATGGAATTTTGCATTATGACATCATAATGGAATTTTACATTATGACATCATAATGTAATTTTGCATTATGACATCATAATGGAATTTTGCATTATGACATCATAATGGAATGTTGCTTTATGACATCATAATGGAATTTTACATTATGACATCATAATGGAATTTTACATTATGAAATCATAATGGAATTTTGCATTATGACATCATAATGGAATGTTGCATTATGACATCATAATGGAATGTTGCATTATGACATCATAATGGAATGTTACATTATGACATCATAATGGAATTTTGCATTATGACATCATAATGGAATGTTGCTTTATGACATCATAATGGAATGTTGCTTTATGACATCATAATGGAATTTTACATTATGACATCATAATGGAATTTTGCATTATGACATCATAATGGAATTTTGCATTATGACATCATAATGGAATGTTACATTATGACATCATAATGGAATTTTGCATTATGACATCATAATGGAATTTTGCATTATGACATCATAATGGAATTTTACATTATGACATCATAATGGAATTTTGCATTATGACATCATAATGGAATGTTACATTATGACATCATAATGGAATTTTACATTATGACATCATAATGGAATTTTACATTATGACATCATAATGGAATTTTGCATTATGACATCATAATGGAATGTTACATTATGACATCATAATGGAATTTTACATTATGACATCATAATGGAATTTTACATTATGACATCATAATGGAATTTTGCATTATGACATCATAATGGAATTTTGCATTATGACATCATAATGGAATGTTGCTTTATGACATCATAATGGAATTTTACATTATGACATCATAATGGAATGTTGCATTATGACATCATAATGGAATGTTACATTATGACATCATAATGGAATTTTGCATTATGACATCATAATGGAATTTTGCATTATGACATCATAATGGAATTTTGCATTATGACATCATAATGAAATTTTACATTATGACATCATTATGGAATTTTGCATTATGACATCATAATGGAATGTTACATTATGACATCATAATGGAATTTTACATTATGACATTGTAATGGAATTTTGCATTATCACATCATAATGGAATGTTACATTATGACATCATAATGGAATTTTGCATTATGACATCATAATGGAATTTTGCATTATGACATCATAATGGAATTTTGCATTATGACATCATAATGGAATTTTACATTATGACATCATAATGGAATTTTGCATTATGACATCATAATGGAATGTTACATTATGACATCATAATGGAATTTTACATTATGACATCATAATGGAATTTTACATTATGACATCATAATGGAATTTTGCTTTATGACATCATAATGGAATGTTGCTTTATGACAACATAATGGAATTTTACATTATGACATCATAATGGAATGTTGCATTATGACATCATAATGGAATGTTGCATTATGACATCATAATGGAATGTTACATTATGACATCATAATGGAATTTTGCATTATGACATCATAATGGAATGTTGCTTTATGACATCATAATGGAATTTTACATTATGACATCATAATGGAATTTTGCATTATGACATCATAATGGAATGTTACATTATGACATCATAATGGAATTTTACATTATGACATCGTAATGGAATTTTGCATTATCACATCATAATGGAATGTTACATTATGACATCATAATGGAATTTTGCATTATGACATCATAATGGAATTTTGCATTATGACATCATAATGGAATTTTACATTATGACATCATAATGGAATTTTGCATTATGACATCATAATGGAATGTTACATTATGACATCATAATGGAATTTTGCATTATGACATCATAATGTAATTTTGCATTATGACATCATAATGGAATTTTGCATTATGACATCATAATGGAATTTTACATTATGACATCATAATGTAATTTTGCATTATGACATCATAATGGAATTTTGCATTATGACATCATAATGGAATGTTGCTTTATGACATCATAATGGAATTTTACATTATGACATCATAATGGAATTTTACATTATGAAATCATAATGGAATTTTGCATTATGACATCATAATGGAATGTTGCATTATGACATCATAATGGAATGTTGCATTATGACATCATAATGGAATGTTACATTATGACATCATAATGGAATTTTGCATTATGACATCATAATGGAATGTTGCTTTATGACATCATAATGGAATGTTGCTTTATGACATCATAATGGAATTTTACATTATGACATCATAATGGAATTTTGCATTATGACATCATAATGGAATTTTGCATTATGACATCATAATGGAATGTTACATTATGACATCATAATGGAATTTTACATTATGACATCGTAATGGAATTTTGCATTATCACATCATAATGGAATGTTACATTATGACATCATAATGGAATTTTGCATTATGACATCATAATGGAATTTTGCATTATGACATCATAATGGAATTTTACATTATGACATCATAATGGAATTTTGCATTATCACATCATAATGGAATGTTACATTATGACATCATAATGGAATTTTACATTATGACATCATAATGGAATTTTACATTATGACATCATAATGGAATTTTGCATTATGACATCATAATGGAATGTTACATTATGACATCATAATGGAATTTTACATTATGACATCATAATGGAATTTTACATTATGACATCATAATGGAATTTTGCATTATGACATCATAATGGAATTTTGCATTATGACATCATAATGGAATGTTGCTTTATGACATCATAATGGAATTTTACATTATGACATCATAATGGAATGTTGCATTATGACATCATAATGGAATGTTACATTATGACATCATAATGGAATTTTGCATTATGACATCATAATGGAATTTTGCATTATGACATCATAATGGAATTTTGCATTATGACATCATAATGAAATTTTACATTATGACATCATTATGGAATTTTGCATTATGACATCATAATGGAATGTTACATTATGACATCATAATGGAATTTTACATTATGACATTGTAATGGAATTTTGCATTATCACATCATAATGGAATGTTACATTATGACATCATAATGGAATTTTGCATTATGACATCATAATGGAATTTTCATTATGACATCATAATGGAATTTTACATTATGACATCATAATGGAATTTTGCATTATGACATCATAATGGAATTTTGCATTATGACATCATAATGGAATTTTGCATTATGACATCATAATGGAATGTTGCATTATGACATCATAATGGAATGTTACATTATGACATCATAATGGAATGTTGCATTATGACATCATAATGGAATGTTACATTATGACATCATAATGGAATTTTGCATTATGACATCATAATTGAATTTTACATTATGACATCGTAATGGAATTTTGCATTATGACATCATAATGGAATGTTACATTATGACATCATAATGGAATTTTACATTATGACATCGTAATGGAATTTTGCATTATGACATCATAATGGAATGTTACATTATGACATCATAATGGAATTTTACATTATGACATCGTAACAGAATTTTGCATTATGACATCATAACGGAATGTTACATTATGACATCATAATGGAATTTTGCATTATGACATCATAACGGAATGTTGCTTTATGACATCATAATGGAATTTTGCATTATGACATCATAATGGAATGTTACATTATGACATCATAATGGAATGTTGCATTATGACATCATAATGGAATTTTACATTATGACATCATAATGGAATGTTACATTATGACATCATAATGGAATGTTACATTATGACATCATAATGGAATGTTACATTATGACATCATAATGGAATTTTGCATTATGACATCATAATGGAATTTTGCATTATGACATCATAATGGAATTTTGCATTATGACATCATAATGGAATTTTACATTATGACATCATAATGGAATTTTGCATTATGACATCATAATGGAATTTTGCATTATGACATCATAATGGAATGTTGCTTTATGACATCATAATGGAATTTTACATTATGACATCATAATGGAATTTTGCATTATGACATCATAATGGAATGTTACATTATGACATCATAATGGAATTTTACATTATGACATCGTAATGGAATTTTGCATTATCACATCATAATGGAATGTTACATTATGACATCATAATGGAATTTTGCATTATGACATCATAATGGAATGTTGCATTATGACATCATAATGGAATGTTACATTATGACATCATAATGGAATTATACATTATGACATCGTAATGGAACGTTACATTATGACATCATAATGGAATTATACATTATGACATCGTAATGGAATTTTACATTATGACATCATAATGGAATTTTGCATTATGACATCATAATGGAATTTTACATTATGACATCATAATGGAATTTTGCATTATGACATCATAATGGAATGTTGCATTATGACATCATAATGGAATTTTGCATTATGACATCATAATGGAATGTTGCATTATGACATCATAATGGAATTTTGCATTATGACATCATAATGGAATGTTGCATTATGACATCATAATGGGATTTTGCATTATGACATCATAATGGAATGTTGCATTATGACATCATAATGGGATTTTGCATTATGACATCATAATGGAATGTTACATTATGACATCATAATGGAATGTTGCATTATGACATCATAATGGAATGTTGCTTTATGACATCATAATGGAATTTTACATTATGACATCATAATGGAATGTTGCATTATGACATCATAATGGGATTTTGCATTATGACATCATAATGGAATGTTACATTATGACATCATAATGGAATGTTGCATTATGACATCATAATGGAATGTTGCTTTATGACATCATAATGGAATTTTACATTATGACATCATAATGGAATTTTGCATTATGCATCATAATGGAATGTTACATTATGACATCATAATGGAATTATACATTATGACATCGTAATGGAACGTTACATTATGACATCATAATGGAATTATACATTATGACATCGTAATGGAACTTTACATTATGACATCATAATGGAATTTTGCATTATGACATCATAATGGAATTTTACATTATGACATCATAATGGAATTTTGCATTATGACATCATAATGGAATGTTGCATTATGACATCATAATGGAATTTTGCATTATGACATCATAATGGAATGTTGCATTATGACATCATAATGGAATTTTGCATTATGACATCATAATGGAATGTTGCATTATGACATCATAATGGGATTTTGCATTATGACATCATAATGGAATGTTGCATTATGACATCATAATGGGATTTTGCATTATGACATCATAATGGAATGTTACATTATGACATCATAATGGAATGTTGCATTATGACATCATAATGGAATGTTGCTTTATGACATCATAATGGAATTTTACATTATGACATCATAATGGAATGTTGCATTATGACATCATAATGGGATTTTGCATTATGACATCATAATGGAATGTTACATTATGACATCATAATGGAATGTTGCATTATGACATCATAATGGAATGTTGCTTTATGACATCATAATGGAATTTTACATTATGACATCATAATGGAATTTTGCATTATGACATCATAATGGAATGTTACATTATGACATCATAATGGAATTTTACATTATGACATCATAATGGAATTTTTCATTATGACATCATAACGGAATGTTGCTTTATGACATCATAATGGAATTTTACATTATGACATCGTAACGGAATTTTGCATTATGACATCGTAATGGAATTTTACATTATGACATCATAACGGAATTTTGCATTATGACATCATAATGGAATTTTGCATTATGACATCATAACGGAATGTTACATTATGACATCATAACGGAATTTTGCATTATGACATCATAACGGAATGTTGCTTTATGACATCATAACGGAATGTTGCATTATGACATCATAACGGAATTTTGCATTATGACATCATAACGGAATGTTGCATTATGACATCATAATGGAATTTTACATTATGACATCATAACGGAATTTTACATTATGACATCATAATGGAATTTTGCATTATGACATCATAATGGAATGTTGCTTTATGACATCATAATGGAATGTTACATTATGACATCATAATGGAATGTTGCATTATGACATCATAATGGAATGTTGCATTATGACATCATAATGGAATGTTGCATTATGACATCATAATGGAATGTTGCATTATGACATCATAATGGAATGTTACATTATGACATCATAATGGAATTTTGCATTATGACATCATAATGGAATGTTGCTTTATGACATCATAATGGAATTTTGCATTATGACATCATAATGGAATGTTGCTTTATGACATCATAATGGAATTTTGCATTATGACATCATAATGGAATGTTACATTATGACATCATAATGGAATGTTGCATTATGACATCATAATGGAATGTTACATTATGACATCATAATGGAATGTTACATTATGACATCATAATGGAATTTTACATTATGACATCATAATGGAATTTTGCATTATGACATCAAAATGGAATTTTACATTATGACATCATAATGGAATTTTACATTATGACATCATAATGGAATTTTGCATTATGACATCATAATGGAATGTTACATTATGACATCATAATGGAATGTTACATTATGACATCATAATGGAATTTTACATTATGACATCATAATGGAATTTTGCATTATGACATCATAATGGAATTTTGCATTATGACATCGTAATGGAATTTTACATTATGACATCGTAATGGAATTTTGCATTATGACATCATAATGGAATTTTGCATTATGACATCATAATGGAATGTTGCATTATGACATCATAATGGAATGTTACATTATGACATCATAATGGAATGTTGCATTATGACATCATAATGGAATGTTACATTATGACATCATAATGGAATTTTGCATTATGACATCATAATGGAATGTTGCATTATGACATCATAATGGAATTTTACATTATGACATCGTAATGGAATTTTGCATTATGACATCATAATGGAATGTTACATTATGACATCATAATGGAATTTTACATTATGACATCGTAATGGAATTTTGCATTATGACATCATAATGGAATGTTACATTATGACATCATAATGGAATTTTACATTATGACATCGTAACGGAATTTTGCATTATGACATCATAACGGAATGTTACATTATGACATCATAATGGAATTTTGCATTATGACATCATAACGGAATGTTGCTTTATGACATCATAATGGAATTTTGCATTATGACATCATAATGGAATGTTACATTATGACATCATAATGGAATGTTGCATTATGACATCATAATGGAATTTTACATTATGACATCATAATGGAATGTTACATTATGACATCATAATGGAATGTTACATTATGACATCATAATGGAATGTTACATTATGACATCATAATGGAATTTTGCATTATGACATCATAATGGAATGTTGCTTTATGACATCATAATGGAATTTACATTATGACATCATAATGGAATTTTACATTATGAAATCATAATGGAATTTTGCATTATGACATCATAATGGAATGTTGCATTATGACATCATAATGGAATGTTGCATTATGACATCATAATGGAATGTTACATTATGACATCATAATGGAATTTTGCATTATGACATCATAATGGAATGTTGCTTTATGACATCATAATGGAATTTTACATTATGACATCATAATGGAATTTTGCATTATGACATCATAATGGAATGTTACATTATGACATCATAATGGAATTTTACATTATGACATCGTAATGGAATTTTGCATTATCACATCATAATGGAATATTACATTATGACATCATAATGGAATTTTGCATTATGACATCATAATGGAATTTTGCATTATGACATCATAATGGAATTTTACATTATGACATCATAATGGAATTTTGCATTATGACATCATAATGGAATGTTACATTATGACATCATAATGGAATTTTGCATTATGACATCATAATGTAATTTTGCATTATGACATCATAATGGAATTTTGCATTATGACATCATAATGGAATTTTACATTATGACATCATAATGTAATTTTGCATTATGACATCATAATGGAATTTTGCATTATGACATCATAATGGAATGTTGCTTTATGACATCATAATGGAATTTTACATTATGACATCATAATGGAATTTTACATTATGAAATCATAATGGAATTTTGCATTATGACATCATAATGGAATGTTGCATTATGACATCATAATGGAATGTTGCATTATGACATCATAATGGAATGTTACATTATGACATCATAATGGAATTTTGCATTATGACATCATAATGGAATGTTGCTTTATGACATCATAATGGAATGTTGCTTTATGACATCATAATGGAATTTTACATTATGACATCATAATGGAATTTTGCATTATGACATCATAATGGAATTTTGCATTATGACATCATAATGGAATGTTACATTATGACATCATAATGGAATTTTGCATTATGACATCATAATGGAATTTTGCATTATGACATCATAATGGAATTTTACATTATGACATCATAATGGAATTTTGCATTATGACATCATAATGGAATGTTACATTATGACATCATAATGGAATTTTACATTATGACATCATAATGGAATTTTACATTATGACATCATAATGGAATTTTGCATTATGACATCATAATGGAATGTTACATTATGACATCATAATGGAATTTTACATTATGACATCATAATGGAATTTTACATTATGACATCATAATGGAATTTTGCATTATGACATCATAATGGAATTTTGCATTATGACATCATAATGGAATGTTGCTTTATGACATCATAATGGAATTTTACATTATGACATCATAATGGAATGTTGCATTATGACATCATAATGGAATGTTACATTATGACATCATAATGGAATTTTGCATTATGACATCATAATGGAATTTTGCATTATGACATCATAATGGAATTTTGCATTATGACATCATAATGAAATTTTACATTATGACATCATTATGGAATTTTGCATTATGACATCATAATGGAATGTTACATTATGACATCATAATGGAATTTTACATTATGACATTGTAATGGAATTTTGCATTATCACATCATAATGGAATGTTACATTATGACATCATAATGGAATTTTGCATTATGACATCATAATGGAATTTTGCATTATGACATCATAATGGAATTTTGCATTATGACATCATAATGGAATTTTACATTATGACATCATAATGGAATTTTGCATTATGACATCATAATGGAATGTTACATTATGACATCATAATGGAATTTTACATTATGACATCATAATGGAATTTTACATTATGACATCATAATGGAATTTTGCTTTATGACATCATAATGGAATGTTGCTTTATGACAACATAATGGAATTTTACATTATGACATCATAATGGAATGTTGCATTATGACATCATAATGGAATGTTGCATTATGACATCATAATGGAATGTTACATTATGACATCATAATGGAATTTTGCATTATGACATCATAATGGAATGTTGCTTTATGACATCATAATGGAATTTTACATTATGACATCATAATGGAATTTTGCATTATGACATCATAATGGAATGTTACATTATGACATCATAATGGAATTTTACATTATGACATCGTAATGGAATTTTGCATTATCACATCATAATGGAATGTTACATTATGACATCATAATGGAATTTTGCATTATGACATCATAATGGAATTTTGCATTATGACATCATAATGGAATTTTACATTATGACATCATAATGTAATTTTGCATTATGACATCATAATGGAATGTTACATTATGACATCATAATGGAATTTTGCATTATGACATCATAATGTAATTTTGCATTATGACATCATAATGTAATTTTGCATTATGACATCATAATGGAATTTTGCATTATGACATCATAATGGAATTTTACATTATGACATCATAATGTAATTTTGCATTATGACATCATAATGGAATTTTGCATTATGACATCATAATGGAATGTTGCTTTATGACATCATAATGGAATTTTACATTATGACATCATAATGGAATTTTACATTATGAAATCATAATGGAATTTTGCATTATGACATCATAATGGAATGTTGCATTATGACATCATAATGGAATGTTGCATTATGACATCATAATGGAATGTTACATTATGACATCATAATGGAATTTTGCATTATGACATCATAATGGAATGTTGCTTTATGACATCATAATGGAATGTTGCTTTATGACATCATAATGGAATTTTACATTATGACATCATAATGGAATTTTGCATTATGACATCATAATGGAATTTTGCATTATGACATCATAATGGAATGTTACATTATGACATCATAATGGAATTTTACATTATGACATCGTAATGGAATTTTGCATTATCACATCATAATGGAATGTTACATTATGACATCATAATGGAATTTTGCATTATGACATCATAATGGAATTTTGCATTATGACATCATAATGGAATTTTACATTATGACATCATAATGGAATTTTGCATTATGACATCATAATGGAATGTTACATTATGACATCATAATGGAATTTTACATTATGACATCATAATGGAATTTTACATTATGACATCATAATGGAATTTTGCATTATGACATCATAATGGAATGTTACATTATGACATCATAATGGAATTTTACATTATGACATCATAATGGAATTTTACATTATGACATCATAATGGAATTTTGCATTATGACATCATAATGGAATTTTGCATTATGACATCATAATGGAATGTTGCTTTATGACATCATAATGGAATTTTACATTATGACATCGTAATGGAATTTTGCATTATCACATCATAATGGAATGTTACATTATGACATCATAATGGAATTTTGCATTATGACATCATAATGGAATTTTGCATTATGACATCATAATGGAATTTTACATTATGACATCATAATGGAATTTTGCATTATGACATCATAATGGAATGTTACATTATGACATCATAATGGAATGTTACATTATGACATCATAATGGAATTTTGCATTATGACATCATAATGGAATTTTACATTATGACATCATAATGGAATTTTGCATTATGACATCATAATGGAATGTTACATTATGACATCATAATGGAATTTTACATTATGACATCATAATGGAATTTTACATTATGACATCATAATGGAATTTTGCTTTATGACATCATAATGGAATGTTGCTTTATGACAACATAATGGAATTTTACATTATGACATCATAATGGAATGTTGCATTATGACATCATAATGGAATGTTGCATTATGACATCATAATGGAATGTTGCATTATGACATCATAATGGAATGTTACATTATGACATCATAATGGAATTTTGCATTATGACATCATAATGGAATTTTGCATTATGACATCATAATGGAATTTTGCATTATGACATCATAATGGAATGTTGCATTATGACATCATAATGGAATTTTACATTATGACATCATAATGGAATTTTGCATTATGACATCATAATGGAATTTTACATTATGACATCATAATGGAATGTTGCATTATGACATCATAATGGAATGTTACATTATGACATCATAATGGAATGTTACATTATGACATCATAATGGAATGTTACATTATGACATCATAATGGAATTTTACATTATGGCATCGTAATGGAATTTTGCATTATCACATCATAATGGAATGTTACATTATGACATCATAATGGAATTTTGCATTATGACATCATAATGGAATTTTGCATTATGACATCATAATGGAATTTTACATTATGACATCATAATGGAATTTTGCATTATGACATCATAATGGAATGTTACATTATGACATCATAATGGAATTTTACATTATGACATCATAATGGAATTTTACATTATGACATCATAATGGAATTTTGCATTATGACATCATAATGGAATGTTACATTATGACATCATAATGGAATTTTACATTATGACATCATAATGGAATTTTACATTATGACATCATAATGGAATTTTGCATTATGACATCATAATGGAATGTTGCATTATGACATCATAATGGAATGTTACATTATGACATCATAATGGAATTTTGCATTATGACATCATAATGGAATTTTGCATTATGACATCATAATGGAATTTTGCATTATGACATCATAATGGAATTTTACATTATGACATCATTATGGAATTTTGCATTATGACATCATAATGGAATGTTACATTATGACATCATAATGGAATGTTGCATTATGACATCATAATGGAATGTTGCATTATGACATCATAATGGAATGTTACATTATGACATCATAATGGAATGTTGCATTATGACATCATAATGGAATTTTACATTATGACATCATAATGGAATTTTGCATTATGACATCATAATGGAATTTTGCATTATGACATCGTAATGGAATTTTACATTATGACATCGTAATGGAATTTTGCATTATGACATCGTAATGGAATTTTGCATTATGACATCATAATGGAATGTTGCATTATGACATCATAATGGAATGTTACATTATGACATCATAATGGAATGTTGCATTATGACATCATAATGGAATGTTACATTATGACATCATAATGGAATTTTGCATTATGACATCATAATGGAATGTTGCATTATGACATCATAATGGAATTTTACATTATGACATCGTAATGGAATTTTGCATTATGACATCATAATGGAATGTTACATTATGACATCATAATGGAATTTTACATTATGACATCGTAATGGAATTTTGCATTATGACATCATAATGGAATGTTACATTATGACATCATAATGGAATTTTACATTATGACATCGTAACGGAATTTTGCATTATGACATCATAACGGAATGTTGCATTATGACATCATAATGGAATGTTACATTATGACATCATAATGGAATTTTGCATTATGACATCATAATGGAATGTTGCTTTATGACATCATAATGGAATTTTACATTATGACATCATAATGGAATTTTGCATTATGACATCATAATGGAATGTTACATTATGACATCATAATGGAATTTTGCATTATGACATCATAATGTAATTTTGCATTATGACATCATAATGGAATTTTGCATTATGACATCATAATGGAATTTTACATTATGACATCATAATGTAATTTTGCATTATGACATCATAATGGAATTTTGCATTATGACATCATAATGGAATGTTGCTTTATGACATCATAATGGAATTTTACATTATGACATCATAATGGAATTTTACATTATGAAATCATAATGGAATTTTGCATTATGACATCATAATGGAATGTTGCATTATGACATCATAATGGAATGTTGCATTATGACATCATAATGGAATGTTACATTATGACATCATAATGGAATTTTGCATTATGACATCATAATGGAATGTTGCTTTATGACATCATAATGGAATGTTGCTTTATGACATCATAATGGAATTTTACATTATGACATCATAATGGAATTTTGCATTATGACATCATAATGGAATTTTGCATTATGACATCATAATGGAATGTTACATTATGACATCATAATGGAATTTTACATTATGACATCGTAATGGAATTTTGCATTATCACATCATAATGGAATGTTACATTATGACATCATAATGGAATTTTGCATTATGACATCATAATGGAATTTTGCATTATGACATCATAATGGAATTTTACATTATGACATCATAATGGAATTTTGCATTATGACATCATAATGGAATGTTACATTATGACATCATAATGGAATTTTACATTATGACATCATAATGGAATTTTACATTATGACATCATAATGGAATTTTGCATTATGACATCATAATGGAATGTTACATTATGACATCATAATGGAATTTTACATTATGACATCATAATGGAATTTTACATTATGACATCATAATGGAATTTTGCATTATGACATCATAATGGAATTTTGCATTATGACATCATAATGGAATGTTGCTTTATGACATCATAATGGAATTTTACATTATGACATCATAATGGAATGTTGCATTATGACATCATAATGGAATGTTACATTATGACATCATAATGGAATTTTGCATTATGACATCATAATGGAATTTTGCATTATGACATCATAATGGAATTTTGCATTATGACATCATAATGAAATTTTACATTATGACATCATTATGGAATTTTGCATTATGACATCATAATGGAATGTTACATTATGACATCATAATGGAATTTTACATTATGACATTGTAATGGAATTTTGCATTATCACATCATAATGGAATGTTACATTATGACATCATAATGGAATTTTGCATTATGACATCATAATGGAATTTTGCATTATGACATCATAATGGAATTTTACATTATGACATCATAATGGAATTTTGCATTATGACATCATAATGGAATGTTACATTATGACATCATAATGGAATTTTACATTATGACATCATAATGGAATTTTACATTATGACATCATAATGGAATTTTGCTTTATGACATCATAATGGAATGTTGCTTTATGACAACATAATGGAATTTTACATTATGACATCATAATGGAATGTTGCATTATGACATCATAATGGAATGTTGCATTATGACATCATAATGGAATGTTGCATTATGACATCATAATGGAATGTTACATTATGACATCATAATGGAATTTTACATTATGACATCATAATGGAATTTTACATTATGACATCATAATGGAATTTTGCATTATGACATCATAATGGAATGTTACATTATGACATCATAATGGAATTTTACATTATGACATCATAATGGAATTTTACATTATGACATCATAATGGAATTTTGCATTATGACATCATAATGGAATTTTGCATTATGACATCATAATGGAATGTTGCTTTATGACATCATAATGGAATTTTACATTATGACATCGTAATGGAATTTTGCATTATCACATCATAATGGAATGTTACATTATGACATCATAATGGAATTTTGCATTATGACATCATAATGGAATTTTGCATTATGACATCATAATGGAATTTTACATTATGACATCATAATGGAATTTTGCATTATGACATCATAATGGAATGTTACATTATGACATCATAATGGAATGTTACATTATGACATCATAATGGAATTTTGCATTATGACATCATAATGGAATTTTACATTATGACATCATAATGGAATTTTGCATTATGACATCATAATGGAATGTTACATTATGACATCATAATGGAATTTTACATTATGACATCATAATGGAATTTTACATTATGACATCATAATGGAATTTTGCTTTATGACATCATAATGGAATGTTGCTTTATGACAACATAATGGAATTTTACATTATGACATCATAATGGAATGTTGCATTATGACATCATAATGGAATGTTGCATTATGACATCATAATGGAATGTTGCATTATGACATCATAATGGAATGTTACATTATGACATCATAATGGAATTTTGCATTATGACATCATAATGGAATTTTGCATTATGACATCATAATGGAATTTTGCATTATGACATCATAATGGAATGTTGCATTATGACATCATAATGGAATTTTACATTATGACATCATAATGGAATTTTGCATTATGACATCATAATGGAATTTTACATTATGACATCATAATGGAATGTTGCATTATGACATCATAATGGAATGTTACATTATGACATCATAATGGAATGTTACATTATGACATCATAATGGAATGTTACATTATGACATCATAATGGAATTTTGCATTATGACATCATAATGGAATGTTGCATTATGACATCATAATGGAATGTTGCATTATGACATCATAATGGAATGTGACATTATGACATCATAATGGAATTTTGCATTATGACATCATAATGGAATGTTGCTTTATGACATCATAATGGAATGTTGCTTTATGACATCATAATGGAATTTTGCATTATGACATCATAATGGAATGTTGCTTTATGACATCATAATGGAATGTTACATTATGACATCATAATGGAATTTTACATTATGGCATCGTAATGGAATTTTGCATTATCACATCATAATGGAATGTTACATTATGACATCATAATGGAATTTTGCATTATGACATCATAATGGAATTTTGCATTATGACATCATAATGGAATTTTACATTATGACATCATAATGGAATTTTGCATTATGACATCATAATGGAATGTTACATTATGACATCATAATGGAATTTTACATTATGACATCATAATGGAATTTTACATTATGACATCATAATGGAATTTTGCATTATGACATCATAATGGAATGTTACATTATGACATCATAATGGAATTTTACATTATGACATCATAATGGAATTTTACATTATGACATCATAATGGAATTTTGCATTATGACATCATAATGGAATGTTGCATTATGACATCATAATGGAATGTTACATTATGACATCATAATGGAATTTTGCATTATGACATCATAATGGAATTTTGCATTATGACATCATAATGGAATTTTGCATTATGACATCATAATGGAATTTTACATTATGACATCATTATGGAATTTTGCATTATGACATCATAATGGAATGTTACATTATGACATCATAATGGAATGTTGCATTATGACATCATAATGGAATGTTGCATTATGACATCATAATGGAATGTTACATTATGACATCATAATGGAATGTTGCATTATGACATCATAATGGAATTTTACATTATGACATCATAATGGAATTTTGCATTATGACATCATAATGGAATTTTGCATTATGACATCGTAATGGAATTTTACATTATGACATCGTAATGGAATTTTGCATTATGACATCGTAATGGAATTTTGCATTATGACATCATAATGGAATGTTGCATTATGACATCATAATGGAATGTTACATTATGACATCATAATGGAATGTTGCATTATGACATCATAATGGAATGTTACATTATGACATCATAATGGAATTTTGCATTATGACATCATAATGGAATGTTGCATTATGACATCATAATGGAATTTTACATTATGACATCGTAATGGAATTTTGCATTATGACATCATAATGGAATGTTACATTATGACATCATAATGGAATTTTACATTATGACATCGTAATGGAATTTTGCATTATGACATCATAATGGAATGTTACATTATGACATCATAATGGAATTTTACATTATGACATCGTAACGGAATTTTGCATTATGACATCATAACGGAATGTTGCATTATGACATCATAATGGAATGTTACATTATGACATCATAATGGAATTTTGCATTATGACATCATAATGGAATGTTGCTTTATGACATCATAATGGAATTTTACATTATGACATCATAATGGAATTTTGCATTATGACATCATAATGGAATGTTACATTATGACATCATAATGGAATTTTGCATTATGACATCATAATGTAATTTTGCATTATGACATCATAATGGAATTTTGCATTATGACATCATAATGGAATTTTACATTATGACATCATAATGTAATTTTGCATTATGACATCATAATGGAATTTTGCATTATGACATCATAATGGAATGTTGCTTTATGACATCATAATGGAATTTTACATTATGACATCATAATGGAATTTTACATTATGAAATCATAATGGAATTTTGCATTATGACATCATAATGGAATGTTGCATTATGACATCATAATGGAATGTTGCATTATGACATCATAATGGAATGTTACATTATGACATCATAATGGAATTTTGCATTATGACATCATAATGGAATGTTGCTTTATGACATCATAATGGAATGTTGCTTTATGACATCATAATGGAATTTTACATTATGACATCATAATGGAATTTTGCATTATGACATCATAATGGAATTTTGCATTATGACATCATAATGGAATGTTACATTATGACATCATAATGGAATTTTACATTATGACATCGTAATGGAATTTTGCATTATCACATCATAATGGAATGTTACATTATGACATCATAATGGAATTTTGCATTATGACATCATAATGGAATTTTGCATTATGACATCATAATGGAATTTTACATTATGACATCATAATGGAATTTTGCATTATGACATCATAATGGAATGTTACATTATGACATCATAATGGAATTTTACATTATGACATCATAATGGAATTTTACATTATGACATCATAATGGAATTTTGCATTATGACATCATAATGGAATGTTACATTATGACATCATAATGGAATTTTACATTATGACATCATAATGGAATTTTACATTATGACATCATAATGGAATTTTGCATTATGACATCATAATGGAATTTTGCATTATGACATCATAATGGAATGTTGCTTTATGACATCATAATGGAATTTTACATTATGACATCATAATGGAATGTTGCATTATGACATCATAATGGAATGTTACATTATGACATCATAATGGAATTTTGCATTATGACATCATAATGGAATTTTGCATTATGACATCATAATGGAATTTTGCATTATGACATCATAATGAAATTTTACATTATGACATCATTATGGAATTTTGCATTATGACATCATAATGGAATGTTACATTATGACATCATAATGGAATTTTACATTATGACATTGTAATGGAATTTTGCATTATCACATCATAATGGAATGTTACATTATGACATCATAATGGAATTTTGCATTATGACATCATAATGGAATTTTGCATTATGACATCATAATGGAATTTTACATTATGACATCATAATGGAATTTTGCATTATGACATCATAATGGAATGTTACATTATGACATCATAATGGAATTTTACATTATGACATCATAATGGAATTTTACATTATGACATCATAATGGAATTTTGCTTTATGACATCATAATGGAATGTTGCTTTATGACAACATAATGGAATTTTACATTATGACATCATAATGGAATGTTGCATTATGACATCATAATGGAATGTTGCATTATGACATCATAATGGAATGTTGCATTATGACATCATAATGGAATGTTACATTATGACATCATAATGGAATTTTGCATTATGACATCATAATGGAATTTTGCATTATGACATCATAATGGAATGTTGCATTATGACATCATAATGGAATTTTACATTATGACATCATAATGGAATTTTGCATTATGACATCATAATGGAATGTTACATTATGACATCATAATGGAATGTTGCATTATGACATCATAATGGAATGTTACATTATGACATCATAATGGAATTTTGCATTATGACATCATAATGGAATGTTGCATTATGACATCATAATGGAATGTTGCATTATGACATCATAATGGAATGTTACATTATGACATCATAATGGAATTTTGCATTATGACATCATAATGGAATGTTGCTTTATGACATCATAATGGAATGTTGCTTTATGACATCATAATGGAATTTTGCATTATGACATCATAATGGAATGTTGCTTTATGACATCATAATGGAATGTTACATTATGACATCATAATGGAATTTTACATTATGGCATCGTAATGGAATTTTGCATTATCACATCATAATGGAATGTTACATTATGACATCATAATGGAATTTTGCATTATGACATCATAATGGAATTTTGCATTATGACATCATAATGGAATTTTACATTATGACATCATAATGGAATTTTGCATTATGACATCATAATGGAATGTTACATTATGACATCATAATGGAATTTTACATTATGACATCATAATGGAATTTTACATTATGACATCATAATGGAATTTTGCATTATGACATCATAATGGAATGTTACATTATGACATCATAATGGAATTTTACATTATGACATCATAATGGAATTTTACATTATGACATCATAATGGAATTTTGCATTATGACATCATAATGGAATGTTGCTTTATGACATCATAATGGAATTTTACATTATGACATCATAATGGAATGTTGCATTATGACATCATAATGGAATGTTACATTATGACATCACAATGGAATTTTGCATTATGACATCATAATGGAATTTTGCATTATGACATCATAATGGAATTTTGCATTATGACATCATAATGGAATTTTGCATTATGACATCATAATGAAATTTTACATTATGACATCATTATGGAATTTTGCATTATGACATCATAATGGAATGTTACATTATGACATCATAATGGAATGTTGCATTATGACATCATAATGGAATGTTGCATTATGACATCATAATGGAATGTTACATTATGACATCATTATGGAATGTTGCATTATGACATCATAATGGAATTTTACATTATGACATCATAATGGAATTTTGCATTATGACATCATAATGGAATTTTGCATTATGACATCGTAATGGAATTTTACATTATGACATCGTAATGGAATTTTGCATTATGACATCGTAATGGAATTTTGCATTATGACATCATAATGGAATGTTGCATTATGACATCATAATGGAATGTTACATTATGACATCATAATGGAATGTTGCATTATGACATCATAATGGAATGTTACATTATGACATCATAATGGAATTTTGCATTATGACATCATAATGGAATGTTGCATTATGACATCATAATGGAATTTTACATTATGACATCGTAATGGAATTTTGCATTATGACATCATAATGGAATGTTACATTATGACATCATAATGGAATTTTACATTATGACATCGTAATGGAATTTTGCATTATGACATCATAATGGAATGTTACATTATGACATCATAATGGAATTTTACATTATGACATCGTAACGGAATTTTGCATTATGACATCATAACGGAATGTTACATTATGACATCATAATGGAATTTTGCATTATGACATCATAACGGAATGTTGCTTTATGACATCATAATGGAATTTTGCATTATGACATCATAATGGAATGTTACATTATGACATCATAATGGAATGTTGCATTATGACATCATAATGGAATTTTACATTATGACATCATAATGGAATGTTACATTATGACATCATAATGGAATGTTACATTATGACATCATAATGGAATGTTACATTATGACATCATAATGGAATTTTGCATTATGACATCATAATGGAATTTTGCATTATGACATCATAATGGAATTTTGCATTATGACATCATAATGGAATTTTACATTATGACATCATAATGGAATTTTGCATTATGACATCATAATGGAATTTTGCATTATGACATCATAATGGAATGTTGCTTTATGACATCATAATGGAATTTTACATTATGACATCATAATGGAATTTTACATTATGAAATCATAATGGGATTTTGCATTATGACATCATAATGGAATGTTGCATTATGACATCATAATGGAATGTTGCATTATGACATCATAATGGAATGTTACATTATGACATCATAATGGAATTTTGCATTATGACATCATAATGGAATGTTGCTTTATGACATCATAATGGAATTTTACATTATGACATCATAATGGAATTTTGCATTATGACATCATAATGGAATGTTACATTATGACATCATAATGGAATTTTACATTATGACATCGTAATGGAATTTTGCATTATGACATCATAATGGAATGTTACATTATGACATCATAATGGAATTTTGCATTATGACATCATAATGGAATTTTGCATTATGACATCATAATGGAATTTTACATTATGACATCATAATGGAATTTTGCATTATGACATCATAATGGAATGTTACATTATGACATCATAATGGAATTTTGCATTATGACATCATAATGGAATTTTGCATTATGACATCATAATGGAATTTTGCATTATGACATCGTAATGGAATTTTGCATTATCACATCATAATGGAATGTTACATTATGACATCATAATGGAATTTTGCATTATGACATCATAATGGAATTTTGCATTATGACATCATAATGGAATTTTACATTATGACATCATAATGGAATTTTGCATTATGACATCATAATGGAATGTTACATTATGACATCATAATGGAATTTTACATTATGACATCATAATGGAATTTTACATTATGACATCATAATGGAATTTTGCATTATGACATCATAATGGAATGTTACATTATGACATCATAATGGAATTTTACATTATGACATCATAATGGAATTTTACATTATGACATCATAATGGAATTTTGCATTATGACATCATAATGGAATTTTGCATTATGACATCATAATGGAATGTTGCTTTATGACATCATAATGGAATTTTACATTATGACATCATAATGGAATGTTGCATTATGACATCATAATGGAATGTTACATTATGACATCATAATGGAATTTTGCATTATGACATCATAATGGAATTTTGCATTATGACATCATAATGGAATTTTGCATTATGACATCATAATGAAATTTTACATTATGACATCATTATGGAATTTTGCATTATGACATCATAATGGAATCTTACATTATGACATCATAATGGAATTTTACATTATGACATTGTAATGGAATTTTGCATTATCACATCATAATGGAATGTTACATTATGACATCATAATGGAATTTTGCATTATGACATCATAATGGAATTTTGCATTATGACATCATAATGGAATTTTACATTATGACATCATAATGGAATTTTGCATTATGACATCATAATGGAATGTTACATTATGACATCATAATGGAATTTTACATTATGACATCATAATGGAATTTTACATTATGACATCATAATGGAATTTTGCTTTATGACATCATAATGGAATGTTGCTTTATGACATCATAATGGAATTTTACATTATGACATCATAATGGAATGTTGCATTATGACATCATAATGGAATGTTGCATTATGACATCATAATGGAATGTTGCATTATGACATCATAATGGAATGTTACATTATGACATCATAATGGAATTTTGCATTATGACATCATAATGGAATTTT
Organism: Eleutherodactylus coqui; assembly: GCF_035609145.1. Lineage (NCBI taxonomy): Eukaryota > Metazoa > Chordata > Amphibia > Anura > Eleutherodactylidae > Eleutherodactylus > Eleutherodactylus coqui. The sequence continues at coordinate 1,716,774 of NW_027102368.1, forward strand.
GCATTATGACATCATAATGGAATTTTGCATTATGACATCATAATGGAATGTTGCTTTATGACATCATAATGGAATGTTGCTTTATGACATCATAATGGAATTTTACATTATGACATCATAATGGAATTTTGCATTATGACATCATAATGGAATGTTACATTATGACATCATAATGGAATTTTACATTATGACATCGTAATGGAATTTTGCATTATCACATCATAATGGAATGTTACATTATGACATCATAATGGAATTTTGCATTATGACATCATAATGGAATGTTACATTATGACATCATAATGGAATTTTGCATTATGACATCATAATGGAATTTTGCATTATGACATCATAATGGAATTTTACATTATGACATCATAATGGAATTTTGCATTATGACATCATAATGGAATGTTACATTATGACATCATAATGGAATTTTACATTATGACATCATAATGGAATTTTACATTATGACATCATAATGGAATTTTGCATTATGACATCATAATGGAATGTTACATTATGACATCATAATGGAATTTTACATTATGACATAATAATGGAATTTTACATTATGACATCATAATGGAATTTTGCATTATGACATCATAATGGAATGTTGCTTTATGACATCATAATGGAATTTTACATTATGACATCATAATGGAATGTTACATTATGACATCATAATGGAATGTAACATTATGACATCATAATGGAATTTTGCATTATGACATCATAATGGAATTTTGCATTATGACATCATAATGGAATTTTGCATTATGACATCATAATGGAATTTTGCATTATGACATCATAATGGAATGTTGCATTATGACATCATAATGGAATTTTACATTATGACATCATAATGGAATTTTGCATTATGACATCATAATGGAATGTTACATTATGACATCATAATGGAATTTTGCATTATGACATCATAATGGAATTTTACATTATGACATCATAATGTAATTTTGCATTATGACATCATAATGGAATTTTACATTATGACATCATAATGTAATTTTGCATTATGACATCATAATGGAATTTTGCATTATGACATCATAATGGAATGTTGCTTTATGACATCATAATGGAATTTTACATTATGACATCATAATGGAATTTTACATTATGAAATCATAATGGAATTTTGCATTATGACATCATAATGGAATGTTGCATTATGACATCATAATGGAATGTTGCATTATGACATCATAATGGAATGTTACATTATGACATCATAATGGAATTTTGCATTATGACATCATAATGGAATGTTGCTTTATGACATCATAATGGAATGTTGCTTTATGACATCATAATGGAATTTTACATTATGACATCATAATGGAATGTTGCATTATGACATCATAATGGAATGTTACATTATGACATCATAATGGAATTTTGCATTATGACATCATAATGGAATTTTGCATTATGACATCATAATGGAATTTTGCATTATGACATCATAATGAAATTTTACATTATGACATCATTATGGAATTTTGCATTATGACATCATAATGGAATGTTACATTATGACATCATAATGGAATTTTACATTATGACATTGTAATGGAATTTTGCATTATCACATCATAATGGAATGTTACATTATGACATCATAATGGAATTTTGCATTATGACATCATAATGGAATTTTACATTATGACATCATTATGGAATTTTACATTATGACATCATAATGGAATTTTGCATTATGACATCATAATGGAATGTTACATTATGACATCATAATGGAATTTTACATTATGACATCATAATGGAATTTTACATTATGACATCATAATGTAATTTTGCTTTATGACATCATAATGGAATGTTGCTTTATGACATCATAATGGAATTTTACATTATGACATCATAATGGAATGTTGCTTTATGACATCATAATGGAATTTTACATTATGACATCATAATGGAATGTTGCATTATGACATCATAATGGAATGTTGCATTATGACATCATAATGGAATGTTGCATTATGACATCATAATGGAATGTAACATTATGACATCATAATGGAATTTTGCATTATGACATCATAATGGAATTTTGCATTATGACATCATAATGGAATTTTGCATTATGACATCATAATGGAATGTTGCATTATGACATCATAATGGAATTTTACATTATGACATCATAATGGAATTTTGCATTATGACATCATAATGGAATGTTACATTATGACATCATAATGGAATTTTGCATTATGACATCATAATGGAATTTTACATTATGACATCATAATGGAATTTTGCATTATGACATCATAATGGAATGTTACATTATGACATCATAATGGAATTTTGCATTATGACATCATAATGGAATTTTACATTATGACATCATAATGTAATTTTGCATTATGACATCATAATGGAATTTTACATTATGACATCATAATGTAATTTTGCATTATGACATCATAATGGAATTTTGCATTATGACATCATAATGGAATGTTGCTTTATGACATCATAATGGAATTTTACATTATGACATCATAATGGAATTTTACATTATGAAATCATAATGGAATTTTGCATTATGACATCATAATGGAATGTTGCATTATGACATCATAATGGAATGTTGCATTATGACATCATAATGGAATGTTACATTATGACATCATAATGGAATTTTGCATTATGACATCATAATGGAATGTTGCATTATGACATCATAATGGAATGTTACATTATGACATCATAATGGAATTTTGCATTATGACATCATAATGGAATGTTGCTTTATGACATCATAATGGAATGTTGCTTTATGACATCATAATGGAATTTTACATTATGACATCATAATGGAATTTTGCATTATGACATCATAATGGAATTTTGCATTATGACATCATAATGGAATGTTACATTATGACATCATAATGGAATTTTACATTATGACATCGTAATGGAATTTTGCATTATCACATCATAATGGAATGTTACATTATGACATCATAATGGAATTTTGCATTATGACATCATAATGGAATTTTGCATTATGACATCATAATGGAATTTTACATTATGACATCATAATGGAATTTTGCATTATGACATCATAATGGAATGTTACATTATGACATCATAATGGAATTTTACATTATGACATCATAATGGAATTTTACATTATGACATCATAATGGAATTTTGCATTATGACATCATAATGGAATGTTACATTATGACATCATAATGGAATTTTACATTATGACATCATAATGGAATTTTACATTATGACATCATAATGGAATTTTGCATTATGACATCATAATGGAATTTTGCATTATGACATCATAATGGAATGTTGCTTTATGACATCATAATGGAATTTTACATTATGACATCATAATGGAATTTTGCATTATGACATCATAATGGAATTTTGCATTATGACATCATAATGAAATTTTACATTATGACATCATTATGGAATTTTGCATTATGACATCATAATGGAATGTTACATTATGACATCATAATGGAATTTTACATTATGACATTGTAATGGAATTTTGCATTATCACATCATAATGGAATGTTACATTATGACATCATAATGGAATTTTGCATTATGACATCATAATGGAATTTTGCATTATGACATCATAATGGAATTTTACATTATGACATCATAATGGAATTTTGCATTATGACATCATAATGGAATGTTACATTATGACATCATAATGGAATTTTACATTATGACATCATAATGGAATTTTACATTATGACATCATAATGGAATTTTGCTTTATGACATCATAATGGAATGTTGCTTTATGACATCATAATGGAATTTTACATTATGACATCATAATGGAATGTTGCATTATGACATCATAATTGAATGTTGCATTATGACATCATAATGGAATGTTGCATTATGACATCATAATGGAATGTTACATTATGACATCATAATGGAATTTTGCATTATGACATCATAATGGAATTTTGCATTATGACATCATAATGGAATTTTGCATTATGACATCATAATGGAATTTTGCATTATGACATCATAATGGAATGTTGCATTATGACATCATAATGGAATTTTACATTATGACATCATAATGGAATTTTGCATTATGACATCATAATGGAATGTTACATTATGACATCATAATGGAATGTTGCATTATGACATCATAATGGAATGTTACATTATGACATCATAATGGAATGTTACATTATGACATCATAATGGAATGTTACATTATGACATCATAATGGAATTTTGCATTATGACATCATAATGGAATGTTGCATTATGACATCATAATGGAATGTTGCATTATGACATCATAATGGAATGTTACATTATGACATCATAATGGAATTTTGCATTATGACATCATAATGGAATGTTGCTTTATGACATCATAATGGAATGTTACATTATGACATCATAATGTAATTTTGCATTATGACATCATAATGGAATGTTGCTTTATGACATCATAATGGAATGTTGCTTTATGACATCATAATGGAATTTTACATTATGACATCATAATGGAATTTTGCATTATGACATCATAATGGAATTTTGCATTATGACATCATAATGGAATGTTACATTATGACATCATAATGGAATTTTACATTATGACATCGTAATGGAATTTTGCATTATCACATCATAATGGAATGTTACATTATGACATCATAATGGAATTTTGCATTATGACATCATAATGGAATTTTGCATTATGACATCATAATGGAATTTTACATTATGACATCATAATGGAATTTTGCATTATGACATCATAATGGAATGTTACATTATGACATCATAATGGAATTTTACATTATGACATCATAATGGAATTTTACATTATGACATCATAATGGAATGTTGCTTTATGACATCATAATGGAATGTTACATTATGACATCATAATGGAATTTTACATTATGACATCATAATGGAATTTTACATTATGACATCATAATGGAATTTTGCATTATGACATCATAATGGAATTTTGCATTATGACATCATAATGGAATTTTACATTATGACATCATAATGGAATTTTGCATTATGACATCATAATGGAATGTTACATTATGACATCATAATGGAATGTTGCATTATGACATCATAATGAAATTTTGCATTATGACATCATAATGGAATGTTGCATTATGACATCATAATGGAATTTTACATTATGACATCATAATGGAATTTTGCATTATGACATCATAATGGAATGTTACATTATGACATCATAATGGAATGTTGCATTATGACATCATAATGGAATGTTACATTATGACATCATAATGGAATGTTACATTATGACATCATAATGGAATGTTACATTATGACATCATAATGGAATTTTGCATTATGACATCATAATGGAATGTTGCATTATGACATCATAATGGAATGTTGCATTATGACATCATAATGGAATGTTACATTATGACATCATAATGGAATTTTGCATTATGACATCATAATGGAATGTTGCTTTATGACATCATAATGGAATGTTGCTTTATGACATCATAATGGAATTTTACATTATGACATCATAATGGAATTTTGCATTATGACATCATAATGGAATGTTACATTATGACATCATAATGGAATTTTACATTATGACATCGTAATGGAATTTTGCATTATCACATCATAATGGAATGTTACATTATGACATCATAATGGAATTTTGCATTATGACATCATAATGGAATTTTGCATTATGACATCATAATGGAATTTTACATTATGACATCATAATGGAATTTTGCATTATGACATCATAATGGAATGTTACATTATGACATCATAATGGAATTTTACATTATGACATCATAATGGAATTTTACATTATGACATCATAATGGAATTTTGCATTATGACATCATAATGGAATGTTACATTATGACATCATAATGGAATTTTACATTATGACATCATAATGGAATTTTACATTATGACATCATAATGGAATTTTGCATTATGACATCATAATGGAATGTTGCTTTATGACATCATAATGGAATTTTACATTATGACATCATAATGGAATGTTGCATTATGACATCATAATGGAATGTTACATTATGACATCATAATGGAATTTTGCATTATGACATCATAATGGAATTTTGCATTATGACATCATAATGGAATTTTGCATTATGACATCATAATGAAATTTTACATTATGACATCATTATGGAATTTTGCATTATGACATCATAATGGAATGTTACATTATGACATCATAATGGAATTTTACATTATGACATTGTAATGGAATTTTGCATTATCACATCATAATGGAATGTTACATTATGACATCATAATGGAATTTTGCATTATGACATCATAATGGAATTTTGCATTATGACATCATAATGGAATTTTACATTATGACATCATAATGGAATTTTGCATTATGACATCATAATGGAATGTTACATTATGACATCATAATGGAATTTTACATTATGACATCATAATGGAATTTTACATTATGACATCATAATGTAATTTTGCTTTATGACATCATAATGGAATGTTGCTTTATGACATCATAATGGAATTTTACATTATGACATCATAATGGAATGTTGCATTATGACATCATAATGGAATTTTACATTATGACATCATAATGGAATTTTACATTATGACATCATAATGGAATTTTGCATTATGACATCATAATGGAATGTTACATTATGACATCATAATGGAATTTTACATTATGACATCATAATGGAATTTTACATTATGACATCATAATGGAATTTTGCATTATGACATCATAATGGAATGTTGCTTTATGACATCATAATGGAATTTTACATTATGACATCATAATGGAATGTTGCATTATGACATCATAATGGAATGTTACATTATGACATCATAATGGAATTTTGCATTATGACATCATAATGGAATTTTGCATTATGACATCATAATTGAATTTTGCATTATGACATCATAATGAAATTTTACATTATGACATCATTATGGAATTTTGCATTATGACATCATAATGGAATGTTACATTATGACATCATAATGGAATTTTACATTATGACATTGTAATGGAATTTTGCATTATCACATCATAATGGAATGTTACATTATGACATCATAATGGAATTTTGCATTATGACATCATAATGGAATTTTGCATTATGACATCATAATGGAATTTTACATTATGACATCATAATGGAATTTTGCATTATGACATCATAATGGAATGTTACATTATGACATCATAATGGAATTTTACATTATGACATCATAATGGAATTTTACATTATGACATCATAATGTAATTTTGCTTTATGACATCATAATGGAATGTTGCTTTATGACATCATAATGGAATTTTACATTATGACATCATAATGGAATGTTGCTTTATGACATCATAATGGAATTTTACATTATGACATCATAATGGAATGTTGCATTATGACATCATAATGGAATGTTGCATTATGACATCATAATGGAATGTTGCATTATGACATCATAATGGAATGTAACATTATGACATCATAATGGAATTTTGCATTATGACATCATAATGGAATTTTGCATTATGACATCATAATGGAATTTTGCATTATGACATCATAATGGAATTTTGCATTATGACATCATAATGGAATGTTGCATTATGACATCATAATGGAATTTTACATTATGACATCATAATGGAATTTTGCATTATGACATCATAATGGAATGTTACATTATGACATCATAATGGAATTTTGCATTATGACATCATAATGGAATTTTACATTATGACATCATAATGTAATTTTGCATTATGACATCATAATGGAATTTTACATTATGACATCATAATGTAATTTTGCATTATGACATCATAATGGAATTTTGCATTATGACATCATAATGGAATGTTGCTTTATGACATCATAATGGAATTTTACATTATGACATCATAATGGAATTTTACATTATGAAATCATAATGGAATTTTGCATTATGACATCATAATGGAATGTTGCATTATGACATCATAATGGAATGTTGCATTATGACATCATAATGGAATGTTACATTATGACATCATAATGGAATTTTGCATTATGACATCATAATGGAATGTTGCTTTATGACATCATAATGGAATGTTGCTTTATGACATCATAATGGAATTTTACATTATGACATCATAATGGAATTTTGCATTATGACATCATAATGGAATTTTGCATTATGACATCATAATGGAATGTTACATTATGACATCATAATGGAATTTTACATTATGACATCGTAATGGAATTTTGCATTATCACATCATAATGGAATGTTACATTATGACATCATAATGGAATTTTGCATTATGACATCATAATGGAATTTTGCATTATGACATCATAATGGAATTTTACATTATGACATCATAATGGAATTTTGCATTATGACATCATAATGGAATGTTACATTATGACATCATAATGGAATTTTACATTATGACATCATAATGGAATTTTACATTATGACATCATAATGGAATTTTGCATTATGACATCATAATGGAATGTTACATTATGACATCATAATGGAATTTTACATTATGACATCATAATGGAATTTTACATTATGACTAGAGATGAGCGAACGCGTTCGTCCGAGCTTGATATTCGTGCGAATATTAGGGTGTTCGGGATGTTCGTTATTCGTAACGAACACCATGCGGTGTTCTGGTTACTTTCACTTACTTCCCTGAGACGTTTGCGCGCTTTTCTGGCCAATTGAAAGACAGGGAAGGCATTACAACTTCCCCCTGTGACGTTCAAGCCCTATACCACCCCCCTGCTGTGAGTGGCTGGGAAGATCAGGTGTTCGCCTAATATAAAAGTCGGCCCCTCCCGCGGCTCGCCTCAGATGCGGTGTGAGTTAGATGAGGGACAGTGCTGTTTGTACCGGAGCTGCTGTAGGGAAAGAATTGGTAGTTAGTGTAGGCTTCAAGACCCCCCAAAGGTCCTTATTAGGGCCACTGATAGCTGTGTGTTGGCTGCTGTTAGCAGTGGGATTTTTTTTTTCTCAAAATCGCCTCTGCAGACCGTTGCACCTGGCATTAGGGACAGAAGTGCTGCATAGGCAGGGAGAGTGTTAGGAGTGAGTGTAGCCTTCAAGAACCTCAACGGTCCTTTCTAGGGCCATATTTATCCGTGTGCAGTACTGTCCAGGCTGCTGTTGGCTGTGCTGCATTTTTTTGGGGCTTCTCAAAATCGCCTCTGCAGAGCATTCCACCCTCCATTGATACTGCAGGGAAAGAATTGTATAGGCAGGGCCACAACACAGTTATTATTCATAGAATATACGCAGTGCTGCCTGTTGGTGGGAAAAAACTGAAAAGAAATCTATTTGTCCAGCCTGTGTCCGTCCTTACGGGCGGTGGAGACGTGTGAGCTGCGTGAAATACATTGCTAAATCATACGCACCCAGCTACGCTTTACTGCTGGCTTCGCCATTTGCTTTCCTTAATTGGGAAAAAAAATACCTGCTCTCCAAGAGTTATAATAACTCTGCTACCCTCACGTTCTGTGACACATAAGCAGGGACACAGCACAGTTATTAAACTTCGCAGGTTCATTGAATATACGCAGTGCTGCCTGTTGGTGGGAAAAAACTGAAAAGAAATCTATTTGTCCAGCCTCTGTCCGTCCTAACGCCTGTGGAGACGTGTGAGCTGCGTGAAATACATTGCTAAATCATACGCACCCAGCTACGCTTTACTGCTGGCTTCGCCATTTGCTTTCCTTAATTGGGAAAAAAAATACCTGCTCTCCAAGAGTTATAATAACTCTGCTACCCTCACGTTCTGTGACACATAAGCAGGGACACAGCACAGTTATTAAACTTCGCAGGTTCATTGAATATACGCAGTGCTGCCTGTTGGTGGGAAAAAACTGAAAAGAAATCTATTTGTCCAGCCTCTGTCCGTCCTAACGCCTGTGGAGACGTGTGAGCTGCGTGAAATACATTGCTAAATCATACGCACCCAGCTACGCTTTACTGCTGGCTTCGCCATTTGCTTTCCTTAATTGGGAAAAAAAATACCTGCTCTCCAAGAGTTATAATAACTCTGCTACCCTCACGTTCTGTGACACATAAGCAGGGACACAGCACAGTTATTAAACTTCGCAGGTTCATTGAATATACGCAGTGCTGCCTGTTGGTGGGAAAAAACTGAAAAGAAATCTATTTGTCCAGCCTCTGTCCGTCCTAACGCCTGTGGAGACGTGTGAGCTGCGTGAAATACATTGCTAAATCATACGCACCCAGCTACGCTTTACTGCTGGCTTCGCCATTCGCTTTCCTTAATTGGGAAAAAAAAATACCTGCTCTCCAAGAGTTATAATAACTCTGCTACCCTCACGTTCTGTGACACATAAGCAGGGACACAGCACAGTTATTAAACTTAGATAATTCATTCACTAGAGGCAGTGGGGCCTTTCGTTTTCCAAAAAGGGCAAAAATTATATTTGGCCTGCAGTCTTGCGCCAATTTATTTCCTGCCTGGGAAATCTAATCACTGGTAATACAGCATGCTGAGGGGTAGGGGTAAGCCTAGAGGACGTGGACGTGGACGTGGCCGAGGACGCGGAGGGCCAAGTGAGGGTGTGGGCACAGGCCAAGCTCCTGATCCAGGTGTGTCGCAGCTGTCTGCTGCGCGATTAGGAGAGAGGCACGTTTCTGGCGTCCCCACATTCATCGCCCAATTAATGGGTCCACGCGGGAGACGGTTATTAGAAAATGAGCAGTGTGAGCAGGTCCTGTCCTGGATGGCAGAAAGTGCTTCGAGCAACCTATCGTCTACCCGCAGTTCTGCGCCGTCCACTGCTGCCAATCCGAATCCTCTGTCTGCTGCTCCTCCTTCCTCCCAGCCTCCTCACTCCACTACAATGACACCTGCTCAGGAGCGGGAACACTCCCAGGAACTGTTCTCGGGCCCCTGCTCAGATTGGGCAGCAGCGGTTCCTCTCCCACCAGAGGAGTTTATAGTCACTGATGCCCAACCATTCGAAAGTTCCCGGGGTCCGGGGGATGAGGCTGGGGACTTCCGCCAACTGTCTCAACAACTTTCTGTGGGTGAGGAGGACGATGACGATCATACACAGTTGTCTTGCAGTGAGGTAGTAGTAAGGGCAGTAAGTCCGAGGGAGCAGCGCACAGAGGATTCGGAGGAAGAGCAGCAGGACGATGAGGTGACTGACCCCACCTGGTGTGCAACGCTTACTCAGGAGGACAGGTCTTCAGAGGGGGAGTCAAGGGCATCAGCAGGGCAGGTTGCAAGAGGCAGTGCGGTGGCCAGGGCCAGGGGTAGAGGCAGGGCCAGACCGAATAATCCACCAAGTGTTTCCCAAAGCGCCCCCTCGCGCCATGCCACCCTGCGGAGGCCGAGGTGCTCTAAGGTCTGGCAGTTTTTCACAGAGACGCCTGACGACCGACGAACAGTGGTGTGCAACCTTTGTCGCGCAAAGCTCAGCCGGGGAGCCAACACCAACAGCCTCACCACCACCACCATGCGCAGACATATGATGGCCAAGCACCCCGCAAGGTGGGACAAAGGCCGTTCACCGCCTCCGGTTTGCACCCCTGCCTCTCCCCCTGTGCCCCAACCTGCCACTGAGATGCAACCCCCCTCTCAGGACACAGGCACTACCGCCTCATGGCCTGCACCCACACCCTCATCTCCGCTGTCCTCGGCCCCATCCAGCAGTGTAGTTCAGCGCACCGTTCAGCCGTCGCTTGCGCAAGTGTTCGAGCGCAAGCGCAAGTACGCCGCCACGCACCCGCACGCTCAAACGTTAACCGTCCGCATCGCAAAATTCATCAGCCTTGAGATGCTGCCGTATAGGGTTGTGGAAACGGAGTCCTTCAAAAGTATCATGGAGGCGGCGGCCCCGCGCTACTCAGTTCCCAGTCGCCACTACTTTTCCCGATGTGCCGTCCCAGCCCTGCACGACCACGTCTCCCGCAACATTGTGCGCGCCCTCACCAACGCGGTTACTGCCACGGTCCACTTAACTACGGACACGTGGACAAGCACAGGCGGGCAGGGCCACTACATCTCCCTGACGGCACATTGGGTGAATTTAGTGGAGGCTGGGACAGAGTCAGAGCCTGGGACCGCTCACGTCCTACCCACCCCCAGAATTGCGGGCCCCAGCTCGGTGGTGGTATCTGCGGAGGTGTATGCTTCCTCCACTAAAGCACCCTCCTCCTCCTCCTCCTCCTCTGTCTCACAATCAAGATGTGTTAGCAGCAGCATGTCGCCAGCAGTCGGTGTCGCGCGGTGTGGCAGCACAGCGGTGGGCAAGCGTCAGCAGGCCGTGCTGAAACTACTCAGCTTAGGCGATAAGAGGCACACGGCCCACGAACTGCTGCAGGGTCTGACACAGCAGACCGACCGCTGGCTTGCGCCGCTGAGCCTCCAACCGGGCATGGTCGTGTGTGACAACGGCCGTAACCTGGTGGCGGCTCTGCAGCTCGGCAGCCTCACGCACGTGCCATGCCTGGCCCACGTCTTTAATTTGGTGGTTCAGCGCTTTCTGAAAAGCTACCCACGCTTGTCAGACCTGCTCGTAAAGGCGCGCCGGCTCTGCGCACATTTCCGCAAGTCCCACACGGACGCTGCCACCCTGCGCACCCTGCAACATCACTTTAAGCTGCCAGTGCACCGACTGCTGTGCGACGTGCCCACACGGTGGAACTCTACGCTCCACATGTTGGCCAGGCTCTATGAACAGCGTAGAGCTATAGTCGAATACCAACTCCAACATGGGCGGCGCAGTGGGAGTCAGCCTCCTCAATTCCTTTCAGAAGAGTGGGCCTGGTTGGCAGACATCTGCCATGTCCTTGGTAATTTTGAGGAGTCTACCCAGGTGGTGAGCGGCGATGCTACAATCATTAGCGTCACCATTCCTCTGCTATGCATCTTGAGAAATTCCCTGCAAACCATAAAGGCAGCTGCTTTGCGCTCGGAAACGGGGGCGGGGGAAGACAGTATGCCGCTGGATAGTCAGGGCACCCTCCTGTCTATTTCTCAGCGCGTACAGGAGGAGGAGGAGGAGCATGAGGAGGATGAGGAGGAGGGGGAAGAGACAGCTTGGCCCGCTGCTGACGGTACACCGGCTGATTGCCTGTCATCCTTTCAGCGTGTATGGCCTGAGGAGGAGGAGGAGGAGGAGGAGGATCCTGAAAGTGATCTTCCTAGTGAAGACAGCCATGTGTTGCGTACAGGTACCCTGGCACACATGGCTGACTTCATGTTAGGATGCCTTTCTCGTGACCCTCGCGTTGCACGCATTCTGGCCACTACGGATTACTGGGTGTACACACTGCTCGATCCACGGTATAAGGAGAACCTGCCCACTCTGATTCCCGAAGAGGAAAGGGGTTCGAGAGTGTTGCTATACCACAGGACCCTTGCGGACAAGCTGATGGTAAAATTCCCAGCCGACAGCGCTAGTGGCAGAAGGCGCAGTTCCGAGGGCCATGTTGCAGGGGATGTGCGTAGATCGAGCAGCATGTACATCCCAGGCAGTGCAACAGTCTTTAAGGGCCTGGCCAGCTTTATGGCTCCCCACCAAGACTGTGTCACCGCTCCCCAGTCACGGCTGAGTCGGCGGGAGCACTGCAAAAGGATGGTGAGGGAGTACGTAGCGGATCGCACGACGATCCTTGGTGACGCCTCTGCCCCCTACAACTACTGGGTGTCGAAGCTGGACACGTGGCCTGAACTAGCCCTGTATGCCCTTGAGGTGCTTGCTTGTCCTGCGGCTAGCGTGTTGTCGGAGAGGGTGTTTAGTGCGGCTGGGGGAATCATCACCGATAAGCGTAGCCGCTTGTCAACCGACAGTGCCGACAGGCTAACACTCATCAAGATGAACAAAGGCTGGATTTCCCCAGACTTCTGTTCTCCACCAGCGGACAGCAGCGATACGTAAGCAATACGTAGGCTGCACCCGCGGATGGAAGCTACGTTCTCTCTCACCATCCAAAACGGGGACATTTCTGCTTCATCAATCTGTGTCTAATATTCCTCCTCCTCCTCCTCCTGCTCCTCCTCCTGAAACCTCACGTAATCACGCTGAACGGGCAATTTTTCTTAGGGCCACAAGGCTCAGTCAAATAATTTTTCAGAACAATTTTTATAAGTTTCAATGCGCTTAAAAGCATTGGAACTTTAACTTGAACCAATTTTTCGTTACACTGGGCTGCCTCCAGGCCTAGTTACCACTTAAGCCACATTAACCAAAGCGATTAATGGGTTTCACCTGCCCTCTTGGCTGGCCATGGCCAATTTTTGGGATGTACATTAGTACTGTTGATACAGCAATTTTTGTGGGCCCTCGCCTACAGTGTAATCAAATTAATTTTTAGCCCACCTGCATTACAGCTGACGTAACCTCAGCTGTGTTGGGCAATGCAATGGGATATTTTTATGTACCGCCGGTGGGTTCCAGGGAGCCACCCATGCTGTAGGTGCACACGGAGTTTTTAATACATCTGTACACTTCTAAAGAACCCCAGTCTGACTGGGGCATGCAGTGTGGGCCAAAGCCCACCTGCATTAAGCACGACATTACTACCTCAGCTGTGTTGGGCAATGCAATGGGATATTTTTATGTACCGCCGGTGGGTTCCAGGGAGCCACCCATGCTGTAGGTGCACACGGAGTTTTTAATACATCTGTACACTTCTAAAGAACCCCAGTCTGACTGGGGCATGCAGTGTGGGCCGAAGCCCACCTGTATTACGCACGACATTACTACCTCAGCTGTGTTGGGCAATGCAATGGGATATTTCTATGTACCGCCGGTGGCTTCCTGGCACCCACCCAGGCAGTGGGTCCACAGGGAATTATAAATGCATCTGTCTCCACTTCTAAAGAACCCCAGTCTGACTGGGGCATGCAGTGTGGGCCAAAGCCCACCTGCATTAAGCACGACATTACTACCTCAGCTGTGTTGGGCAATGCAATGGGATATTTTTATGTACCGCCGGTGGGTTCCAGGGAGCCACCCATGCTGTAGGTGCACACGGAGTTTTTAATACATCTGTACACTTCTAAAGAACCCCAGTCTGACTGGGGCATGCAGTGTGGGCCGAAGCCCACCTGTATTACGCACGACATTACTACCTCAGCTGTGTTGGGCAATGCAATGGGATATTTCTATGTACCGCCGGTGGCTTCCTGGCACCCACCCAGGCAGTGGGTCCACAGGGAATTATAAATGCATCTGTTTCCACTTCTAAAGAACCCCAGTCTGACTGGGGCATGCAGTGTGGGCCAAAGCCCACCTGCATTAAGCACGACATTACTACCTCAGCTGTGTTGGGCAATGCAATGGGATATTTTTATGTACCGCCGGTGGGTTCCAGGGAGCCACCCATGCTGTAGGTGCACACGGAGTTTTTAATACATCTGTACACTTCTAAAGAACCCCAGTCTGACTGGGGCATGCAGTGTGGGCCGAAGCCCACCTGTATTACGCACGACATTACTACCTCAGCTGTGTTGGGCAATGCAATGGGATATTTCTATGTACCGCCGGTGGCTTCCTGGCACCCACCCAGGCAGTGGGTCCACAGGGAATTATAAATGCATCTGTTTCCACTTATAAAGAAACCCAGTCTGACTGGGGCATGCAGTGTGGGCCGAAACCCACCTGCATTAACCCTTTCCAGTCCACTGTGTGACCTGTGAAGACATTAGGGTTTAAGGCTGTACAGCTCCGTTGTTGGTAGACGTCCGTCGGGGTTCTCTTACTGTATATTGCCAGCCTCTCTGCTGTCGGAGCCTATCCTACGTGTCAGCTCATGCAGTACTGGCTTTAGCCAGCATATAGCGCCGTTGTATAACGGCAGAAAAAGAGTAAGCCCCCTAGGAAAACCATATACAAATTGGATTGGAAAGGGTTAAGCACAACATTACTACCTCAGCTGTGTTGGGCAATGCAATGGGATATTTCTATGTACCGCCGGTGGCTTCCTGGCACCCACCCATGCTGTAGGTGCACACGGAGTTTTTACTACATCTGTACACTTATAAAGAACCCCAGTCAGACTGGGGCATGCAGTGTGGGCCGAAGCCCACCTGCATTAAGCACGACATTACTACCTCAGCTGTGTTGGGCAATGCAATGGGATATTTCTGTGTACCGCCGGTGGGTTCCAGGGAGCCACCCATGCTGTGGGTCGACAGGGACTTCACAATAGGGAGTTGTACCTGCCTGTGTCTATGAATTAAAAAGCCCGGTCTGACTGGGGCATGCAGACACCTTGACAGAATGAATAGTGTGTGGCACATAGGTTCCCCATTGCTATGCCCACGTGTGCAGCTCCTGATGGCAGTGGCACAGGATTCTATTTCTCATTGCTTCTGTACAGCATTGTGGGCTATCGCTCCGCCACTTTTAAAGAGGGTCGCTGCCTAGCCGTGCCAACCCTCTGCAGTGTGTGCCTGCGGTTCCTCCTCATGGCAGACGCACTTCTAAATAGACATGAGTGTGGCGTGGCATGAGGGCAGCTGAAGGCTGCGCAGGGGCACTTTGGTGTGCGCTGTGGGGGGGAGGGGGGGCGGTTGGTCAGCATGTAAGCCAGGAGAAGTGGCAGCGGAGTGTCATGCAGGCAGTGATTGTGCTTTGTTGTAGCTAGTGTGGTGCTTAGCAAAGGTATGCCATGCTAATGAGGGCTTTTCAGAAGTAAAAGTTGTTGGGAGGGGGGGGGGCCCACTCTTGCCGGTATTGTGGCTTAATAGTGGGACCTGTGAACTTGAGATGCAGCCCAACATGTAGCCCCTCGCCTGCCCTATCCGTCACTGTGTCATTCCCATCACTTTCCTGAATTGCCCAGATTTTCACACATGAAAACCTTAGCGAGCATCGGCGAAATACAAAAATGTTCTGGTCGCCCATTGACTTCAATGGGGTTCGTTGTTCGAAACGAACCCTCGAGCATCACGGGAAGTTCGTTACGAATAACGAACACCCGAACATTTTGGTGTTCGCTCATCTCTAATTATGACATCATAATGGAATTTTGCATTATGACATCATAATGGAATTTTGCATTATGACATCATAATGGAATGTTGCTTTATGACATCATAATGGAATTTTACATTATGACATCATAATGGAATGTTGCATTATGACATCATAATGGAATGTTACATTATGACATCATAATGGAATTTTGCATTATGACATCATAATGGAATTTTGCATTATGACATCATAATGGAATTTTGCATTATGACATCATAATGAAATTTTACATTATGACATCATTATGGAATTTTGCATTATGACATCATAATGGAATGTTACATTATGACATCATAATGGAATTTTACATTATGACATTGTAATGGAATTTTGCATTATCACATCATAATGGAATGTTACATTATGACATCATAATGGAATTTTGCATTATGACATCATAATGGAATTTTGCATTATGACATCATAATGGAATTTTACATTATGACATCATAATGGAATTTTGCATTATGACATCATAATGGAATGTTACATTATGACATCATAATGGAATTTTACATTATGACATCATAATGGAATTTTACATTATGACATCATAATGGAATTTTGCTTTATGACATCATAATGGAATGTTGCTTTATGACATCATAATGGAATTTTACATTATGACATCATAATGGAATGTTGCATTATGACATCATAATGGAATGTTGCATTATGACATCATAATGGAATGTTGCATTATGACATCATAATGGAATGTTACATTATGACATCATAATGGAATTTTGCATTATGACATCATAATGGAATTTTGCATTATGACATCATAATGGAATTTTGCATTATGACATCATAATGGAATTTTGCATTATGACATCATAATGGAATGTTGCATTATGACATCATAATGGAATTTTACATTATGACATCATAATGGAATTTTGCATTATGACATCATAATGGAATGTTACATTATGACATCATAATGGAATGTTGCATTATGACATCATAATGGAATGTTACATTATGACATCATAATGGAATGTTACATTATGACATCATAATGGAATGTTACATTATGACATCATAATGGAATTTTGCATTATGACATCATAATGGAATGTTGCATTATGACATCATAATGGAATGTTGCATTATGACATCATAATGGAATGTTACATTATGACATCATAATGGAATTTTGCATTATGACATCATAATGGAATGTTGCTTTATGACATCATAATGGAATGTTGCTTTATGACATCATAATGGAATTTTACATTATGACATCATAATGGAATTTTGCATTATGACATCATAATGGAATTTTACATTATGACATCGTAATGGAATTTTGCATTATCACATCATAATGGAATTTTACATTATGACATCATAATGGAATTTTGCATTATGACATCATAATGGAATGTTACATTATGACATCATAATGGAATTTTACATTATGACATCATAATGGAATTTTACATTATGACATCATAATGGAATTTTGCATTATGACATCATAATGGAATGTTACATTATGACATCATAATGGAATTTTACATTATGACATCATAATGGAATTTTACATTATGACATCATAATGGAATTTTGCATTATGACATCATAATGGAATGTTGCTTTATGACATCATAATGGAATTTTACATTATGACATCATAATGGAATGTTGCATTATGACATCATAATGGAATGTTACATTATGACATCATAATGGAATTTTGCATTATGACATCATAATGGAATTTTGCATTATGACATCATAATGGAATTTTGCATTATGACATCATAATGAAATTTTACATTATGACATCATTATGGAATTTTGCATTATGACATCATAATGGAATGTTACATTATGACATCATAATGGAATTTTACATTATGACATTGTAATGGAATTTTGCATTATCACATCATAATGGAATGTTACATTATGACATCATAATGGAATTTTGCATTATGACATCATAATGGAATTTTGCATTATGACATCATAATGGAATGTTACATTATGACATCATAATGGAATTTTACATTATGACATCATAATGGAATTTTACATTATGACATCATAATGTAATTTTGCTTTATGACATCATAATGGAATGTTGCTTTATGACATCATAATGGAATGTTGCTTTATGACATCATAATGGAATTTTACATTATGGCATCATAATGGAATGTTGCATTATGACATCATAATGGAATGTTGCATTATGACATCATAATGGAATGTAACATTATGACATCATAATGGAATTTTGCATTATGACATCATAATGGAATTTTGCATTATGACATCATAATGGAATTTTGCATTATGACATCATAATGGAATTTTGCATTATGACATCATAATGGAATGTTGCATTATGACATCATAATGGAATTTTACATTATGACATCATAATGGAATTTTGCATTATGACATCATAATGGAATGTTACATTATGACATCATAATGGAATTTTGCATTATGACATCATAATGGAATTTTGCATTACTACATCATAATGGAATTTTGCATTATGACATCATAATGTAATTTTGCATTATGACATCATAATGGAATGTTACATTATGACATCATAATGTAATTTTGTATTATGACATCATAATGGAATTTTGCATTATGACATCATAATGGAGTGTTGCTTTATGACATCATAATGGAATTTTACATTATGACATCATAATGGAATTTTGCATTATGACATCATAATGGAATGTTACATTATGACATCATAATGGAATTTTGCATTATGACATCATAATGGAATGTTACATTATGACATCATAATGGAATGTTACATTATGACATCATAATGGAATTTTGCATTATGACATCATAATGGAATTTTGCATTATGACATCATAATGGAATTTTGCATTATGACATCATAATGGAATTTTACATTATGACATCATAATGTAATTTTGCATTATGACATCATAATGGAATTTTGCATTATGACATCATAATGGAATGTTGCTTTATGACATCATAATGGAATTTTACATTATGACATCATAATGGAATTTTACATTATGAAATCATAATGGAATTTTGCATTATGACATCATAATGGAATGTTACATTATGACATCATAATGGAATTTTACATTATGACATCATAATGGAATTTTGCATTATGACATCATAATGGAATGTTACATTATGACATCATAATGGAATTTTACATTATGACATCATAATATAATTTTGCATTATGACATCATAATGGAATTTTACATTATGATATCATAATGGAATTTTGCATTATGACATCATAATGGAATTTCGCATTATGACATCATAATGGAATGTTGCATTATGACATCATAATGGAATGTTACATTATGACATCATAATGGAATTTTGCATTATGACATCATAATGGAATGTTGCTTTATGACATCATAATGGAATTTTACATTATGACATCATATTGGAATTTTGCATTATGACATCATAATTGAATGTTACATTATGACATCATAATGGAATTTTGCATTATGACATCGTAACGGAATTTTGCATTATGACATCATAACGGAATGTTACATTATGACATCATACTGGAATTTTGCATTATGACATCATAACGGAATGTTGCTTTATGACATCATAACGGAATGTTGCATTATGACATCATAATGGAATTTTGCATTATGACATCATAATGGAATGTTGCATTATGACATCATAATGGAATGTTGCATTATGACATCATAATGGAATGTTACATTATGACATCATAATGGAATTTTGCATTATGACATCATAATGGAATGTTGCATTATGACGTCATAATGGAATGTTACATTATGACATCATAATGGAATTTTGCATTATGACATCATAATGGAATGTTGCTTTATGACATCATAATGGAATTTTACATTATGACATCGTAATGGAATTTTGCATTATGACATCATAATGGAATGTTACATTATGACATCATAATGGAATTTTACATTATGACATCGTAACGGAATTTTGCATTATGACATCATAACGGAATGTTACATTATGACATCATAATGGAATTTTGCATTATGACATCATAACGGAATGTTGCTTTATGACATCATAACGGAATGTTGCATTATGACATCATAATGGAATGTTGCATTATGACATCATAACGGAATGTTGCTTTATGACATCATAACGGAATGTTGCATTATGACATCATAATGGAATTTTGCATTATGACATCATAATGGAATGTTGCATTATGACATCATAATGGAATGTTGCATTATGACATCATAATGGAATGTTGCATTATGACGTCATAATGGAATGTTACATTATGACATCATAATGGAATTTTGCATTATGACATCATAATGGAATGTTGCTTTATGACATCATAATGGAATTTTACATTATGACATCGTAATGGAATTTTGCATTATGACATCATAATGGAATGTTACATTATGACATCATAATGGAATTTTACATTATGACATCGTAATGGAATTTTGCATTATGACATCATAATGGAATGTTACATTATGACATCATAATGGAATTTTACATTATGACATCGTAACGGAATTTTGCATTATGACATCATAACGGAATGTTACATTATGACATCATAATGGAATTTTGCATTATGACATCATAACGGAATGTTGCTTTATGACATCATAATGGAATGTTGCTTTATGACATCATAATGGAATTTTACATTATGACATCATAATGGAATGTTGCATTATGACATCATAATGGAATTTTACATTATGACATCATAATGGAATTTTACATTATGACATCATAATGGAATTTTGCATTATGACATCATAATGGAATGTTACATTATGACATCATAATGGAATTTTACATTATGACATCATAATGGAATTTTACATTATGACATCATAATGGAATTTTGCATTATGACATCATAATGGAATGTTGCTTTATGACATCATAATGGAATTTTACATTATGACATCATAATGGAATGTTGCATTATGACATCATAATGGAATGTTACATTATGACATCATAATGGAATTTTGCATTATGACATCATAATGGAATTTTGCATTATGACATCATAATGGAATTTTGCATTATGACATCATAATGAAATTTTACATTATGACATCATTATGGAATTTTGCATTATGACATCATAATGGAATGTTACATTATGACATCATAATGGAATTTTACATTATGACATTGTAATGGAATTTTGCATTATCACATCATAATGGAATGTTACATTATGACATCATAATGGAATTTTGCATTATGACATCATAATGGAATTTTGCATTATGACATCATAATGGAATTTTACATTATGACATCATAATGGAATTTTGCATTATGACATCATAATGGAATGTTACATTATGACATCATAATGGAATTTTACATTATGACATCATAATGGAATTTTACATTATGACATCATAATGGAATTTTACATTATGACATCATAATGTAATTTTGCTTTATGACATCATAATGGAATGTTGCTTTATGACATCATAATGGAATTTTACATTATGACATCATAATGGAATGTTGCTTTATGACATCATAATGGAATTTTACATTATGACATCATAATGGAATGTTGCATTATGACATCATAATGGAATGTTGCATTATGACATCATAATGGAATGTTGCATTATGACATCATAATGGAATTTTGCATTATGACATCATAATGGAATTTTACATTATGACATCATAATGTAATTTTGCATTATGACATCATAATGGAATTTTACATTATGACATCATAATGTAATTTTGCATTATGACATCATAATGGAATTTTGCATTATGACATCATAATGGAATGTTGCTTTATGACATCATAATGGAATTTTACATTATGACATCATAATGGAATTTTACATTATGAAATCATAATGGAATTTTGCATTATGACATCATAATGGAATGTTGCATTATGACATCATAATGGAATGTTGCATTATGACATCATAATGGAATGTTACATTATGACATGATAATGGAATTTTGCATTATGACATCATAATGGAATGTTGCTTTATGACATCATAATGGAATGTTGCTTTATGACATCATAATGGAATTTTACATTATGACATCATAATGGAATTTTGCATTATGACATCATAATGGAATTTTGCATTATGACATCATAATGGAATGTTACATTATGACATCATAATGGAATTTTACATTATGACATCGTAATGGAATTTTGCATTATCACATCATAATGGAATGTTACATTATGACATCATAATGGAATTTTGCATTATGACATCATAATGGAATTTTGCATTATGACATCATAATGGAATTTTACATTATGACATCATAATGGAATTTTGCATTATGACATCATAATGGAATGTTACATTATGACATCATAATGGAATTTTACATTATGACATCATAATGGAATTTTACATTATGACATCATAATGGAATTTTGCATTATGACATCATAATGGAATGTTACATTATGACATCATAATGGAATTTTACATTATGACATCATAATGGAATTTTGCATTATGACATCATAATGGAATGTTGCTTTATGACATCATAATGGAATTTTACATTATGACATCATAATGGAATGTTGCATTATGACATCATAATGGAATGTTACATTATGACATCATAATGGAATTTTGCATTATGACATCATAATGGAATTTTGCATTATGACATCATAATGGAATTTTGCATTATGACATCATAATGAAATTTTACATTATGACATCATTATGGAATTTTGCATTATGACATCATAATGGAATGTTACATTATGACATCATAATGGAATTTTACATTATGACATTGTAATGGAATTTTGCATTATCACATCATAATGGAATGTTACATTATGACATCATAATGGAATTTTGCATTATGACATCATAATGGAATTTTGCATTATGACATCATAATGGAATTTTACATTATGACATCATAATGGAATTTTGCATTATGACATCATAATGGAATGTTACATTATGACATCATAATGGAATTTTACATTATGACATCATAATGGAATTTTACATTATGACATCATAATGGAATTTTGCTTTATGACATCATAATGGAATGTTGCTTTATGACATCATAATGGAATTTTACATTATGACATCATAATGGAATGTTGCATTATGACATCATAATGGAATGTTGCATTATGACATCATAATGGAATGTTGCATTATGACATCATAATGGAATGTTACATTATGACATCATAATGGAATTTTGCATTATGACATCATAATGGAATTTTGCATTATGACATCATAATGGAATTTTGCATTATGACATCATAATGGAATTTTGCATTATGACATCATAATGGAATGTTGCATTATGACATCATAATGGAATTTTACATTATGACATCATAATGGAATTTTGCATTATGACATCATAATGGAATGTTACATTATGACATCATAATGGAATGTTGCATTATGACATCATAATGGAATGTTACATTATGACATCATAATGGAATGTTACATTATGACATCATAATGGAATGTTACATTATGACATCATAATGGAATTTTGCATTATGACATCATAATGGAATGTTGCATTATGACATCATAATGGAATGTTGCATTATGACATCATAATGGAATGTTACATTATGACATCATAATGGAATTTTGCATTATGACATCATAATGGAATGTTGCTTTATGACATCATAATGGAATGTTGCTTTATGACATCATAATGGAATTTTACATTATGACATCATAATGGAATTTTGCATTATGACATCATAATGGAATGTTACATTATGACATCATAATGGAATTTTACATTATGACATCGTAATGGAATTTTGCATTATGACATCATAATGGAATGTTACATTATGACATCATAATGGAATTTTGCATTATGACATCATAATGGAATTTTACATTATGACATCATAATGGAATTTTGCATTATGACATCATAATGGAATGTTACATTATGACATCATAATGGAATTTTACATTATGACATCATAATGGAATTTTACATTATGACATCATAATGGAATTTTGCATTATGACATCATAATGGAATGTTACATTATGACATCATAATGGAATTTTACATTATGACATCATAATGGAATTTTACATTATGACATCATAATGGAATTTTGCATTATGACATCATAATGGAATGTTGCTTTATGACATCATAATGGAATTTTACATTATGACATCATAATGGAATGTTGCATTATGACATCATAATGGAATGTTACATTATGACATCATAATGGAATTTTGCATTATGACATCATAATGGAATTTTGCATTATGACATCATAATGGAATTTTGCATTATGACATCATAATGAAATTTTACATTATGACATCATTATAGAATTTTGCATTATGACATCATAATGGAATGTTACATTATGACATCATAATGGAATTTTACATTATGACATTGTAATGGAATTTTGCATTATCACATCATAATGGAATGTTACATTATGACATCATAATGGAATTTTGCATTATGACATCATAATGGAATTTTGCATTATGACATCATAATGGAATGTTACATTATGACATCATAATGGAATTTTACATTATGACATCATAATGGAATTTTACATTATGACATCATAATGTAATTTTGCTTTATGACATCATAATGGAATGTTGCTTTATGACATCATAATGGAATGTTGCTTTATGACATCATAATGGAATTTTACATTATGACATCATAATGGAATGTTGCATTATGACATCATAATGGAATGTTGCATTATGACATCATAATGGAATGTAACATTATGACATCATAATGGAATTTTGCATTATGACATCATAATGGAATTTTGCATTATGACATCATAATGGAATTTTGCATTATGACATCATAATGGAATTTTGCATTATGACATCATAATGGAATGTTGCATTATGACATCATAATGGAATTTTACATTATGACATCATAATGGAATTTTGCATTATGACATCATAATGGAATGTTACATTATGACATCATAATGGAATTTTGCATTATGACATCATAATGGAATTTTGCATTATGACATCATAATGGAATTTTGCATTATGACATCATAATGTAATTTTGCATTATGACATCATAATGTAATTTTGCATTATGACATCATAATGGAATTTTGCATTATGACATCATAATGGAATGTTGCTTTATGACATCATAATGGAATTTTACATTATGACATCATAATGGAATTTTGCATTATGACATCATAATGGAATGTTACATTATGACATCATAATGGAATTTTGCATTATGACATCATAATGGAATGTTACATTATGACATCATAATGGAATGTTACATTATGACATCATAATGGAATTTTGCATTATGACATCATAATGGAATTTTGCATTATGACATCATAATGGAATTTTGCATTATGACATCATAATGGAATTTTACATTATGACATCATAATGTAATTTTGCATTATGACATCATAATGGAATTTTGCATTATGACATCATAATGGAATGTTGCTTTATGACATCATAATGGAATTTTGCATTATGACATCATAATGGAATGTTACATTATGACATCATAATGGAATTTTACATTATGACATCATAATGGAATTTTACATTATGACATCATAATGGAATTTTGCTTTATGACATCATAATGGAATGTTGCTTTATGACATCATAATGGAATTTTACATTATGACATCATAATGGAATGTTGCATTATGACATCATAATGGAATGTTGCATTATGACATCATAATGGAATTTTGCATTATGACATCATAATGGAATTTTGCATTATGACATCATAATGGAATTTTGCATTATGACATCATAATGGAATTTTGCATTATGACATCATAATGGAATTTTGCATTATGACATCATAATGGAATGTTACATTATGACATCATAATGGAATTTTGCATTATGACATCATAATGGAATGTTGCATTATGACATCATAATGGAATTTTACATAATGACATCATAATGGAATTTTGCATTATGACATCATAATGGAATTTTGCATTATGACATCATAATGGAATGTTGCATTATGACATCAAAATGGAATGTTACATTATGACATCATAATGGAATTTTGCATTATGACATCATAATGGAATGTTACATTATGACATCATAATGGAATTTTACATTATGACATCATAATGGAATTTTACACTATGACATCATAATGGAATGTTACATTATGACATCATAATGGAATTTTGCATTATGACATCATAATTGAATTTTACATTATGACATCATAATGGAATTTTGCATTATGACATCATAATGGAATGTTGCATTATGACATCATAATGGAATGTTACATTATGATATCATAATGGAATTTTGCATTATGACATCATAATGGAATTTTACATTATGACATCATAATGGAATTTTGCATTATGACATCATAATGGAATTTTACATTATGACATCATAATGGAATTTTGCATTATGACATCATAATGGAATTTTGCATTATGACATCATAATCGAATGTTACATTATGACATCATAATGGAATTTTGCATTATGACATCATAATGGAATGTTACATTATGACATCATAATGGAATTTTGCATTATGACATCATAATGGAATCTTACATTATGACATCATAATGGAATTTTGCATTATGATATCATAATGGAATGTTACATTATGACATCATAATGGAATTTTGCATTATGACATCATCATGGAATTTTACATTATGACATCATAATGGAATTTTGCATTATGGCATCATAATGGAGTTTTACATTATGACATCATAATGGAATTTTGCATTATGACATCATAATGGAATGTTACATTATGACATCATAATGGAATTTTGCATTATGACATCATAATGGAATTTTGCATTATGACATCATAATGGAATGTTACATTATGACATCATAATGGAATTTTGCATTATGACATCATAATGGAATTTTGCATTATGACATCATAATGGAATGTTGCATTATGACATCATAATGGAATTTTACATTATGACATCATAATGGAATTTTACATTATGACATCATAATGGAATGTTGCATTATGACATCATAATGGAATTTTACATTATGACATCATAATGGAATTTTACATTATGACATCATAATGGAATTTTGCATTATGACATCATAATGGAATTTCGCATTATGACATCATAATGGAATTTTACATTATGACATCATAATGGAATTTTGCATTATGACATCATAATGGAATTTTGCATTATGACATCATAATGGAATTTTGCATTATGACATCATAATGGAATTTTGCATTATGACATCATAATGGAATTTTGCATTATGACATCATAATGGAATGTTACATTATGACAACATAATGGAATGTTACATTATGACATCATAATGGAATTTTGCATTATGACATCATAATGGAATGTTACATTATGACATCATAATGGAATTTTGCATTATGACATCATAATGGAATGTTACATTATGACATCATAATGGAATTTTGCATTATGACATCATAATGGAATGTTGCATTATGACATCATAATGGAATTTTGCATTATGACATCATAATGAAATGTTACATTATGACATCATAATGGATTTTTACATTATGACATCATAATGGAATTTTACATTATGACATCATAATGGACTTTTGCATTATGACATCATAATGGAATTTTGCATTATGACATCATAATGGAAAGTTACATTATGACATCATAATGGAATTTGACATTATGACATCATAATGGAATTTTGCATTATGACATCATAATGGAATGTTACATTATGACATCATAAATGAATTTTACATTATGACATCATAATGGAATTTTACATTATGACATCATAATGGAATTTTGCATTATGACATCATAATGGAATGTTACATTATGACATCATAATGGAATTTTGCATTATGACATCATAATGGAATTTTGTATTATGACAGCATAATAGAATTTTACATTATGACATCATAATGGAATTTTGCATTATGACATCATAATGGAATTTTGCATTATGACATCATAATGGAATGTTACATTATGACATCATAATGAAATTTTACATTAGGACATCATAATGGAATGTTGCATTATGACATCATAATGGAATGTTACATTATGACATAATGGAATTTTGCATTATGACATCATAATGGAATTTTACATTATGACATCATAATGGAATTTTGCATTATGACATCATAATGGAATGTTACATTATGACATCATAATGGAATTTTGCATTATGACATCATAATGGGATTTTGCATTATGACATCATAATGGAATTTTGCATTATGACATCATAATGGAATTTTACATTATGACATCATAATGGAATTTTGCATTATGACATCATAATGGAATTTTGCATTATGACATCATAATGGAATGTTGCTTTATGACATCATAATGGAATTTTACATTATGACATCATAATGGAATTTTACATTATGAAATCATAATGGAATTTTGCATTATGACATCATAATGGAATGTTGCATTATGACATCATAATGGAATGTTGCATTATGACATCATAATGGAATGTTACATTATGACATCATAATGGAATTTTGCATTATGACATCATAATGGAATGTTGCTTTATGACATCATAATGGAATTTTACATTATGACATCATAATGGAATTTTGCATTATGACATCATTATGGAATTTTGCATTATGACATCATAATGGAATGTTACATTATGACATCATAATGGAATTTTACATTATGACATTGTAATGGAATTTTGCATTATCACATCATAATGGAATGTTACATTATGACATCATAATGGAATTTTGCATTATGACATCATAATGGAATTTTGCATTATGACATCATAATGGAATTTTACATTATGACATCATAATGGAATTTTGCATTATGACATCATAATGGAATGTTACATTATGACATCATAATGGAATTTTACATTATGACATCATAATGGAATTTTACATTATGACATCATAATGGAATTTTACATTATGACATCATAATGTAATTTTGCTTTATGACATCATAATGGAATGTTGCTTTATGACATCATAATGGAATTTTACATTATGACATCATAATGGAATGTTGCTTTATGACATCATAATGGAATTTTACATTATGACATCATAATGGAATGTTGCATTATGACATCATAATGGAATGTTGCATTATGACATCATAATGGAATGTTGCATTATGACATCATAATGGAATTTTGCATTATGACATCATAATGGAATTTTACATTATGACATCATAATGTAATTTTGCATTATGACATCATAATGGAATTTTACATTATGACATCATAATGTAATTTTGCATTATGACATCATAATGGAATTTTGCATTATGACATCATAATGGAATGTTGCTTTATGACATCATAATGGAATTTTACATTATGACATCATAATGGAATTTTACATTATGAAATCATAATG
The DNA here is from genome assembly GCF_035609145.1 of Eleutherodactylus coqui. Taxonomy (NCBI): domain Eukaryota; kingdom Metazoa; phylum Chordata; class Amphibia; order Anura; family Eleutherodactylidae; genus Eleutherodactylus; species Eleutherodactylus coqui. Next base: position 1,747,481 of record NW_027102368.1, read on the forward strand.
GAATTTTGCATTATGACATCATAATGGAATGTTGCATTATGACATCATAATGGAATGTTGCATTATGACATCATAATGGAATGTTACATTATGACATGATAATGGAATTTTGCATTATGACATCATAATGGAATGTTGCTTTATGACATCATAATGGAATGTTGCTTTATGACATCATAATGGAATTTTACATTATGACATCATAATGGAATTTTGCATTATGACATCATAATGGAATTTTGCATTATGACATCATAATGGAATGTTACATTATGACATCATAATGGAATTTTACATTATGACATCGTAATGGAATTTTGCATTATCACATCATAATGGAATGTTACATTATGACATCATAATGGAATTTTGCATTATGACATCATAATGGAATTTTGCATTATGACATCATAATGGAATTTTACATTATGACATCATAATGGAATTTTGCATTATGACATCATAATGGAATGTTACATTATGACATCATAATGGAATTTTACATTATGACATCATAATGGAATTTTACATTATGACATCATAATGGAATTTTGCATTATGACATCATAATGGAATGTTACATTATGACATCATAATGGAATTTTACATTATGACATCATAATGGAATTTTACATTATGACATCATAATGGAATTTTGCATTATGACATCATAATGGAATTTTGCATTATGACATCATAATGGAATGTTGCTTTATGACATCATAATGGAATTTTACATTATGACATCATAATGGAATGTTGCATTATGACATCATAATGGAATGTTACATTATGACATCATAATGGAATTTTGCATTATGACATCATAATGGAATTTTGCATTATGACATCATAATGGAATTTTGCATTATGACATCATAATGAAATTTTACATTATGACATCATTATGGAATTTTGCATTATGACATCATAATGGAATGTTACATTATGACATCATAATGGAATTTTACATTATGACATTGTAATGGAATTTTGCATTATCACATCATAATGGAATGTTACATTATGACATCATAATGGAATTTTGCATTATGACATCATAATGGAATTTTGCATTATGACATCATAATGGAATTTTACATTATGACATCATAATGGAATTTTGCATTATGACATCATAATGGAATGTTACATTATGACATCATAATGGAATTTTACATTATGACATCATAATGGAATTTTACATTATGACATCATAATGGAATTTTGCTTTATGACATCATAATGGAATGTTGCTTTATGACATCATAATGGAATTTTACATTATGACATCATAATGGAATGTTGCATTATGACATCATAATGGAATGTTGCATTATGACATCATAATGGAATGTTGCATTATGACATCATAATGGAATGTTACATTATGACATCATAATGGAATTTTGCATTATGACATCATAATGGAATTTTGCATTATGACATCATAATGGAATTTTGCATTATGACATCATAATGGAATTTTGCATTATGACATCATAATGGAATGTTGCATTATGACATCATAATGGAATTTTACATTATGACATCATAATGGAATTTTGCATTATGACATCATAATGGAATGTTACATTATGACATCATAATGGAATGTTGCATTATGACATCATAATGGAATGTTACATTATGACATCATAATGGAATGTTACATTATGACATCATAATGGAATGTTACATTATGACATCATAATGGAATTTTGCATTATGACATCATAATGGAATGTTGCATTATGACATCATAATGGAATGTTGCATTATGACATCATAATGGAATGTTACATTATGACATCATAATGGAATTTTGCATTATGACATCATAATGGAATGTTGCTTTATGACATCATAATGGAATGTTGCTTTATGACATCATAATGGAATTTTACATTATGACATCATAATGGAATTTTGCATTATGACATCATAATGGAATGTTACATTATGACATCATAATGGAATTTTACATTATGACATCGTAATGGAATTTTGCATTATGACATCATAATGGAATGTTACATTATGACATCATAATGGAATTTTGCATTATGACATCATAATGGAATTTTACATTATGACATCATAATGGAATTTTGCATTATGACATCATAATGGAATGTTACATTATGACATCATAATGGAATTTTACATTATGACATCATAATGGAATTTTACATTATGACATCATAATGGAATTTTGCATTATGACATCATAATGGAATGTTACATTATGACATCATAATGGAATTTTACATTATGACATCATAATGGAATTTTACATTATGACATCATAATGGAATTTTGCATTATGACATCATAATGGAATGTTGCTTTATGACATCATAATGGAATTTTACATTATGACATCATAATGGAATGTTGCATTATGACATCATAATGGAATGTTACATTATGACATCATAATGGAATTTTGCATTATGACATCATAATGGAATTTTGCATTATGACATCATAATGGAATTTTGCATTATGACATCATAATGAAATTTTACATTATGACATCATTATAGAATTTTGCATTATGACATCATAATGGAATGTTACATTATGACATCATAATGGAATTTTACATTATGACATTGTAATGGAATTTTGCATTATCACATCATAATGGAATGTTACATTATGACATCATAATGGAATTTTGCATTATGACATCATAATGGAATTTTGCATTATGACATCATAATGGAATGTTACATTATGACATCATAATGGAATTTTACATTATGACATCATAATGGAATTTTACATTATGACATCATAATGTAATTTTGCTTTATGACATCATAATGGAATGTTGCTTTATGACATCATAATGGAATGTTGCTTTATGACATCATAATGGAATTTTACATTATGACATCATAATGGAATGTTGCATTATGACATCATAATGGAATGTTGCATTATGACATCATAATGGAATGTAACATTATGACATCATAATGGAATTTTGCATTATGACATCATAATGGAATTTTGCATTATGACATCATAATGGAATTTTGCATTATGACATCATAATGGAATTTTGCATTATGACATCATAATGGAATGTTGCATTATGACATCATAATGGAATTTTACATTATGACATCATAATGGAATTTTGCATTATGACATCATAATGGAATGTTACATTATGACATCATAATGGAATTTTGCATTATGACATCATAATGGAATTTTGCATTATGACATCATAATGGAATTTTGCATTATGACATCATAATGTAATTTTGCATTATGACATCATAATGTAATTTTGCATTATGACATCATAATGGAATTTTGCATTATGACATCATAATGGAATGTTGCTTTATGACATCATAATGGAATTTTACATTATGACATCATAATGGAATTTTGCATTATGACATCATAATGGAATGTTACATTATGACATCATAATGGAATTTTGCATTATGACATCATAATGGAATGTTACATTATGACATCATAATGGAATGTTACATTATGACATCATAATGGAATTTTGCATTATGACATCATAATGGAATTTTGCATTATGACATCATAATGGAATTTTGCATTATGACATCATAATGGAATTTTACATTATGACATCATAATGTAATTTTGCATTATGACATCATAATGGAATTTTGCATTATGACATCATAATGGAATGTTGCTTTATGACATCATAATGGAATTTTGCATTATGACATCATAATGGAATGTTACATTATGACATCATAATGGAATTTTACATTATGACATCATAATGGAATTTTACATTATGACATCATAATGGAATTTTGCTTTATGACATCATAATGGAATGTTGCTTTATGACATCATAATGGAATTTTACATTATGACATCATAATGGAATGTTGCATTATGACATCATAATGGAATGTTGCATTATGACATCATAATGGAATTTTGCATTATGACATCATAATGGAATTTTGCATTATGACATCATAATGGAATTTTGCATTATGACATCATAATGGAATTTTGCATTATGACATCATAATGGAATTTTGCATTATGACATCATAATGGAATGTTACATTATGACATCATAATGGAATTTTGCATTATGACATCATAATGGAATGTTGCATTATGACATCATAATGGAATTTTACATAATGACATCATAATGGAATTTTGCATTATGACATCATAATGGAATTTTGCATTATGACATCATAATGGAATGTTGCATTATGACATCAAAATGGAATGTTACATTATGACATCATAATGGAATTTTGCATTATGACATCATAATGGAATGTTACATTATGACATCATAATGGAATTTTACATTATGACATCATAATGGAATTTTACACTATGACATCATAATGGAATGTTACATTATGACATCATAATGGAATTTTGCATTATGACATCATAATTGAATTTTACATTATGACATCATAATGGAATTTTGCATTATGACATCATAATGGAATGTTGCATTATGACATCATAATGGAATGTTACATTATGATATCATAATGGAATTTTGCATTATGACATCATAATGGAATTTTACATTATGACATCATAATGGAATTTTGCATTATGACATCATAATGGAATTTTACATTATGACATCATAATGGAATTTTGCATTATGACATCATAATGGAATTTTGCATTATGACATCATAATCGAATGTTACATTATGACATCATAATGGAATTTTGCATTATGACATCATAATGGAATGTTACATTATGACATCATAATGGAATTTTGCATTATGACATCATAATGGAATCTTACATTATGACATCATAATGGAATTTTGCATTATGATATCATAATGGAATGTTACATTATGACATCATAATGGAATTTTGCATTATGACATCATCATGGAATTTTACATTATGACATCATAATGGAATTTTGCATTATGGCATCATAATGGAGTTTTACATTATGACATCATAATGGAATTTTGCATTATGACATCATAATGGAATGTTACATTATGACATCATAATGGAATTTTGCATTATGACATCATAATGGAATTTTGCATTATGACATCATAATGGAATGTTACATTATGACATCATAATGGAATTTTGCATTATGACATCATAATGGAATTTTGCATTATGACATCATAATGGAATGTTGCATTATGACATCATAATGGAATTTTACATTATGACATCATAATGGAATTTTACATTATGACATCATAATGGAATGTTGCATTATGACATCATAATGGAATTTTACATTATGACATCATAATGGAATTTTACATTATGACATCATAATGGAATTTTGCATTATGACATCATAATGGAATTTCGCATTATGACATCATAATGGAATTTTACATTATGACATCATAATGGAATTTTGCATTATGACATCATAATGGAATTTTGCATTATGACATCATAATGGAATTTTGCATTATGACATCATAATGGAATTTTGCATTATGACATCATAATGGAATTTTGCATTATGACATCATAATGGAATGTTACATTATGACAACATAATGGAATGTTACATTATGACATCATAATGGAATTTTGCATTATGACATCATAATGGAATGTTACATTATGACATCATAATGGAATTTTGCATTATGACATCATAATGGAATGTTACATTATGACATCATAATGGAATTTTGCATTATGACATCATAATGGAATGTTGCATTATGACATCATAATGGAATTTTGCATTATGACATCATAATGAAATGTTACATTATGACATCATAATGGATTTTTACATTATGACATCATAATGGAATTTTACATTATGACATCATAATGGACTTTTGCATTATGACATCATAATGGAATTTTGCATTATGACATCATAATGGAAAGTTACATTATGACATCATAATGGAATTTGACATTATGACATCATAATGGAATTTTGCATTATGACATCATAATGGAATGTTACATTATGACATCATAAATGAATTTTACATTATGACATCATAATGGAATTTTACATTATGACATCATAATGGAATTTTGCATTATGACATCATAATGGAATGTTACATTATGACATCATAATGGAATTTTGCATTATGACATCATAATGGAATTTTGTATTATGACAGCATAATAGAATTTTACATTATGACATCATAATGGAATTTTGCATTATGACATCATAATGGAATTTTGCATTATGACATCATAATGGAATGTTACATTATGACATCATAATGAAATTTTACATTAGGACATCATAATGGAATGTTGCATTATGACATCATAATGGAATGTTACATTATGACATAATGGAATTTTGCATTATGACATCATAATGGAATTTTACATTATGACATCATAATGGAATTTTGCATTATGACATCATAATGGAATGTTACATTATGACATCATAATGGAATTTTGCATTATGACATCATAATGGGATTTTGCATTATGACATCATAATGGAATTTTGCATTATGACATCATAATGGAATTTTACATTATGACATCATAATGGAATTTTGCATTATGACATCATAATGGAATTTTGCATTATGACATCATAATGGAATGTTGCTTTATGACATCATAATGGAATTTTACATTATGACATCATAATGGAATTTTACATTATGAAATCATAATGGAATTTTGCATTATGACATCATAATGGAATGTTGCATTATGACATCATAATGGAATGTTGCATTATGACATCATAATGGAATGTTACATTATGACATCATAATGGAATTTTGCATTATGACATCATAATGGAATGTTGCTTTATGACATCATAATGGAATTTTACATTATGACATCATAATGGAATTTTGCATTATGACATCATTATGGAATTTTGCATTATGACATCATAATGGAATGTTACATTATGACATCATAATGGAATTTTACATTATGACATTGTAATGGAATTTTGCATTATCACATCATAATGGAATGTTACATTATGACATCATAATGGAATTTTGCATTATGACATCATAATGGAATTTTGCATTATGACATCATAATGGAATTTTACATTATGACATCATAATGGAATTTTGCATTATGACATCATAATGGAATGTTACATTATGACATCATAATGGAATTTTACATTATGACATCATAATGGAATTTTACATTATGACATCATAATGGAATTTTGCTTTATGACATCATAATGGAATGTTGCTTTATGACATCATAATGGAATTTTACATTATGACATCATAATGGAATGTTGCATTATGACATCATAATGGAATGTTGCATTATGACATCATAATGGAATGTTGCATTATGACATCATAATGGAATGTTACATTATGACATCATAATGGAATTTTGCATTATGACATCATAATGGAATTTTGCATTATGACATCATAATGGAATTTTGCATTATGACATCATAATGGAATGTTGCATTATGACATCATAATGGAATTTTACATTATGACATCATAATGGAATTTTGCATTATGACATCATAATGGAATGTTACATTATGACATCATAATGGAATGTTGCATTATGACATCATAATGGAATGTTACATTATGACATCATAATGGAATGTTACATTATGACATCATAATGGAATGTTACATTATGACATCATAATGGAATTTTGCATTATGACATCATAATGGAATGTTGCATTATGACATCATAATGGAATGTTGCATTATGACATCATAATGGAATGTTACATTATGACATCATAATGGAATTTTGCATTATGACATCATAATGGAATGTTGCTTTATGACATCATAATGGAATGTTGCTTTATGACATCATAATGGAATTTTACATTATGACATCATAATGGAATTTTGCATTATGACATCATAATGGAATGTTACATTATGACATCATAATGGAATTTTACATTATGACATCGTAATGGAATTTTGCATTATCACATCATAATGGAATGTTACATTATGACATCATAATGGAATTTTACATTATGACATCATAATGGAATTTTACATTATGACATCATAATGGAATTTTGCATTATGACATCATAATGGAATGTTGCTTTATGACATCATAATGGAATTTTACATTATGACATCATAATGGAATGTTGCATTATGACATCATAATGGAATGTTACATTATGACATCATAATGGAATTTTGCATTATGACATCATAATGGAATTTTGCATTATGACATCATAATGGAATTTTGCATTATGACATCATAATGAAATTTTACATTATGACATCATTATGGAATTTTGCATTATGACATCATAATGGAATGTTACATTATGACATCATAATGGAATTTTACATTATGACATTGTAATGGAATTTTGCATTATCACATCATAATGGAATGTTACATTATGACATCATAATGGAATTTTGCATTATGACATCATAATGGAATTTTGCATTATGACATCATAATGGAATGTTACATTATGACATCATAATGGAATTTTACATTATGACATCATAATGGAATTTTACATTATGACATCATAATGTAATTTTGCTTTATGACATCATAATGGAATGTTGCTTTATGACATCATAATGGAATGTTGCTTTATGACATCATAATGGAATTTTACATTATGACATCATAATGGAATGTTGCATTATGACATCATAATGGAATGTTGCATTATGACATCATAATGGAATGTAACATTATGACATCATAATGGAATTTTGCATTATGACATCATAATGGAATTTTGCATTATGACATCATAATGGAATTTTGCATTATGACATCATAATGGAATTTTGCATTATGACATCATAATGGAATGTTGCATTATGACATCATAATGGAATTTTACATTATGACATCATAATGGAATTTTGCATTATGACATCATAATGGAATGTTACATTATGACATCATAATGGAATTTTGCATTATGACATCATAATGGAATTTTGCATTATGACATCATAATGGAATTTTGCATTATGACATCATAATGTAATTTTGCATTATGACATCATAATGTAATTTTGCATTATGACATCATAATGGAATTTTGCATTATGACATCATAATGGAATGTTGCTTTATGACATCATAATGGAATTTTACATTATGACATCATAATGGAATTTTGCATTATGACATCATAATGGAATGTTACATTATGACATCATAATGGAATTTTGCATTATGACATCATAATGGAATGTTACATTATGACATCATAATGGAATGTTACATTATGACATCATAATGGAATTTTGCATTATGACATCATAATGGAATTTTGCATTATGACATCATAATGGAATTTTGCATTATGACATCATAATGGAATTTTACATTATGACATCATAATGTAATTTTGCATTATGACATCATAATGGAATTTTGCATTATGACATCATAATGGAATGTTGCTTTATGACATCATAATGGAATTTTACATTATGACATCATAATGGAATTTTGCATTATGACATCATAATGGAATGTTACATTATGACATCATAATGGAATTTTACATTATGACATCATAATATAATTTTGCATTATGACATCATAATGGAATTTTACATTATGATATCATAATGGAATTTTGCATTATGACATCATAATGGAATTTCGCATTATGACATCATAATGGAATGTTGCATTATGACATCATAATGGAATGTTACATTATGACATCATAATGGAATTTTGCATTATGACATCATAATGGAATGTTGCTTTATGACATCATAATGGAATTTTACATTATGACATCATAATGGAATTTTGCATTATGACATCATAATTGAATGTTACATTATGACATCATAATGGAATTTTACATTATGACATCGTAATGGAATTTTGCATTATGACATCATAATGGAATGTTACATTATGACATCATAATGGAATTTTGCATTATGACATCGTAACGGAATTTTGCATTATGACATCATAACGGAATGTTACATTATGACATCATACTGGAATTTTGCATTATGACATCATAACGGAATGTTGCTTTATGACATCATAACGGAATGTTGCATTATGACATCATAATGGAATTTTGCATTATGACATCATAATGGAATGTTGCATTATGACATCATAATGGAATGTTGCATTATGACATCATAATGGAATGTTACATTATGACATCATAATGGAATTTTGCATTATGACATCATAATGGAATGTTGCATTATGACGTCATAATGGAATGTTACATTATGACATCATAATGGAATTTTGCATTATGACATCATAATGGAATGTTGCTTTATGACATCATAATGGAATTTTACATTATGACATCGTAATGGAATTTTGCATTATGACATCATAATGGAATGTTACATTATGACATCATAATGGAATTTTACATTATGACATCGTAACGGAATTTTGCATTATGACATCATAACGGAATGTTACATTATGACATCATAACGGAATGTTACATTATGACATCATAATGGAATTTTGCATTATGACATCATAACGGAATGTTGCTTTATGACATCATAACGGAATGTTGCATTATGACATCATAATGGAATGTTGCATTATGACATCATAACGGAATGTTGCTTTATGACATCATAACGGAATGTTGCATTATGACATCATAATGGAATTTTGCATTATGACATCATAATGGAATGTTGCATTATGACATCATAATGGAATGTTGCATTATGACATCATAATGGAATGTTGCATTATGACGTCATAATGGAATGTTACATTATGACATCATAATGGAATTTTGCATTATGACATCATAATGGAATGTTGCTTTATGACATCATAATGGAATTTTACATTATGACATCGTAATGGAATTTTGCATTATGACATCATAATGGAATGTTACATTATGACATCATAATGGAATTTTACATTATGACATCGTAATGGAATTTTGCATTATGACATCATAATGGAATGTTACATTATGACATCATAATGGAATTTTACATTATGACATCGTAACGGAATTTTGCATTATGACATCATAACGGAATGTTACATTATGACATCATAATGGAATTTTGCATTATGACATCATAACGGAATGTTGCTTTATGACATCATAATGGAATGTTGCATTATGACATCATAATGGAATGTTGCATTATGACATCATAATGGAATGTTACATTATGACATCATAATGGAATTTTGCATTATGACATCATAATGGAATTTTGCATTATGACATCATAATGGAATGTTGCATTATGACATCATAATGGAATTTTACATTATGACATCATAATGGAATTTTGCATTATGACATCATAATGGAATGTTACATTATGACATCATAATGGAATTTTACATTATGACATTGTAATGGAATTTTGCATTATCACATCATAATGGAATGTTACATTATGACATCATAATGGAATTTTGCATTATGACATCATAATGGAATTTTGCATTATGACATCATAATGGAATTTTACATTATGACATCATAATGGAATTTTGCATTATGACATCATAATGGAATGTTACATTATGACATCATAATGGAATTTTACATTATGACATCATAATGGAATTTTACATTATGACATCATAATGGAATTTTGCTTTATGACATCATAATGGAATGTTGCTTTATGACATCATAATGGAATTTTACATTATGACATCATAATGGAATGTTGCATTATGACATCATAATGGAATGTTGCATTATGACATCATAATGGAATTTTGCATTATGACATCATAATGGAATTTTGCATTATGACATCATAATGGAATTTTGCATTATGACATCATAACGGAATGTTGCTTTATGACATCATAATGGAATTTTGCATTATGACATCATAATGGAATGTTACATTATGACATCATAATGGAATGTTGCATTATGACATCATAATGGAATGTTGCATTATGACATCATAATGGAATGTTACATTATGACATCATAATGGAATTTTGCATTATGACATCATAATGGAATGTTACATTATGACATCATAATGGAATGTTGCATTATGACATCATAATGGAATTTTACATTATGACATCATAATGGAATGTTACATTATGACATCATAATGGAATGTTACATTATGACATCATAATGGAATGTTACATTATGACATCATAATGGAATTTTGCATTATGACATCATAATGGGATTTTGCATTATGACATCATAATGGAATTTTGCATTATGACATCATAATGGAATTTTACATTATGACATCATAATGGAATTTTGCATTATGACATCATAATGGAATTTTGCATTATGACATCATAATGGAATGTTGCTTTATGACATCATAATGGAATTTTACATTATGACATCATAATGGAATTTTACATTATGAAATCATAATGGAATTTTGCATTATGACATCATAATGGAATGTTGCATTATGACATCATAATGGAATGTTGCATTATGACATCATAATGGAATGTTACATTATGACATCATAATGGAATTTTGCATTATGACATCATAATGGAATGTTGCTTTATGACATCATAATGGAATTTTACATTATGACATCATAATGGAATTTTGCATTATGACATCATAATGGAATGTTACATTATGACATCATAATGGAATTTTACATTATGACATCGTAATGGAATTTTGCATTATCACATCATAATGGAATGTTACATTATGACATCATAATGGAATTTTGCATTATGACATCATAATGGAATTTTGCATTATGACATCATAATGGAATTTTACATTATGACATCATAATGGAATTTTGCATTATGACATCATAATGGAATGTTACATTATGACATCATAATGGAATTTTGCATTATGACATCATAATGGAATTTTGCATTATGACATCATAATGGAATTTTGCATTATGACATCATAATGGAATTTTACATTATGACATCATAATGTAATTTTGCATTATGACATCATAATGGAATTTTGCATTATGACATCATAATGGAATTTTGCATTATGACATCATAATGGAATGTTGCTTTATGACATCATAATGGAATTTTACATTATGACATCATAATGGAATTTTACATTATGAAATCATAATGGAATTTTGCATTATGACATCATAATGGAATGTTGCATTATGACATCATAATGGAATGTTGCATTATGACATCATAATGGAATGTTACATTATGACATCATAATGGAATTTTGCATTATGACATCATAATGGAATGTTGCTTTATGACATCATAATGGAATGTTGCTTTATGACATCATAATGGAATTTTACATTATGACATCATAATGGAATTTTGCATTATGACATCATAATGGAATTTTGCATTATGACATCATAATGGAATGTTACATTATGACATCATAATGGAATTTTACATTATGACATCGTAATGGAATTTTGCATTATCACATCATAATGGAATGTTACATTATGACATCATAATGGAATTTTGCATTATGACATCATAATGGAATTTTGCATTATGACATCATAATGGAATTTTACATTATGACATCATAATGGAATTTTGCATTATAACATCATAATGGAATGTTACATTATGACATCATAATGGAATTTTACATTATGACATCATAATGGAATTTTACATTATGACATCATAATGGAATTTTGCATTATGACATCATAATGGAATGTTACATTATGACATCATAATGGAATTTTACATTATGACATCATAATGGAATTTTACATTATGACATCATAATGGAATTTTGCATTATGACATCATAATGGAATTTTGCATTATGACATCATAATGGAATGTTGCTTTATGACATCATAATGGAATTTTACATTATGACATCATAATGGAATGTTGCATTATGACATCATAATGGAATGTTACATTATGACATCATAATGGAATTTTGCATTATGACATCATAATGGAATTTTGCATTATGACATCATAATGGAATTTTGCATTATGACATCATAATGAAATTTTACATTATGACATCATTATGGAATTTTGCATTATGACATCATAATGGAATGTTACATTATGACATCATAATGGAATTTTACATTATGACATTGTAATGGAATTTTGCATTATCACATCATAATGGAATGTTACATTATGACATCATAATGGAATTTTGCATTATGACATCATAATGGAATTTTGCATTATGACATCATAATGGAATTTTACATTATGACATCATAATGGAATTTTGCATTATGACATCATAATGGAATGTTACATTATGACATCATAATGGAATTTTACATTATGACATCATAATGGAATTTTACATTATGACATCATAATGGAATTTTGCTTTATGACATCATAATGGAATGTTGCTTTATGACATCATAATGGAATGTTGCATTATGACATCATAATGGAATGTTGCATTATGACATCATAATGGAATGTTGCATTATGACATCATAATGGAATGTTACATTATGACATCATAATGGAATTTTGCATTATGACATCATAATGGAATTTTGCATTATGACATCATAATGGAATTTTGCATTATGACATCATAATGGAATTTTGCATTATGACATCATAATGGAATGTTGCATTATGACATCATAATGGAATTTTACATTATGACATCATAATGGAATTTTGCATTATGACATCATAATGGAATGTTACATTATGACATCATAATGGAATGTTGCATTATGACATCATAATGGAATGTTACATTATGACATCATAATGGAATGTTACATTATGACATCATAATGGAATGTTACATTATGACATCATAATGGAATTTTGCATTATGACATCATAATGGAATGTTGCATTATGACATCATAATGGAATGTTGCATTATGACATCATAATGGAATGTTACATTATGACATCATAATGGAATTTTGCATTATGACATCATAATGGAATGTTGCTTTATGACATCATAATGGAATGTTGCTTTATGACATCATAATGGAATTTTACATTATGACATCATAATGGAATTTTGCATTATGACATCATAATGGAATGTTACATTATGACATCATAATGGAATTTTACATTATGACATCGTAATGGAATTTTGCATTATCACATCATAATGGAATGTTACATTATGACATCATAATGGAATTTTGCATTATGACATCATAATGGAATTTTGCATTATGACATCATAATGGAATTTTACATTATGACATCATAATGGAATTTTGCATTATGACATCATAATGGAATGTTACATTATGACATCATAATGGAATTTTACATTATGACATCATAATGGAATTTTACATTATGACATCATAATGGAATTTTGCATTATGACATCATAATGGAATGTTACATTATGACATCATAATGGAATTTTACATTATGACATCATAATGGAATTTTACATTATGACATCATAATGGAATTTTGCATTATGACATCATAATGGAATGTTGCTTTATGACATCATAATGGAATTTTACATTATGACATCATAATGGAATGTTGCATTATGACATCATAATGGAATGTTACATTATGACATCATAATGGAATTTTGCATTATGACATCATAATGGAATTTTGCATTATGACATCATAATGGAATTTTGCATTATGACATCATAATGAAATTTTACATTATGACATCATTATGGAATTTTGCATTATGACATCATAATGGAATGTTACATTATGACATCATAATGGAATTTTACATTATGACATTGTAATGGAATTTTGCATTATCACATCATAATGGAATGTTACATTATGACATCATAATGGAATTTTGCATTATGACATCATAATGGAATTTTGCATTATGACATCATAATGGAATTTTACATTATGACATCATAATGGAATTTTGCTTTATGACATCATAATGGAATGTTGCTTTATGACATCATAATGGAATTTTACATTATGACATCATAATGGAATGTTGCATTATGACATCATAATGGAATGTTGCATTATGACATCATAATGGAATGTTGCATTATGACATCATAATGGAATGTAACATTATGACATCATAATGGAATTTTGCATTATGACATCATAATGGAATTTTGCATTATGACATCATAATGGAATTTTGCATTATGACATCATAATGGAATTTTGCATTATGACATCATAATGGAATGTTGCATTATGACATCATAATGGAATTTTACATTATGACATCATAATGGAATTTTGCATTATGACATCATAATGGAATGTTACATTATGACATCATAATGGAATTTTGCATTATGACATCATAATGGAATTTTGCATTATGACATCATAATGGAATTTTGCATTATGACATCATAATGTAATTTTGCATTATGACATCATAATGTAATTTTGCATTATGACATCATAATGGAATTTTGCATTATGACATCATAATGGAATGTTGCTTTATGACATCATAATGGAATTTTACATTATGACATCATAATGGAATTTTGCATTATGACATCATAATGGAATGTTACATTATGACATCATAATGGAATGTTGCATTATGACATCATAATGGAATGTTACATTATGACATCATAATGGAATGTTACATTATGACATCATAATGGAATTTTGCATTATGACATCATAATGGAATTTTGCATTATGACATCATAATGGAATTTTGCATTATGACATCATAATGGAATTTTACATTATGACATCATAATGTAATTTTGCATTATGACATCATAATGGAATTTTGCATTATGACATCATAATGGAATGTTGCTTTATGACATCATAATGGAATTTTACATTATGACATCATAATGGAATTTTACATTATGAAATCATAATGGAATTTTGCATTATGACATCATAATGGAATGTTACATTATGACATCATAATGGAATTTTACATTATGACATCATAATGGAATTTTGCATTATGACATCATAATGGAATGTTACATTATGACATCATAATGGAATTTTACATTATGACATCATAATGGAATTTTACATTATGACATCATAATGGAATTTTGCATTATGACATCATAATGGAATTTTGCATTATGACATCATAATGGAATGTTGCTTTATGACATCATAATGGAATTTTACATTATGACATCATAATGGAATGTTGCATTATGACATCATAATGGAATGTTACATTATGACATCATAATGGAATTTTGCATTATGACATCATAATGGAATTTTGCATTATGACATCATAATGGAATTTTGCATTATGACATCATAATGAAATTTTACATTATGACATCATTATGGAATTTTGCATTATGACATCATAATGGAATGTTACATTATGACATCATAATGGAATTTTACATTATGACATTGTAATGGAATTTTGCATTATCACATCATAATGGAATGTTACATTATGACATCATAATGGAATTTTGCATTATGACATCATAATGGAATTTTGCATTATGACATCATAATGGAATTTTACATTATGACATCATAATGGAATTTTGCATTATGACATCATAATGGAATGTTACATTATGACATCATAATGGAATTTTACATTATGACATCATAATGGAATTTTGCTTTATGACATCATAATGGAATGTTACATTATGACATCATAATGGAATGTTGCATTATGACATCATAATGGAATGTTACATTATGACATCATAATGGAATGTTACATTATGACATCATAATGGAATGTTACATTATGACATCATAATGGAATTTTGCATTATGACATCATAATGGAATGTTGCATTATGACATCATAATGGAATGTTGCATTATGACATCATAATGGAATGTTACATTATGACATCATAATGGAATTTTGCATTATGACATCATAATGGAATGTTGCTTTATGACATCATAATGGAATGTTGCTTTATGACATCATAATGGAATTTTGCATTATGACATCATAATGGAATGTTGCTTTATGACATCATAATGGAATGTTACATTATGACATCATAATGGAATTTTACATTATGACATCGTAATGGAATTTTGCATTATCACATCATAATGGAATGTTACATTATGACATCATAATGGAATTTTGCATTATGACATCATAATGGAATTTTGCATTATGACATCATAATGGAATTTTACATTATGACATCATAATGGAATTTTGCATTATGACATCATAATGGAATGTTACATTATGACATCATAATGGAATTTTACATTATGACATCATAATGGAATGTTGCATTATGACATCATAATGGAATGTTACATTATGACATCATAATGGAATTTTGCATTATGACATCATAATGGAATTTTGCATTATGACATCATAATGGAATTTTGCATTATGACATCATAATGAAATTTTACATTATGACATCATTATGGAATTTTGCATTATGACATCATAATGGAATGTTACATTATGACATCATAATGGAATGTTGCATTATGACATCATAATGGAATGTTGCATTATGACATCATAATGGAATGTTACATTATGACATCATAATGGAATGTTACATTATGACATCATTATGGAATGTTGCATTATGACATCATAATGGAATTTTACATTATGACATCATAATGGAATTTTGCATTATGACATCATAATGGAATTTTGCATTATGACATCGTAATGGAATTTTACATTATGACATCGTAATGGAATTTTGCATTATGACATCATAATGGAATGTTGCATTATGACATCATAATGGAATGTTACATTATGACATCATAATGGAATGTTGCATTATGACATCATAATGGAATGTTACATTATGACATCATAATGGAATTTTGCATTATGACATCATAATGGAATGTTGCATTATGACATCATAATGGAATTTTACATTATGACATCGTAATGGAATTTTGCATTATGACATCGTAATGGAATGTTACATTATGACATCATAATGGAATTTTACATTATGACATCGTAATGGAATTTTGCATTATGACATCATAATGGAATGTTACATTATGACATCATAATGGAATTTTACATTATGACATCGTAACGGAATTTTGCATTATGACATCATAACGGAATGTTACATTATGACATCATAATGGAATTTTGCATTATGACATCATAACGGAATGTTGCTTTATGACATCATAATGGAATTTTGCATTATGACATCATAATGGAATGTTACATTATGACATCATAATGGAATGTTGCATTATGACATCATAATGGAATTTTACATTATGACATCATAATGGAATGTTACATTATGACATCATAATGGAATGTTACATTATGACATCATAATGGAATGTTACATTATGACATCATAATGGAATTTTGCATTATGACATCATAATGGGATTTTGCATTATGACATCATAATGGAATTTTGCATTATGACATCATAATGGAATTTTACATTATGACATCATAATGGAATTTTGCATTATGACATCATAATGGAATTTTGCATTATGACATCATAATGGAATGTTGCTTTATGACATCATAATGGAATTTTACATTATGACATCATAATGGAATTTTACATTATGAAATCATAATGGAATTTTGCATTATGACATCATAATGGAATGTTGCATTATGACATCATAATGGAATGTTGCATTATGACATCATAATGGAATGTTACATTATGACATCATAATGGAATTTTGCATTATGACATCATAATGGAATGTTGCTTTATGACATCATAATGGAATTTTACATTATGACATCATAATGGAATTTTGCATTATGACATCATAATGGAATGTTACATTATGACATCATAATGGAATTTTACATTATGACATCGTAATGGAATTTTGCATTATCACATCATAATGGAATGTTACATTATGACATCATAATGGAATTTTGCATTATGACATCATAATGGAATTTTGCATTATGACATCATAATGGAATTTTACATTATGACATCATAATGGAATTTTGCATTATGACATCATAATGGAATGTTACATTATGACATCATAATGGAATTTTGCATTATGACATCATAATGGAATTTTGCATTATGACATCATAATGGAATTTTGCATTATGACATCATAATGGAATTTTACATTATGACATCATAATGTAATTTTGCATTATGACATCATAATGGAATTTTGCATTATGACATCATAATGGAATGTTGCTTTATGACATCATAATGGAATTTTACATTATGACATCATAATGGAATTTTACATTATGAAATCATAATGGAATTTTGCATTATGACATCATAATGGAATGTTGCATTATGACATCATAATGGAATGTTGCATTATGACATCATAATGGAATGTTACATTATGACATCATAATGGAATTTTGCATTATGACATCATAATGGAATGTTGCTTTATGACATCATAATGGAATGTTGCTTTATGACATCATAATGGAATTTTACATTATGACATCATAATGGAATTTTGCATTATGACATCATAATGGAATTTTGCATTATGACATCATAATGGAATGTTACATTATGACATCATAATGGAATTTTACATTATGACATCGTAATGGAATTTTGCATTATCACATCATAATGGAATGTTACATTATGACATCATAATGGAATTTTGCATTATGACATCATAATGGAATTTTGCATTATGACATCATAATGGAATTTTACATTATGACATCATAATGGAATTTTACATTATGACATCATAATGGAATTTTGCATTATGACATCATAATGGAACTTTACATTATGACATCATAATGGAATTTTGCATTATGACATCATAATGGAACTTTACATTATGACATCATAATGGAATGTTACATTATGACATCATAATGGAATTTTGCATTATGACATCATAATGGAGTTTTACATTATGACATCATAATGGAATTTTGCATTATGACATCATAATGGAATTTTACATTATGACATCATAATGGAATTTTGCATTATGACATCATAATGGAATGTTGCATTATGACATCATAATGGAATGTTACATTATGACATCATAATGGAATTTTGCATTATGACATCATAATGGAATTTTACATAATGACATCATAATGGAATTTTGCATTATGACATCATAATAGAATATTGCATTATGACATCATAATGGAATTTTGCATTATGACATCATAATGGAATGTTACATTATGACATCATAATGGAATGTTGCATTATGACATCATAATGGAATGTTGCATTATGACATCATAATGGAATGTTACATTATGACATCATAATGGAATTTTGCATTATGACATCATAATGGAATGTTGCTTTATGACATCATAATGGAATGTTACATTATGACATTATAATGGAATTTTACATTATGACATCGTAATGGAATTTTGCATTATGACATCATAATGGAATGTTACATTATGACATCATAATGGAATTTTGCATTATGACATAATAATGAAATTTTGCATTATGACATCATAATGGAATGTTGCATTATGACATCATAATGGAATTTTGCATTATGACATCATAATAGAATGTTGCATTATGACATCATAATGGAATTTTGCATTATGACATCATAATGGAATGTTGCATTATGACATCATAATGGAATGTTGCATTATGACATCATAATGGAATGTTACATTATGACATCATAATGGAATGTTGCTTTATGACATCATAATGGAATTTTACATTATGACATCATGATGGAATTTTGCATTATGACATCATAATGGAATGTTACATTATGACATCATAATGGAATGTTACATTATGACATCATAATGGAATTTTACATTATGACATCATAATGGAATTTTGCATTATGACATCATAATGGAATGTTACATTATGACATCATAATGGAATTTTACATTATGACATCATAATCGAATTTTGCATTATGACATCATAATGGAATGTTACATTATGACATCATAATGGAATGTTACATTATGACATCATAATGGAATTTTACATTATGACATCATGGAATTTTGTATTATGACATCATAATGGAATGTTACATTATGACATCATAATGGAATTTTGCATTATGACATCATAATGGAATGTTACATTATGACATCATAATAGAATTTTACATCATGACATCATAATGGAATTTCGCATTATGACATCATAATGGAATTTTACATTATGACATCATAATGGAATTTTGCATTATGACATCATAATGGAATTTTACATTATGACATCATAATGGAATGTTACATTATGACATCATAATGGAATTTTACATTATGACATCATAATGGAATTTTGCATTATGACATCATAATGGAACTTTACATTATGACATCATAATGGAATTTTGCATTATGACATCATAATGGAATTTTACATTATGACATCATAATGGAATTTTACATTATGACATCATAATGGAATTTTGCATTATGACATCATAACGGAATGTTACATTATGACATCATAATGGAATTTTGCATTATGACATCATAATGGAATGTTACATTATGACATCATAATGGAATTTTACATTATGACATCATAATGGAATTTTACATTATGACATCATAATGGAATTTTGCATTATGACATCATAATGGAATTTTGCATTATGACATCATAATGGAATGTTGCTTTATGACATCATAATGGAATTTTACATTATGACATCATAATGGAATGTTGCATTATGACATCATAATGGAATGTTACATTATGACATCATAATGGAATTTTGCATTATGACATCATAATGGAATTTTGCATTATGACATCATAATGGAATTTTGCATTATGACATCATAATGAAATTTTACATTATGACATCATTATGGAATTTTGCATTATGACATCATAATGGAATGTTACATTATGACATCATAATGGAATTTTACATTATGACATTGTAATGGAATTTTGCATTATCACATCATAATGGAATGTTACATTATGACATCATAATGGAATTTTGCATTATGACATCATAATGGAATGTTACATTATGACATCATAATGGAATTTTGCATTATTACATCATAATGGAATGTTACATTATGACATCATAATGGAATGTTGCATTATGACATCAGAATGGAATGTTGCATTATGACATCATAATGGAATGTTGCATTATGACATCATAATGGAATGTTACATTATGACATCATAATGGAATTTTGCATTATGACATCATAATGGAATGTTACATTATGACATCATAATGGAATTTTGCATTATGACATCATAATGGAATGTTGCATTATGACATCATAATGGAATTTTGCATTATGACATCATAATGGAATGTTACATTATGACATCATAATGGAATTTTGCATTATGACATCATAATGGAATGTTACATTATGACATCATAATGGATTTTTACATTATGACATCATAATGGAATTTTACATTATGACATCATAATGGACTTTTGCATTATGACATTATAATGGAATTTTGCATTATGACATCATAATGGAAAGTTACATTATGACATCATAATGGAATTTGACATTATGACATCATAATGGAATTTTGCATTATGACATCATAATGGAATTTTGCATTATGACATCATAATGGACTTTTGCATTATGACATCATAATGGAATTTTGCATTATGACATCATAATAGAATTTTACATTGTGACATCATAATCGAATTTTGCATTATGACATCATAATGGAATGTTACATTATGACATCATAATAGAATGTTACATTATGACTTCATAATGGAATGTTACATTATGACATCATAATGGAATTTTACATTATGACATCATGGAATTTTGTATTATGACATCATAATGGAATGTTACATTATGACATCATAATGGAATTTTGCATTATGACATCATAATGGAATATTGCATTATGACATCATAATGGAATTTTACATTATGACATCATAATGGAATTTTGCATTATGACATCATAATGGAATTTTACATTATGACATCATAATGGAATGTTACATTATGACATCATAATGGAATTTTACATTATGACATCATAATGGAATTTTGCATTATGACATCATAATGGAACTTTACATTATGACATCATAATGGAATTTTGCATTATGACATCATAATGGAACTTTACATTATGACATCATAATGGAATGTTACATTATGACATCATAATGGAATTTTGCATTATGACATCATAATGGAGTTTTACATTGACATCATAATGGAATTTTGCATTATGACATCATAATGGAATGTTACATTATGACATCATAATGGAATTTTGCATTATGACATCATAATGGAATTTTACATAATGACATCATAATGGAATTTTGCATTATGACATCATAATAGAATATTGCGTTATGACATCATAATGGAATTTTGCATTATGACATCATAATGGAATGTTACATTATGACATCATAATGGAATTTTACATTATGACATCATAATGGAATTTTACATTATGACATCATAATGGAATGTTGCATTATGACATCATAATGGAATTTTGCATTATGACATCATAATGGAATGTTACATTATGACATCATAATGGAATTTTGCATTATGACATCATAATGGAATTTTGCATTATGACATCATAATGGATTTTTACATTATGACATCATAATGGAATTTTACATTATGACATCATAATGGACTTTTGCATTATGACATCATAATGGAATTTTGCATTATGACATCATAATGGAAAGTTACATTATGACATCATAATGGAATTTGACATTATGACATCATAATGGAATTTTGCATTATGACATCATAATGGAATTTTGCATTATGACATCATAATGGACTTTTGCATTATGACATCATAATGGAATTTTGCATTATGACATCATAATAGAATTTTACATTGTGACATCATAATCGAATTTTGCATTATGACATCATAATGGAATGTTACATTATGACATCATAATGGAATGTTACATTATGACATCATAATGGAATTTTACATTATGACATCATGGAATTTTGTATTATGACATCATAATGGAATGTTACATTATGACATCATAATGGAATTTTGCATTATGACATCATAATGGAATTTTGCATTATGACATCATAATGGAATTTTACATTATGACATCATAATGGAATTTTGCATTATGACATCATAATGGAATTTTACATTATGACATCATAATGGAATGTTACATTATGACATCATAATGGAATTTTACATTATGACATCATAATGGAATTTTGCATTATGACATCATAATGGAACTTTACATTATGACATCATAATGGAATTTTGCATTATGACATCATAATGGAACTTTACATTATGACATCATAATGGAATGTTGCATTATGACATCATAATGGAATGTTGCATTATGACATCATAATAGAATGTTACATTATGACATCATAATGGAATGTTGCTTTATGACATCATAATGGAATTTTACATTATGACATCATAATGGAATTTTGCATTATGACATCATAATGGAATGTTACATTATGACATCATAATGGAATTTTACATTATGACATCATAATGGAATTTTGCATTATGACATCATAATAGAATGTTACATTATGACATCATAATGGAATTTTACATTATGACATCATAATCGAATTTTGCATTATGACATCATAATGGAATGTTACATTATGACATCATAATGGAATGTTACATTATGACATCATAATGGAATTTTACATTATGACATCATGGAATTTTGTATTATGACATCATAATGGAATGTTACATTATGACATCATAATGGAATTTTGCATTATGACATCATAATGGAATGTTACATTATGACATCATAATGGAATTTTACATCATGACATCATAATGGAATTTTGCATTATGACATCATAATGGAATTTTACATTATGACATCATAATGGAATTTTGCATTATGACATCATAATGGAATTTTACATTATGACATCATAATGGAATGTTACATTATGACATCATAATGGAATTTTACATTATGACATCATAATGGAATTTTGCATTATGACATCATAATGGAACTTTACATTATGACATCATAATGGAATTTTGCATTATGACATCATAATGGAATGTTACATTATGACATCATAATGGAATGTTGCATTATGACATCAGAATGGAATGTTGCATTATGACATCATAATGGAATGTTGCATTATGACATCATAATGGAATGTTACATTATGACATCATAATGGAATTTTGCATTATGACATCATAATGGAATGTTACATTATGACATCATAATGGAATTTTGCATTATGACATCATAATGGAATGTTGCATTATGACATCATAATGGAATTTTGCATTATGACATCATAATGGAATGTTACATTATGACATCATAATGGAATTTTGCATTATGACATCATAATGGAATGTTACATTATGACATCATAATGGATTTTTACATTATGACATCATAATGGAATTTTACATTATGACATCATAATGGACTTTTGCATTATGACATCATAATGGAATTTTGCATTATGACATCATAATGGAAAGTTACATTATGACATCATAATGGAATTTGACATTATGACATCATAATGGAATTTTGCATTATGACATCATAATGGAATGTTGCATTATGACATCATAATGGAATTTTGCATTATGACATCATAATAGAATGTTGCATTATGACATCATAATGGAATTTTGCATTATGACATCATAATGGAATGTTGCATTATGACATCATAATGGAATGTTGCATTATGACATCATAATGGAATGTTACATTATGACATCATAATGGAATGTTACATTATGACATCATAATGGAATTTTGCATTATGACATCATAATGGAATTTTGCATTATGACATCATAATGGAATTTTGCATTATGACATCATAATGGAATTTTACATTATGACATCATAATGTAATTTTGCATTATGACATCATAATGGAATTTTGCATTATGACATCATAATGGAATGTTGCTTTATGACATCATAATGGAATTTTACATTATGACATCATAATGGAATTTTACATTATGAAATCATAATGGAATTTTGCATTATGACATCATAATGGAATGTTACATTATGACATCATAATGGAATTTTACATTATGACATCATAATGGAATTTTGCATTATGACATCATAATGGAATGTTACATTATGACATCATAATGGAATTTTACATTATGACATCATAATGGAATTTTACATTATGACATCATAATGGAATTTTGCATTATGACATCATAATGGAATTTTGCATTATGACATCATAATGGAATGTTGCTTTATGACATCATAATGGAATTTTACATTATGACATCATAATGGAATGTTGCATTATGACATCATAATGGAATGTTACATTATGACATCATAATGGAATTTTGCATTATGACATCATAATGGAATTTTGCATTATGACATCATAATGGAATTTTGCATTATGACATCATAATGAAATTTTACATTATGACATCATTATGGAATTTTGCATTATGACATCATAATGGAATGTTACATTATGACATCATAATGGAATTTTACATTATGACATTGTAATGGAATTTTGCATTATCACATCATAATGGAATGTTACATTATGACATCATAATGGAATTTTGCATTATGACATCATAATGGAATTTTGCATTATGACATCATAATGGAATTTTACATTATGACATCATAATGGAATTTTGCATTATGACATCATAATGGAATGTTACATTATGACATCATAATGGAATTTTACATTATGACATCATAATGGAATTTTACATTATGACATCATAATGGAATTTTGCTTTATGACATCATAATGGAATGTTGCTTTATGACAACATAATGGAATTTTACATTATGACATCATAATGGAATGTTGCATTATGACATCATAATGGAATGTTGCATTATGACATCATAATGGAATGTTGCATTATGACATCATAATGGAATGTTACATTATGACATCATAATGGAATTTTGCATTATGACATCATAATGGAATTTTGCATTATGACATCATAATGGAATTTTGCATTATGACATCATAATGGAATGTTGCATTATGACATCATAATGGAATTTTACATTATGACATCATAATGGAATTTTGCATTATGACATCATAATGGAATGTTACATTATGACATCATAATGGAATGTTGCATTATGACATCATAATGGAATGTTACATTATGACATCATAATGGAATGTTACATTATGACATCATAATGGAATGTTACATTATGACATCATAATGGAATTTTGCATTATGACATCATAATGGAATGTTGCATTATGACATCATAATGGAATGTTGCATTATGACATCATAATGGAATGTTACATTATGACATCATAATGGAATTTTGCATTATGACATCATAATGGAATGTTGCTTTATGACATCATAATGGAATGTTGCTTTATGACATCATAATGGAATTTTGCATTATGACATCATAATGGAATGTTGCTTTATGACATCATAATGGAATGTTACATTATGACATCATAATGGAATTTTACATTATGACATCGTAATGGAATTTTGCATTATCACATCATAATGGAATGTTACATTATGACATCATAATGGAATTTTGCATTATGACATCATAATGGAATTTTGCATTATGACATCATAATGGAATTTTACATTATGACATCATAATGGAATTTTGCATTATGACATCATAATGGAATGTTGCTTTATGACATCATAATGGAATTTTACATTATGACATCATAATGGAATGTTGCATTATGACATCATAATGGAATGTTACATTATGACATCATAATGGAATTTTGCATTATGACATCATAATGGAATTTTGCATTATGACATCATAATGGAATTTTGCATTATGACATCATAATGAAATTTTACATTATGACATCATTATGGAATTTTGCATTATCACATCATAATGGAATGTTACATTATGACATCATAATGGAATGTTGCATTATGACATCATAATGGAATGTTGCATTATGACATCATAATGGAATGTTACATTATGACATCATTATGGAATGTTGCATTATGACATCATAATGGAATATTACATTATGACATCATAATGGAATTTTGCATTATGACATCATAATGGAATTTTGCATTATGACATCGTAATGGAATTTTACATTATGACATCGTAATGGAATTTTGCATTATGACATCGTAATGGAATTTTGCATTATGACATCATAATGGAATGTTGCATTATGACATCATAATGGAATGTTACATTATGACATCATAATGGAATGTTGCATTATGACATCATAATGGAATGTTACATTATGACATCATAATGGAATTTTACATTATGACATCGTAATGGAATTTTGCATTATGACATCATAATGGAATGTTACATTATGACATCATAATGGAATTTTACATTATGACATCGTAACGGAATTTTGCATTATGACATCATAACGGAATGTTACATTATGACATCATAATGGAATTTTGCATTATGACATCATAACGGAATGTTGCTTTATGACATCATAATGGAATTTTGCATTATGACATCATAATGGAATGTTACATTATGACATCATAATGGAATGTTGCATTATGACATCATAATGGAATTTTACATTATGACATCATAATGGAATGTTACATTATGACATCATAATGGAATGTTACATTATGACATCATAATGGAATGTTACATTATGACATCATAATGGAATTTTGCATTATGACATCATAATGGGATTTTGCATTATGACATCATAATGGAATTTTGCATTATGACATCATAATGGAATTTTACATTATGACATCATAATGGAATTTTGCATTATGACATCATAATGGAATTTTGCATTATGACATCATAATGGAATGTTGCTTTATGACATCATAATGGAATTTTACATTATGACATCATAATGGAATTTTACATTATGAAATCATAATGGAATTTTGCATTATGACATCATAATGGAATGTTGCATTATGACATCATAATGGAATGTTGCATTATGACATCATAATGGAATGTTACATTATGACATCATAATGGAATTTTGCATTATGACATCATAATGGAATGTTGCTTTATGACATCATAATGGAATTTTACATTATGACATCATAATGGAATGTTACATTATGACATCATAATGGAATTTTACATTATGACATCGTAATGGAATTTTGCATTATCACATCATAATGGAATGTTACATTATGACATCATAATGGAATTTTGCATTATGACATCATAATGGAATTTTGCATTATGACATCATAATGGAATTTTACATTATGACATCATAATGGAATTTTGCATTATGACATCATAATGGAATGTTACATTATGACATCATAATGGAATTTTGCATTATGACATCATAATGGAATTTTGCATTATGACATCATAATGGAATTTTGCATTATGACATCATAATGGAATTTTACATTATGACATCATAATGTAATTTTGCATTATGACATCATAATGGAATTTTGCATTATGACATCATAATGGAATGTTGCTTTATGACATCATAATGGAATTTTACATTATGACATCATAATGGAATTTTACATTATGAAATCATAATGGAATTTTGCATTATGACATCATAATGGAATGTTGCATTATGACATCATAATGGAATGTTGCATTATGACATCATAATGGAATGTTACATTATGACATCATAATGGAATTTTGCATTATGACATCATAATGGAATGTTGCTTTATGACATCATAATGGAATGTTGCTTTATGACATCATAATGGAATTTTACATTATGACATCATAATGGAATTTTGCATTATGACATCATAATGGAATTTTGCATTATGACATCATAATGGAATGTTACATTATGACATCATAATGGAATTTTACATTATGACATCGTAATGGAATTTTGCATTATCACATCGTAATGGAATGTTACATTATGACATCATAATGGAATTTTGCATTATGACATCATAATGGAATTTTGCATTATGACATCATAATGGAATTTTACATTATGACATCATAATGGAATTTTACATTATGACATCATAATGGAATTTTGCATTATGACATCATAATGGAACTTTACATTATGACATCATAATGGAATTTTGCATTATGACATCATAATGGAACTTTACATTATGACATCATAATGGAATGTTACATTATGACATCATAATGGAATTTTGCATTATGACATCATAATGGAGTTTTACATTATGACATCATAATGGAATTTTGCATTATGACATCATAATG
This sequence comes from Eleutherodactylus coqui, assembly GCF_035609145.1. Classification (NCBI taxonomy): domain Eukaryota; kingdom Metazoa; phylum Chordata; class Amphibia; order Anura; family Eleutherodactylidae; genus Eleutherodactylus; species Eleutherodactylus coqui. Next base: position 1,778,690 of record NW_027102368.1, read on the forward strand.
GAATTTTACATTATGACATCATAATGGAATTTTGCATTATGACATCATAATGGAATGTTGCATTATGACATCATAATGGAATGTTACATTATGACATCATAATGGAATTTTGCATTATGACATCATAATGGAATTTTACATAATGACATCATAATGGAATTTTGCATTATGACATCATAATAGAATATTGCATTATGACATCATAATGGAATTTTGCATTATGACATCATAATGGAATGTTACATTATGACATCATAATGGAATGTTGCATTATGACATCATAATGGAATGTTGCATTATGACATCATAATGGAATGTTACATTATGACATCATAATGGAATTTTGCATTATGACATCATAATGGAATGTTGCTTTATGACATCATAATGGAATGTTACATTATGACATTATAATGGAATTTTACATTATGACATCGTAATGGAATTTTGCATTATGACATCATAATGGAATGTTACATTATGACATCATAATGGAATTTTGCATTATGACATCATAATGAAATTTTGCATTATGACATCATAATGGAATGTTGCATTATGACATCATAATGGAATTTTGCATTATGACATCATAATAGAATGTTGCATTATGACATCATAATGGAATTTTGCATTATGACATCATAATGGAATGTTGCATTATGACATCATAATGGAATGTTGCATTATGACATCATAATGGAATGTTACATTATGACATCATAATGGAATGTTGCTTTATGACATCATAATGGAATTTTACATTATGACATCATAATGGAATTTTGCATTATGACATCATAATGGAATGTTACATTATGACATCATAATGGAATTTTACATTATGACATCATAATGGAATTTTGCATTATGACATCATAATGGAATGTTACATTATGACATCATAATGGAATTTTACATTATGACATCATAATCGAATTTTGCATTATGACATCATAATGGAATGTTACATTATGACATCATAATGGAATGTTACATTATGACATCATAATGGAATTTTACATTATGACATCATGGAATTTTGCATTATGACATCATAATGGAATGTTACATTATGACATCATAATGGAATTTTGCATTATGACATCATAATGGAATGTTACATTATGACATCATAATAGAATTTTACATCATGACATCATAATGGAATTTCGCATTATGACATCATAATGGAATTTTACATTATGACATCATAATGGAATTTTGCATTATGACATCATAATGGAATTTTACATTATGACATCATAATGGAATGTTACATTATGACATCATAATGGAATTTTACATTATGACATCATAATGGAATTTTGCATTATGACATCATAATGGAACTTTACATTATGACATCATAATGGAATTTTGCATTATGACATCATAATGGAATTTTACATTATGACATCATAATGGAATTTTACATTATGACATCATAATGGAATTTTGCATTATGACATCATAACGGAATGTTACATTATGACATCATAATGGAATTTTGCATTATGACATCATAATGGAATGTTACATTATGACATCATAATGGAATTTTACATTATGACATCATAATGGAATTTTACATTATGACATCATAATGGAATTTTGCATTATGACATCATAATGGAATTTTGCATTATGACATCATAATGGAATGTTGCTTTATGACATCATAATGGAATTTTACATTATGACATCATAATGGAATGTTGCATTATGACATCATAATGGAATGTTACATTATGACATCATAATGGAATTTTGCATTATGACATCATAATGGAATTTTGCATTATGACATCATAATGGAATTTTGCATTATGACATCATAATGAAATTTTACATTATGACATCATTATGGAATTTTGCATTATGACATCATAATGGAATGTTACATTATGACATCATAATGGAATTTTACATTATGACATTGTAATGGAATTTTGCATTATCACATCATAATGGAATGTTACATTATGACATCATAATGGAATTTTGCATTATGACATCATAATGGAATGTTACATTATGACATCATAATGGAATTTTGCATTATGACATCATAATGGAATGTTACATTATGACATCATAATGGAATGTTGCATTATGACATCAGAATGGAATGTTGCATTATGACATCATAATGGAATGTTGCATTATGACATCATAATGGAATGTTACATTATGACATCATAATGGAATTTTGCATTATGACATCATAATGGAATGTTACATTATGACATCATAATGGAATTTTGCATTATGACATCATAATGGAATGTTGCATTATGACATCATAATGGAATTTTGCATTATGACATCATAATGGAATGTTACATTATGACATCATAATGGAATTTTGCATTATGACATCATAATGGAATGTTACATTATGACATCATAATGGATTTTTACATTATGACATCATAATGGAATTTTACATTATGACATCATAATGGACTTTTGCATTATGACATTATAATGGAATTTTGCATTATGACATCATAATGGAAAGTTACATTATGACATCATAATGGAATTTGACATTATGACATCATAATGGAATTTTGCATTATGACATCATAATGGAATTTTGCATTATGACATCATAATGGACTTTTGCATTATGACATCATAATGGAATTTTGCATTATGACATCATAATAGAATTTTACATTGTGACATCATAATCGAATTTTGCATTATGACATCATAATGGAATGTTACATTATGACATCATAATAGAATGTTACATTATGACTTCATAATGGAATGTTACATTATGACATCATAATGGAATTTTACATTATGACATCATGGAATTTTGTATTATGACATCATAATGGAATGTTACATTATGACATCATAATGGAATTTTGCATTATGACATCATAATGGAATTTTGCATTATGACATCATAATGGAATTTTACATTATGACATCATAATGGAATTTTGCATTATGACATCATAATGGAATTTTACATTATGACATCATAATGGAATGTTACATTATGACATCATAATGGAATTTTACATTATGACATCATAATGGAATTTTGCATTATGACATCATAATGGAACTTTACATTATGACATCATAATGGAATTTTGCATTATGACATCATAATGGAACTTTACATTATGACATCATAATGGAATGTTACATTATGACATCATAATGGAATTTTGCATTATGACATCATAATGGAGTTTTACATTGACATCATAATGGAATTTTGCATTATGACATCATAATGGAATGTTACATTATGACATCATAATGGAATTTTGCATTATGACATCATAATGGAATTTTACATAATGACATCATAATGGAATTTTGCATTATGACATCATAATAGAATATTGCGTTATGACATCATAATGGAATTTTGCATTATGACATCATAATGGAATGTTACATTATGACATCATAATGGAATTTTACATTATGACATCATAATGGAATTTTACATTATGACATCATAATGGAATGTTGCATTATGACATCATAATGGAATTTTGCATTATGACATCATAATGGAATGTTACATTATGACATCATAATGGAATTTTGCATTATGACATCATAATGGAATGTTACATTATGACATCATAATGGATTTTTACATTATGACATCATAATGGAATTTTACATTATGACATCATAATGGACTTTTGCATTATGACATCATAATGGAATTTTGCATTATGACATCATAATGGAAAGTTACATTATGACATCATAATGGAATTTGACATTATGACATCATAATGGAATTTTGCATTATGACATCATAATGGAATTTTGCATTATGACATCATAATGGAATTTTGCATTATGACATCATAATAGAATTTTACATTGTGACATCATAATCGAATTTTGCATTATGACATCATAATGGAATGTTACATTATGACATCATAATGGAATGTTACATTATGACATCATAATGGAATTTTACATTATGACATCATGGAATTTTGTATTATGACATCATAATGGAATGTTACATTATGACATCATAATGGAATTTTGCATTATGACATCATAATGGAATTTTGCATTATGACATCATAATGGAATTTTACATTATGACATCATAATGGAATTTTGCATTATGACATCATAATGGAATTTTACATTATGACATCATAATGGAATGTTACATTATGACATCATAATGGAATTTTACATTATGACATCATAATGGAATTTTGCATTATGACATCATAATGGAACTTTACATTATGACATCATAATGGAATTTTGCATTATGACATCATAATGGAACTTTACATTATGACATCATAATGGAATGTTGCATTATGACATCATAATGGAATGTTGCATTATGACATCATAATGGAATGTTACATTATGACATCATAATGGAATGTTGCTTTATGACATCATAATGGAATTTTACATTATGACATCATAATGGAATTTTGCATTATGACATCATAATGGAATGTTACATTATGACATCATAATGGAATTTTACATTATGACATCATAATGGAATTTTGCATTATGACATCATAATGGAATGTTACATTATGACATCATAATGGAATTTTACATTATGACATCATAATCGAATTTTGCATTATGACATCATAATGGAATGTTACATTATGACATCATAATGGAATGTTACATTATGACATCATAATGGAATTTTACATTATGACATCATGGAATTTTGAATTATGACATCATAATGGAATGTTACATTATGACATCATAATGGAATTTTGCATTATGACATCATAATGGAATGTTACATTATGACATCATAATGGAATTTTACATCATGACATCATAATGGAATTTTGCATTATGACATCATAATGGAATTTTACATTATGACATCATAATGGAATTTTGCATTATGACATCATAATGGAATTTTACATTATGACATCATAATGGAATGTTACATTATGACATCATAATGGAATTTTACATTATGACATCATAATGGAATTTTGCATTATGACATCATAATGGAACTTTACATTATGACATCATAATGGAATTTTGCATTATGACATCATAATGGAATGTTACATTATGACATCATAATGGAATGTTGCATTATGACATCAGAATGGAATGTTGCATTATGACATCATAATGGAATGTTGCATTATGACATCATAATGGAATGTTACATTATGACATCATAATGGAATTTTGCATTATGACATCATAATGGAATGTTACATTATGACATCATAATGGAATTTTGCATTATGACATCATAATGGAATGTTGCATTATGACATCATAATGGAATTTTGCATTATGACATCATAATGGAATGTTACATTATGACATCATAATGGAATTTTGCATTATGACATCATAATGGAATGTTACATTATGACATCATAATGGATTTTTACATTATGACATCATAATGGAATTTTACATTATGACATCATAATGGACTTTTGCATTATGACATCATAATGGAATTTTGCATTATGACATCATAATGGAAAGTTACATTATGACATCATAATGGAATTTGACATTATGACATCATAATGGAATTTTGCATTATGACATCATAATGGAATGTTGCATTATGACATCATAATGGAATTTTGCATTATGACATCATAATAGAATGTTGCATTATGACATCATAATGGAATTTTGCATTATGACATCATAATGGAATGTTGCATTATGACATCATAATGGAATGTTGCATTATGACATCATAATGGAATGTTACATTATGACATCATAATGGAATGTTACATTATGACATCATAATGGAATTTTGCATTATGACATCATAATGGAATGTTGCTTTATGACATCATAATGGAATTTTACATTATGACATCATAATGGAATTTTGCATTATGACATCATAATGGAATGTTACATTATGACATCATAATGGAATTTTACATTATGACATCATAATGGAATTTTGCATTATGACATCATAATGGAATGTTACATTATGACATCATAATGGAATTTTACATTATGACATCATAATCGAATTTTGCATTATGACATCATAATGGAATGTTACATTATGACATCATAATGGAATGTTACATTATGACATCATAATGGAATTTTACATTATGACATCATGGAATTTTGTATTATGACATCATAATGGAATGTTACATTATGACATCATAATGGAATTTTGCATTATGACATCATAATGGAATGTTACATTATGACATCATAATGGAATTTTACATCATGACATCATAATGGAATTTTGCATTATGACATCATAATGGAATTTTACATTATGACATCATAATGGAATTTTGCATTATGACATCATAATGGAATTTTACATTATGACATCATAATGGAATGTTACATTATGACATCATAATGGAATTTTACATTATGACATCATAATGGAATTTTGCATTATGACATCATAATGGAACTTTACATTATGACATCATAATGGAATTTTGCATTATGACATCATAATGGAATGTTACATTATGACATCATAATGGAATGTTGCATTATGACATCAGAATGGAATGTTGCATTATGACATCATAATGGAATGTTGCATTATGACATCATAATGGAATGTTACATTATGACATCATAATGGAATGTTACATTATGACATCATAATGGAATTTTGCATTATGACATCATAATGGAATGTTGCATTATGACATCATAATGGAATTTTGCATTATGACATCATAATGGAATGTTACATTATGACATCATAATGGAATTTTGCATTATGACATCATAATGGAATGTTACATTATGACATCATAATGGATTTTTACATTATGACATCATAATGGAATTTTACATTATGACATCATAATGGACTTTTGCATTATGACATTATAATGGAATTTTGCATTATGACATCATAATGGAAAGTTACATTATGACATCATAATGGAATTTGACATTATGACATCATAATGGAATTTTGCATTATGACATCATAATGGAATTTTGCATTATGACATCATAATGGACTTTTGCATTATGACATCATAATGGAATTTTGCATTATGACATCATAATAGAATTTTACATTGTGACATCATAATCGAATTTTGCATTATGACATCATAATGGAATGTTACATTATGACATCATAATAGAATGTTACATTATGACATCATAATGGAATTTTGCATTATGACATCATAATGGAATGTTACATTATGACATCATAATGGAATTTTACATTATGACATCATAATGGAATTTTACATTATGACATCATAATGGAATTTTGCATTATGACATCATAACGGAATGTTGCATTATGACATCATAATGGAATTTTACATAATGACATCATAATGGAATTTTGCATTATGACATCATAATGGAATTTTGCATTATGACATCATAATGGAATGTTACATTATGACATCATAATGGAATTTTGCATTATGACATCATAATGGAATGTTGCATTATGACATCATAATGGAATGTTGCATTATGACATCAGAATGGAATGTTGCATTATGACATCATAATGGAATGTTGCATTATGACATCATAATGGAATGTTACATTATGACATCATAATGGAATTTTGCATTATGACATCATAATGGAATGTTACATTATGACATCATAATGGAATTTTGCATTATGACATCATAATGGAATGTTGCATTATGACATCATAATGGAATTTTGCATTATGACATCATAATGGAATGTTACATTATGACATCATAATGGAATTTTGCATTATGACATCATAATGGAATGTTACATTATGACATCATAATGGAATTTTGCATTATGACATCATAATGGAATGTTACATTATGACATCATAATGGATTTTTACATTATGACATCATAATGGAATTTTACATTATGACATCATAATGGACTTTTGCATTATGACATCATAATGGAAAGTTACATTATGACATCATAATGGAATTTGACATTATGACATCATAATGGAATTTTGCATTATGACATCATAATGGAATTTTGCATTATGACATCATAATGGACTTTTGCATTATGACATCATAATGGAATTTTGCATTATGACATCATAATAGAATTTTACATTGTGACATCATAATCGAATTTTGCATTATGACATCATAATGGAATGTTACATTATGACATCATAATAGAATGTTACATTATGACATCATAATGGAATTTTACATTATGACATCATGGAATTTTGTATTATGACATCATAATGGAATGTTACATTATGACATCATAATGGAATTTTGCATTATGACATCATAATGGAATTTTGCATTATGACATCATAATGGAATTTTACATTATGACATCATAATGGAATTTTGCATTATGACATCATAATGGAATTTTACATTATGACATCATAATGGAATGTTACATTATGACATCATAATGGAATTTTACATTATGACATCATAATGGAATTTTGCATTATGACATCATAATGGAACTTTACATTATGACATCATAATGGAATTTTGCATTATGACATCATAATGGAACTTTACATTATGACATCATAATGGAATGTTGCATTATGACATCATAATGGAATGTTGCATTATGACATCATAATGGAATGTTACATTATGACATCATAATGGAATGTTGCTTTATGACATCATAATGGAATTTTACATTATGACATCATAATGGAATTTTGCATTATGACATCATAATGGAATGTTACATTATGACATCATAATGGAATTTTACATTATGACATCATAATGGAATTTTGCATTATGACATCATAATGGAATGTTACATTATGACATCATAATGGAATTTTACATTATGACATCATAATCGAATTTTGCATTATGACATCATAATGGAATGTTACATTATGACATCATAATGGAATGTTACATTATGACATCATAATGGAATTTTACATTATGACATCATGGAATTTTGTATTATGACATCATAATGGAATGTTACATTATGACATCATAATGGAATTTTGCATTATGACATCATAATGGAATGTTACATTATGACATCATAATGGAATTTTACATCATGACATCATAATGGAATTTTGCATTATGACATCATAATGGAATTTTACATTATGACATCATAATGGAATTTTGCATTATGACATCATAATGGAATTTTACATTATGACATCATAATGGAATGTTACATTATGACATCATAATGGAATTTTACATTATGACATCATAATGGAATTTTGCATTATGACATCATAATGGAACTTTACATTATGACATCATAATGGAATTTTGCATTATGACATCATAATGGAATGTTACATTATGACATCATAATGGAATGTTGCATTATGACATCAGAATGGAATGTTGCATTATGACATCATAATGGAATGTTGCATTATGACATCATAATGGAATGTTACATTATGACATCATAATGGAATTTTGCATTATGACATCATAATGGAATGTTACATTATGACATCATAATGGAATTTTGCATTATGACATCATAATGGAATGTTGCATTATGACATCATAATGGAATTTTGCATTATGACATCATAATGGAATGTTACATTATGACATCATAATGGAATTTTGCATTATGACATCATAATGGAATGTTACATTATGACATCATAATGGATTTTTACATTATGACATCATAATGGAATTTTACATTATGACATCATAATGGACTTTTGCATTATGACATCATAATGGAATTTTGCATTATGACATCATAATGGAAAGTTACATTATGACATCATAATGGAATTTGACATTATGACATCATAATGGAATTTTGCATTATGACATCATAATGGAATGTTGCATTATGACATCATAATGGAATTTTGCATTATGACATCATAATAGAATGTTGCATTATGACATCATAATGGAATTTTGCATTATGACATCATAATGGAATGTTGCATTATGACATCATAATGGAATGTTGCATTATGACATCATAATGGAATGTTACATTATGACATCATAATGGAATGTTACATTATGACATCATAATGGAATTTTGCATTATGACATCATAATGGAATGTTGCTTTATGACATCATAATGGAATTTTACATTATGACATCATAATGGAATTTTGCATTATGACATCATAATGGAATGTTACATTATGACATCATAATGGAATGTTACATTATGACATCATAATGGAATTTTACATTATGACATCATAATGGAATTTTGCATTATGACATCATAATGGAATGTTACATTATGACATCATAATGGAATTTTACATTATGACATCATAATCGAATTTTGCATTATGACATCATAATGGAATGTTACATTATGACATCATAATGGAATGTTACATTATGACATCATAATGGAATTTTACATTATGACATCATGGAATTTTGTATTATGACATCATAATGGAATGTTACATTATGACATCATAATGGAATTTTGCATTATGACATCATAATGGAATGTTACATTATGACATCATAATGGAATTTTACATCATGACATCATAATGGAATTTTGCATTATGACATCATAATGGAATTTTACATTATGACATCATAATGGAATTTTGCATTATGACATCATAATGGAATTTTACATTATGACATCATAATGGAATGTTACATTATGACATCATAATGGAATTTTACATTATGACATCATAATGGAATTTTGCATTATGACATCATAATGGAACTTTACATTATGACATCATAATGGAATTTTGCATTATGACATCATAATGGAATGTTACATTATGACATCATAATGGAATGTTGCATTATGACATCAGAATGGAATGTTGCATTATGACATCATAATGGAATGTTGCATTATGACATCATAATGGAATGTTACATTATGACATCATAATGGAATGTTACATTATGACATCATAATGGAATTTTGCATTATGACATCATAATGGAATGTTACATTATGACATCATAATGGAATTTTGCATTATGACATCATAATGGAATGTTGCATTATGACATCATAATGGAATTTTGCATTATGACATCATAATGGAATGTTACATTATGACATCATAATGGAATTTTGCATTATGACATCATAATGGAATGTTACATTATGACATCATAATGGATTTTTACATTATGACATTATAATGGAATTTTACATTATGACATCATAATGGACTTTTGCATTATGACATTATAATGGAATTTTGCATTATGACATCATAATGGAAAGTTACATTATGACATCATAATGGAATTTGACATTATGACATCATAATGGAATTTTGCATTATGACATCATAATGGAATTTTGCATTATGACATCATAATGGACTTTTGCATTATGACATCATAATGGAATTTTGCATTATGACATCATAATAGAATTTTACATTGTGACATCATAATCGAATTTTGCATTATGACATCATAATGGAATGTTACATTATGACATCATAATAGAATGTTACATTATGACATCATAATGGAATGTTACATTATGACATCATAATGGAATTTTACATTATGACATCATGGAATTTTGTATTATGACATCATAATGGAATGTTACATTATGACATCATAATGGAATTTTGCATTATGACATCATAATGGAATTTTGCATTATGACATCATAATGGAATTTTACATTATGACATCATAATGGAATTTTGCATTATGACATCATAATGGAATTTTACATTATGACATCATAATGGAATGTTACATTATGACATCATAATGGAATTTTACATTATGACATCATAATGGAATTTTGCATTATGACATCATAATGGAACTTTACATTATGACATCATAATGGAATTTTGCATTATGACATCATAATGGAACTTTACATTATGACATCATAATGGAATGTTACATTATGACATCATAATGGAATTTTGCATTATGACATCATAATGGAGTTTTACATTATGACATCATAATGGAATTTTGCATTATGACATCATAATGGAATGTTACATTATGACATCATAATGGAATTTTGCATTATGACATCATAATGGAATTTTACATAATGACATCATAATGGAATTTTGCATTATGACATCATAATAGAATATTGCGTTATGACATCATAATGGAATTTTGCATTATGACATCATAATGGAATGTTACATTATGACATCATAATGGAATTTTACATTATGACATCATAATGGAATTTTACATTATGACATCATAATGGAATTTTGCATTATGACATCATAACGGAATGTTGCATTATGACATCATAATGGAATTTTACATAATGACATCATAATGGAATTTTGCATTATGACATCATAATGGAATTTTGCATTATGACATCATAATGGAATGTTACATTATGACATCATAATGGAATTTTGCATTATGACATCATAATGGAATGTTGCATTATGACATCATAATGGAATGTTGCATTATGACATCAGAATGGAATGTTGCATTATGACATCATAATGGAATGTTGCATTATGACATCATAATGGAATGTTACATTATGACATCATAATGGAATTTTGCATTATGACATCATAATGGAATGTTACATTATGACATCATAATGGAATTTTGCATTATGACATCATAATGGAATGTTGCATTATGACATCATAATGGAATTTTGCATTATGACATCATAATGGAATGTTACATTATGACATCATAATGGAATTTTGCATTATGACATCATAATGGAATGTTACATTATGACATCATAATGGAATTTTGCATTATGACATCATAATGGAATGTTACATTATGACATCATAATGGATTTTTACATTATGACATCATAATGGAATTTTACATTATGACATCATAATGGACTTTTGCATTATGACATCATAATGGAAAGTTACATTATGACATCATAATGGAATTTGACATTATGACATCATAATGGAATTTTGCATTATGACATCATAATGGAATTTTGCATTATGACATCATAATGGACTTTTGCATTATGACATCATAATGGAATTTTGCATTATGACATCATAATAGAATTTTACATTGTGACATCATAATCGAATTTTGCATTATGACATCATAATGGAATGTTACATTATGACATCATAATGGAATGTTACATTATGACATCATAATGGAATTTTACATTATGACATCATGGAATTTTGTATTATGACATCATAATGGAATGTTACATTATGACATCATAATGGAATTTTGCATTATGACATCATAATGGAATTTTGCATTATGACATCATAATGGAATTTTACATTATGACATCATAATGGAATTTTGCATTATGACATCATAATGGAATTTTACATTATGACATCATAATGGAATGTTACATTATGACATCATAATGGAATTTTACATTATGACATCATAATGGAATTTTGCATTATGACATCATAATGGAACTTTACATTATGACATCATAATGGAATTTTGCATTATGACATCATAATGGAACTTTACATTATGACATCATAATGGAATGTTGCATTATGACATCATAATGGAATGTTGCATTATGACATCATAATGGAATGTTACATTATGACATCATAATGGAATGTTGCTTTATGACATCATAATGGAATTTTACATTATGACATCATAATGGAATTTTGCATTATGACATCATAATGGAATGTTACATTATGACATCATAATGGAATTTTACATTATGACATCATAATGGAATTTTGCATTATGACATCATAATGGAATGTTACATTATGACATCATAATGGAATTTTACATTATGACATCATAATCGAATTTTGCATTATGACATCATAATGGAATGTTACATTATGACATCATAATGGAATGTTACATTATGACATCATAATGGAATTTTACATTATGACATCATGGAATTTTGTATTATGACATCATAATGGAATGTTACATTATGACATCATAATGGAATTTTGCATTATGACATCATAATGGAATGTTACATTATGACATCATAATGGAATTTTACATCATGACATCATAATGGAATTTTGCATTATGACATCATAATGGAATTTTACATTATGACATCATAATGGAATTTTGCATTATGACATCATAATGGAATTTTACATTATGACATCATAATGGAATGTTACATTATGACATCATAATGGAATTTTACATTATGACATCATAATGGAATTTTGCATTATGACATCATAATGGAACTTTACATTATGACATCATAATGGAATTTTGCATTATGACATCATAATGGAATGTTACATTATGACATCATAATGGAATGTTGCATTATGACATCAGAATGGAATGTTGCATTATGACATCATAATGGAATGTTGCATTATGACATCATAATGGAATGTTACATTATGACATCATAATGGAATTTTGCATTATGACATCATAATGGAATGTTACATTATGACATCATAATGGAATTTTGCATTATGACATCATAATGGAATGTTGCATTATGACATCATAATGGAATTTTGCATTATGACATCATAATGGAATGTTACATTATGACATCATAATGGAATTTTGCATTATGACATCATAATGGAATGTTACATTATGACATCATAATGGATTTTTACATTATGACATCATAATGGAATTTTACATTATGACATCATAATGGAATTTTGCATTATGACATCATAATGGAATTTTGCATTATGACATCATAATGGAAAGTTACATTATGACATCATAATGGAATTTGACATTATGACATCATAATGGAATTTTGCATTATGACATCATAATGGAATGTTGCATTATGACATCATAATGGAATTTTGCATTATGACATCATAATAGAATGTTGCATTATGACATCATAATGGAATTTTGCATTATGACATCATAATGGAATGTTGCATTATGACATCATAATGGAATGTTGCATTATGACATCATAATGGAATGTTACATTATGACATCATAATGGAATGTTACATTATGACATCATAATGGAATTTTGCATTATGACATCATAATGGAATGTTGCTTTATGACATCATAATGGAATTTTACATTATGACATCATAATGGAATTTTGCATTATGACATCATAATGGAATGTTACATTATGACATCATAATGGAATTTTACATTATGACATCATAATGGAATTTTGCATTATGACATCATAATGGAATGTTACATTATGACATCATAATGGAATTTTACATTATGACATCATAATCGAATTTTGCATTATGACATCATAATGGAATGTTACATTATGACATCATAATGGAATGTTACATTATGACATCATAATGGAATTTTACATTATGACATCATGGAATTTTGTATTATGACATCATAATGGAATGTTACATTATGACATCATAATGGAATTTTGCATTATGACATCATAATGGAATGTTACATTATGACATCATAATGGAATTTTACATCATGACATCATAATGGAATTTTGCATTATGACATCATAATGGAATTTTACATTATGACATCATAATGGAATTTTGCATTATGACATCATAATGGAATTTTACATTATGACATCATAATGGAATGTTACATTATGACATCATAATGGAATTTTACATTATGACATCATAATGGAATTTTGCATTATGACATCATAATGGAACTTTACATTATGACATCATAATGGAATTTTGCATTATGACATCATAATGGAATGTTACATTATGACATCATAATGGAATGTTGCATTATGACATCAGAATGGAATGTTGCATTATGACATCATAATGGAATGTTGCATTATGACATCATAATGGAATGTTACATTATGACATCATAATGGAATGTTACATTATGACATCATAATGGAATTTTGCATTATGACATCATAATGGAATGTTACATTATGACATCATAATGGAATTTTGCATTATGACATCATAATGGAATGTTGCATTATGACATCATAATGGAATTTTGCATTATGACATCATAATGGAATGTTACATTATGACATCATAATGGAATTTTGCATTATGACATCATAATGGAATGTTACATTATGACATCATAATGGATTTTTACATTATGACATCATAATGGAATTTTACATTATGACATCATAATGGACTTTTGCATTATGACATTATAATGGAATTTTGCATTATGACATCATAATGGAAAGTTACATTATGACATCATAATGGAATTTGACATTATGACATCATAATGGAATTTTGCATTATGACATCATAATGGAATTTTGCATTATGACATCATAATGGACTTTTGCATTATGACATCATAATGGAATTTTGCATTATGACATCATAATAGAATTTTACATTGTGACATCATAATCGAATTTTGCATTATGACATCATAATGGAATGTTACATTATGACATCATAATAGAATGTTACATTATGACATCATAATGGAATGTTACATTATGACATCATAATGGAATTTTACATTATGACATCATGGAATTTTGTATTATGACATCATAATGGAATGTTACATTATGACATCATAATGGAATTTTGCATTATGACATCATAATGGAATTTTGCATTATGACATCATAATGGAATTTTACATTATGACATCATAATGGAATTTTGCATTATGACATCATAATGGAATTTTACATTATGACATCATAATGGAATGTTACATTATGACATCATAATGGAATTTTACATTATGACATCATAATGGAATTTTGCATTATGACATCATAATGGAACTTTACATTATGACATCATAATGGAATTTTGCATTATGACATCATAATGGAACTTTACATTATGACATCATAATGGAATGTTACATTATGACATCATAATGGAATTTTGCATTATGACATCATAATGGAGTTTTACATTATGACATCATAATGGAATTTTGCATTATGACATCATAATGGAATGTTACATTATGACATCATAATGGAATTTTGCATTATGACATCATAATGGAATTTTACATAATGACATCATAATGGAATTTTGCATTATGACATCATAATAGAATATTGCGTTATGACATCATAATGGAATTTTGCATTATGACATCATAATGGAATGTTACATTATGACATCATAATGGAATTTTACATTATGACATCATAATGGAATTTTACATTATGACATCATAATGGAATTTTGCATTATGACATCATAACGGAATGTTGCATTATGACATCATAATGGAATTTTACATAATGACATCATAATGGAATTTTGCATTATGACATCATAATGGAATTTTGCATTATGACATCATAATGGAATGTTACATTATGACATCATAATGGAATTTTGCATTATGACATCATAATGGAATGTTGCATTATGACATCATAATGGAATGTTGCATTATGACATCAGAATGGAATGTTGCATTATGACATCATAATGGAATGTTGCATTATGACATCATAATGGAATGTTACATTATGACATCATAATGGAATTTTGCATTATGACATCATAATGGAATGTTACATTATGACATCATAATGGAATTTTGCATTATGACATCATAATGGAATGTTGCATTATGACATCATAATGGAATTTTGCATTATGACATCATAATGGAATGTTACATTATGACATCATAATGGAATTTTGCATTATGACATCATAATGGAATGTTACATTATGACATCATAATGGAATTTTGCATTATGACATCATAATGGAATGTTACATTATGACATCATAATGGATTTTTACATTATGACATCATAATGGAATTTTACATTATGACATCATAATGGACTTTTGCATTATGACATCATAATGGAAAGTTACATTATGACATCATAATGGAATTTGACATTATGACATCATAATGGAATTTTGCATTATGACATCATAATGGAATTTTGCATTATGACATCATAATGGACTTTTGCATTATGACATCATAATGGAATTTTGCATTATGACATCATAATAGAATTTTACATTGTGACATCATAATCGAATTTTGCATTATGACATCATAATGGAATGTTACATTATGACATCATAATGGAATGTTACATTATGACATCATAATGGAATTTTACATTATGACATCATGGAATTTTGTATTATGACATCATAATGGAATGTTACATTATGACATCATAATGGAATTTTGCATTATGACATCATAATGGAATTTTGCATTATGACATCATAATGGAATTTTACATTATGACATCATAATGGAATTTTGCATTATGACATCATAATGGAATTTTACATTATGACATCATAATGGAATGTTACATTATGACATCATAATGGAATTTTACATTATGACATCATAATGGAATTTTGCATTATGACATCATAATGGAACTTTACATTATGACATCATAATGGAATTTTGCATTATGACATCATAATGGAACTTTACATTATGACATCATAATGGAATGTTGCATTATGACATCATAATGGAATGTTGCATTATGACATCATAATGGAATGTTACATTATGACATCATAATGGAATGTTGCTTTATGACATCATAATGGAATTTTACATTATGACATCATAATGGAATTTTGCATTATGACATCATAATGGAATGTTACATTATGACATCATAATGGAATTTTACATTATGACATCATAATGGAATTTTGCATTATGACATCATAATGGAATGTTACATTATGACATCATAATGGAATTTTACATTATGACATCATAATCGAATTTTGCATTATGACATCATAATGGAATGTTACATTATGACATCATAATGGAATGTTACATTATGACATCATAATGGAATTTTACATTATGACATCATGGAATTTTGTATTATGACATCATAATGGAATGTTACATTATGACATCATAATGGAATTTTGCATTATGACATCATAATGGAATGTTACATTATGACATCATAATGGAATTTTACATCATGACATCATAATGGAATTTTGCATTATGACATCATAATGGAATTTTACATTATGACATCATAATGGAATTTTGCATTATGACATCATAATGGAATTTTACATTATGACATCATAATGGAATGTTACATTATGACATCATAATGGAATTTTACATTATGACATCATAATGGAATTTTGCATTATGACATCATAATGGAACTTTACATTATGACATCATAATGGAATTTTGCATTATGACATCATAATGGAATGTTACATTATGACATCATAATGGAATGTTGCATTATGACATCAGAATGGAATGTTGCATTATGACATCATAATGGAATGTTGCATTATGACATCATAATGGAATGTTACATTATGACATCATAATGGAATTTTGCATTATGACATCATAATGGAATGTTACATTATGACATCATAATGGAATTTTGCATTATGACATCATAATGGAATGTTGCATTATGACATCATAATGGAATTTTGCATTATGACATCATAATGGAATGTTACATTATGACATCATAATGGAATTTTGCATTATGACATCATAATGGAATGTTACATTATGACATCATAATGGATTTTTACATTATGACATCATAATGGAATTTTACATTATGACATCATAATGGAATTTTGCATTATGACATCATAATGGAATTTTGCATTATGACATCATAATGGAAAGTTACATTATGACATCATAATGGAATTTGACATTATGACATCATAATGGAATTTTGCATTATGACATCATAATGGAATGTTGCATTATGACATCATAATGGAATTTTGCATTATGACATCATAATAGAATGTTGCATTATGACATCATAATGGAATTTTGCATTATGACATCATAATGGAATGTTGCATTATGACATCATAATGGAATGTTGCATTATGACATCATAATGGAATGTTACATTATGACATCATAATGGAATGTTACATTATGACATCATAATGGAATTTTGCATTATGACATCATAATGGAATGTTGCTTTATGACATCATAATGGAATTTTACATTATGACATCATAATGGAATTTTGCATTATGACATCATAATGGAATGTTACATTATGACATCATAATGGAATTTTACATTATGACATCATAATGGAATTTTGCATTATGACATCATAATGGAATGTTACATTATGACATCATAATGGAATTTTACATTATGACATCATAATCGAATTTTGCATTATGACATCATAATGGAATGTTACATTATGACATCATAATGGAATGTTACATTATGACATCATAATGGAATTTTACATTATGACATCATGGAATTTTGTATTATGACATCATAATGGAATGTTACATTATGACATCATAATGGAATTTTGCATTATGACATCATAATGGAATGTTACATTATGACATCATAATGGAATTTTACATCATGACATCATAATGGAATTTTGCATTATGACATCATAATGGAATTTTACATTATGACATCATAATGGAATTTTGCATTATGACATCATAATGGAATTTTACATTATGACATCATAATGGAATGTTACATTATGACATCATAATGGAATTTTACATTATGACATCATAATGGAATTTTGCATTATGACATCATAATGGAACTTTACATTATGACATCATAATGGAATTTTGCATTATGACATCATAATGGAATGTTACATTATGACATCATAATGGAATGTTGCATTATGACATCATAATGGAATGTTGCATTATGACATCATAATGGAATGTTACATTATGACATCATAATGGAATGTTACATTATGACATCATAATGGAATTTTGCATTATGACATCATAATGGAATGTTACATTATGACATCATAATGGAATTTTGCATTATGACATCATAATGGAATGTTGCATTATGACATCATAATGGAATTTTGCATTATGACATCATAATGGAATGTTACATTATGACATCATAATGGAATTTTGCATTATGACATCATAATGGAATGTTACATTATGACATCATAATGGATTTTTACATTATGACATCATAATGGAATTTTGCATTATGACATCATAATGGAACTTTACATTATGACATCATAATGGAATTTTGCATTATGACATCATAATGGAATTTGACATTATGACATCATAATGGAATTTTGCATTATGACATCATAATGGAATTTTGCATTATGACATCATAATGGACTTTTGCATTATGACATCATAATGGAATTTTGCATTATGACATCATAATAGAATTTTACATTGTGACATCATAATCGAATTTTGCATTATGACATCATAATGGAATGTTACATTATGACATCATAATAGAATGTTACATTATGACATCATAATGGAATGTTACATTATGACATCATAATGGAATTTTACATTATGACATCATGGAATTTTGTATTATGACATCATAATGGAATGTTACATTATGACATCATAATGGAATTTTGCATTATGACATCATAATGGAATTTTGCATTATGACATCATAATGGAATTTTACATTATGACATCATAATGGAATTTTGCATTATGACATCATAATGGAATTTTACATTATGACATCATAATGGAATGTTACATTATGACATCATAATGGAATTTTACATTATGACATCATAATGGAATTTTGCATTATGACATCATAATGGAACTTTACATTATGACATCATAATGGAATTTTGCATTATGACATCATAATGGAACTTTACATTATGACATCATAATGGAATGTTACATTATGACATCATAATGGAATTTTGCATTATGACATCATAATGGAGTTTTACATTATGACATCATAATGGAATTTTGCATTATGACATCATAATGGAATGTTACATTATGACATCATAATGGAATTTTGCATTATGACATCATAATGGAATTTTACATAATGACATCATAATGGAATTTTGCATTATGACATCATAATAGAATATTGCGTTATGACATCATAATGGAATTTTGCATTATGACATCATAATGGAATGTTACATTATGACATCATAATGGAATTTTACATTATGACATCATAATGGAATTTTACATTATGACATCATAATGGAATTTTGCATTATGACATCATAACGGAATGTTGCATTATGACATCATAATGGAATTTTACATAATGACATCATAATGGAATTTTGCATTATGACATCATAATGGAATTTTGCATTATGACATCATAATGGAATGTTACATTATGACATCATAATGGAATTTTGCATTATGACATCATAATGGAATGTTGCATTATGACATCATAATGGAATGTTGCATTATGACATCAGAATGGAATGTTGCATTATGACATCATAATGGAATGTTGCATTATGACATCATAATGGAATGTTACATTATGACATCATAATGGAATTTTGCATTATGACATCATAATGGAATGTTACATTATGACATCATAATCGAATTTTGCATTATGACATCATAATGGAATGTTACATTATGACATCATAATGGAATGTTACATTATGACATCATAATGGAATTTTACATTATGACATCATGGAATTTTGTATTATGACATCATAATGGAATGTTACATTATGACATCATAATGGAATTTTGCATTATGACATCATAATGGAATGTTACATTATGACATCATAATGGAATTTTACATCATGACATCATAATGGAATTTTGCATTATGACATCATAATGGAATTTTACATTATGACATCATAATGGAATTTTGCATTATGACATCATAATGGAATTTTACATTATGACATCATAATGGAATGTTACATTATGACATCATAATGGAATTTTACATTATGACATCATAATGGAATTTTGCATTATGACATCATAATGGAACTTTACATTATGACATCATAATGGAATTTTGCATTATGACATCATAATGGAATGTTACATTATGACATCATAATGGAATGTTGCATTATGACATCAGAATGGAATGTTGCATTATGACATCATAATGGAATGTTGCATTATGACATCATAATGGAATGTTACATTATGACATCATAATGGAATGTTACATTATGACATCATAATGGAATTTTGCATTATGACATCATAATGGAATGTTACATTATGACATCATAATGGAATTTTGCATTATGACATCATAATGGAATGTTGCATTATGACATCATAATGGAATTTTGCATTATGACATCATAATGGAATGTTACATTATGACATCATAATGGAATTTTGCATTATGACATCATAATGGAATGTTACATTATGACATCATAATGGATTTTTACATTATGACATCATAATGGAATTTTACATTATGACATCATAATGGACTTTTGCATTATGACATTATAATGGAATTTTGCATTATGACATCATAATGGAAAGTTACATTATGACATCATAATGGAATTTGACATTATGACATCATAATGGAATTTTGCATTATGACATCATAATGGAATTTTGCATTATGACATCATAATGGACTTTTGCATTATGACATCATAATGGAATTTTGCATTATGACATCATAATAGAATTTTACATTGTGACATCATAATCGAATTTTGCATTATGACATCATAATGGAATGTTACATTATGACATCATAATAGAATGTTACATTATGACATCATAATGGAATGTTACATTATGACATCATAATGGAATTTTACATTATGACATCATGGAATTTTGTATTATGACATCATAATGGAATGTTACATTATGACATCATAATGGAATTTTGCATTATGACATCATAATGGAATTTTGCATTATGACATCATAATGGAATTTTACATTATGACATCATAATGGAATTTTGCATTATGACATCATAATGGAATTTTACATTATGACATCATAATGGAATGTTACATTATGACATCATAATGGAATTTTACATTATGACATCATAATGGAATTTTGCATTATGACATCATAATGGAACTTTACATTATGACATCATAATGGAATTTTGCATTATGACATCATAATGGAACTTTACATTATGACATCATAATGGAATGTTACATTATGACATCATAATGGAATTTTGCATTATGACATCATAATGGAGTTTTACATTATGACATCATAATGGAATTTTGCATTATGACATCATAATGGAATGTTACATTATGACATCATAATGGAATTTTGCATTATGACATCATAATGGAATTTTACATAATGACATCATAATGGAATTTTGCATTATGACATCATAATAGAATATTGCGTTATGACATCATAATGGAATTTTGCATTATGACATCATAATGGAATGTTACATTATGACATCATAATGGAATTTTACATTATGACATCATAATGGAATTTTACATTATGACATCATAATGGAATTTTGCATTATGACATCATAACGGAATGTTGCATTATGACATCATAATGGAATTTTACATAATGACATCATAATGGAATTTTGCATTATGACATCATAATGGAATTTTGCATTATGACATCATAATGGAATGTTACATTATGACATCATAATGGAATTTTGCATTATGACATCATAATGGAATGTTGCATTATGACATCATAATGGAATGTTGCATTATGACATCAGAATGGAATGTTGCATTATGACATCATAATGGAATGTTGCATTATGACATCATAATGGAATGTTACATTATGACATCATAATGGAATTTTGCATTATGACATCATAATGGAATGTTACATTATGACATCATAATGGAATTTTGCATTATGACATCATAATGGAATGTTGCATTATGACATCATAATGGAATTTTGCATTATGACATCATAATGGAATGTTACATTATGACATCATAATGGAATTTTGCATTATGACATCATAATGGAATGTTACATTATGACATCATAATGGAATTTTGCATTATGACATCATAATGGAATGTTACATTATGACATCATAATGGATTTTTACATTATGACATCATAATGGAATTTTACATTATGACATCATAATGGACTTTTGCATTATGACATCATAATGGAAAGTTACATTATGACATCATAATGGAATTTGACATTATGACATCATAATGGAATTTTGCATTATGACATCATAATGGAATTTTGCATTATGACATCATAATGGACTTTTGCATTATGACATCATAATGGAATTTTGCATTATGACATCATAATAGAATTTTACATTGTGACATCATAATCGAATTTTGCATTATGACATCATAATGGAATGTTACATTATGACATCATAATGGAATGTTACATTATGACATCATAATGGAATTTTACATTATGACATCATGGAATTTTGTATTATGACATCATAATGGAATGTTACATTATGACATCATAATGGAATTTTGCATTATGACATCATAATGGAATTTTGCATTATGACATCATAATGGAATTTTACATTATGACATCATAATGGAATTTTGCATTATGACATCATAATGGAATTTTACATTATGACATCATAATGGAATGTTACATTATGACATCATAATGGAATTTTACATTATGACATCATAATGGAATTTTGCATTATGACATCATAATGGAACTTTACATTATGACATCATAATGGAATTTTGCATTATGACATCATAATGGAACTTTACATTATGACATCATAATGGAATGTTGCATTATGACATCATAATGGAATGTTGCATTATGACATCATAATGGAATGTTACATTATGACATCATAATGGAATGTTGCTTTATGACATCATAATGGAATTTTACATTATGACATCATAATGGAATTTTGCATTATGACATCATAATGGAATGTTACATTATGACATCATAATGGAATTTTACATTATGACATCATAATGGAATTTTGCATTATGACATCATAATGGAATGTTACATTATGACATCATAATGGAATTTTACATTATGACATCATAATCGAATTTTGCATTATGACATCATAATGGAATGTTACATTATGACATCATAATGGAATGTTACATTATGACATCATAATGGAATTTTACATTATGACATCATGGAATTTTGTATTATGACATCATAATGGAATGTTACATTATGACATCATAATGGAATTTTGCATTATGACATCATAATGGAATGTTACATTATGACATCATAATGGAATTTTACATCATGACATCATAATGGAATTTTGCATTATGACATCATAATGGAATTTTACATTATGACATCATAATGGAATTTTGCATTATGACATCATAATGGAATTTTACATTATGACATCATAATGGAATGTTACATTATGACATCATAATGGAATTTTACATTATGACATCATAATGGAATTTTGCATTATGACATCATAATGGAACTTTACATTATGACATCATAATGGAATTTTGCATTATGACATCATAATGGAATGTTACATTATGACATCATAATGGAATGTTGCATTATGACATCAGAATGGAATGTTGCATTATGACATCATAATGGAATGTTGCATTATGACATCATAATGGAATGTTACATTATGACATCATAATGGAATGTTGCTTTATGACATCATAATGGAATTTTACATTATGACATCATAATGGAATGTTGCATTATGACATCATAATGGAATGTTGCATTATGACATCATAATGGAATGTTGCATTATGACATCATAATGGAATGTTACATTATGACATCATAATGGAATTTTGCATTATGACATCATAATGGAATGTTACATTATGACATCATAATGGAATTTTGCATTATGACATCATAATGGAATTTTACATTATGACATCATAATGGACTTTTGCATTATGACATCATAATGGAATTTTGCATTATGACATCATAATGGAAAGTTACATTATGACATCATAATGGAATTTGACATTATGACATCATAATGGAATTTTGCATTATGACATCATAATGGAATGTTGCATTATGACATCATAATGGAATTTTGCATTATGACATCATAATAGAATGTTGCATTATGACATCATAATGGAATTTTGCATTATGACATCATAATGGAATTTTGCATTATGACATCATAATGGAATTTTGCATTATGACATCATAATGGAATTTTACATTATGACATCATAATGTAATTTTACATTATGACATCATAATGTAATTTTGCATTATGACATCATAATGGAATTTTGCATTATGACATCATAATGGAATGTTGCTTTATGACATCATAATGGAATTTTACATTATGACATCATAATGGAATGTTGCTTTATGACATCATAATGGAATTTTACATTATGACATCATAATGGAATTTTGCATTATGACATCATAATGGAATGTTACATTATGACATCATAATGGAATGTTACATTATGACATCATAATGGAATTTTGCATTATGACATCATAATGGAATTTTGCATTATGACATCATAATGGAATTTTGCATTATGACATCATAATGGAATTTTACATTATGACATCATAATGTAATTTTGCATTATGACATCATAATGGAATTTTGCATTATGACATCATAATGGAATGTTGCTTTATGACATCATAATGGAATTTTACATTATGACATCATAATGGAATTTTACATTATGAAATCATAATGGAATTTTGCATTATGACATCATAATGGAATGTTACATTATGACATCATAATGGAATTTTACATTATGACATCATAATGGAATTTTGCATTATGACATCATAATGGAATGTTACATTATGACATCATTATGGAATTTTACATTATGACATCATAATATAATTTTGCATTATGACATCATAATGGAATTTTACATTATGATATCATAATGGAATTTTGCATTATGACATCATAATGGAATTTTGCATTATGACATCATAATGGAATGTTGCATTATGACATCATAATGGAATTTTGCATTATGACATCATAATGGAATGTTGCATTATGACATCATAATGGAATGTTACATTATGACATCATAATGGAATTTTGCATTATGACATCATAATGGAATGTTGCTTTATGACATCATAATGGAATTTTACATTATGACATCATAATGGAATTTTGCATTATGACATCATAATTGAATGTTACATTATGACATCATAATGGAATTTTACATTATGACATCGTAATGGAATTTTGCATTATGACATCATAATGGAATGTTACATTATGACATCATAATGGAATTTTGCATTATGACATCCTAACGGAATTTTGCATTATGACATCATAACGGAATGTTACATTATGACATCATAATGGAATTTTGCATTATGACATCATAACGGAATGTTGCTTTATGACATCATAACGGAATGTTGCATTATGACATCATAATGGAATTTTGCATTATGACATCATAATGGAATGTTGCATTATGACATCATAATGGAATGTTGCATTATGACATCATAATGGAATGTTACATTATGACATCATAATGGAATTTTGCATTATGACATCATAATGGAATGTTGCATTATGACGTCATAATGGAATGTTACATTATGACGTCATAATGGAATGTTACATTATGACATCATAATGGAATTTTGCATTATGACATCATAATGGAATGTTGCTTTATGACATCATAATGGAATTTTACATTATGACATCGTAATGGAATTTTGCATTATGACATCATAATGGAATGTTACATTATGACATCATAATGGAATTTTACATTATGACATCGTAATGGAATTTTGCATTATGACATCATAATGGAATGTTACATTATGACATCATAATGGAATTTTACATTATGACATCGTAACGGAATTTTGCATTATGACATCATAACGGAATGTTACATTATGACATCATAATGGAATTTTGCATTATGACATCATAACGGAATGTTGCTTTATGACATCATAACGGAATGTTGCATTATGACATCATAATGGAATGTTGCATTATGACATCATAACGGAATGTTGCTTTATGACATCATAACGGAATGTTGCATTATGACATCATAATGGAATGTTGCATTATGACATCATAATGGAATTTTACATTATGACATCATAATGGAATTTTGATTTATGACATCATAATGGAATGTTACATTATGACATCATAATGGAATTTTACATTATGACATTGTAATGGAATTTTGCATTATCACATCATAATGGAATGTTACATTATGACATCATAATGGAATTTTGCATTATGACATCATAATGGAATTTTGCATTATGACATCATAATGGAATTTTGCATTATGACATCATAATGGAATTTTACATTATGACATCATAATGGAATTTTGCATTATGACATCATAATGGAATGTTACATTATGACATCATAATGGAATTTTGCTTTATGACATCATAATGGAATGTTGCTTTATGACATCATAATGGAATTTTACATTATGACATCATAATGGAATGTTGCATTATGACATCATAATGGAATGTTGCATTATGACATCATAATGGAATGTTGCATTATGACATCATAATGGAATGTTACATTATGACATCATAATGGAATTTTGCATTATGACATCATAATGGAATTTTGCATTATGACATCATAATGGAATTTTGCATTATGACATCATAATGGAATTTTGCATTATGACATCATAATGGAATGTTGCATTATGACATCATAATGGAATTTTACATTATGACATCATAATGGAATTTTGCATTATGACATCATAATGGAATGTTACATATATGACATCATAATGGAATGTTGCATTATGACATCATAATGGAATGTTACATTATGACATCATAATGGAATGTTACATTATGACATCATAATGGAATGTTACATTATGACATCATAATGGAATTTTGCATTATGACATCATAATGGAATGTTGCATTATGACATCATAATGGAATTTTGCATTATGACATCATAATGGAATGTTGCATTATGACATCATAATGGAATTTTACATTATGACATCGTAATGGAATTTTGCATTATGACATCATAATGGAATGTTACATTATGACATCATAATGGAATTTTACATTATGACATCGTAATGGAATTTTGCATTATGACATCATAATGGAATGTTACATTATGACATCATAATGGAATTTTACATTATGACATCGTAACGGAATTTTGCATTATGACATCATAACGGAATGTTACATTATGACATCATAATGGAATTTTGCATTATGACATCATAACGGAATGTTGCTTTATGACATCATAACGGAATGTTGCATTATGACATCATAATGGAATGTTGCATTATGACATCATAACGGAATGTTGCTTTATGACATCATAACGGAATGTTGCATTATGACATCATAATGGAATGTTGCATTATGACATCATAATGGAATTTTACATTATGACATCATAATGGAATTTTGCATTATGACATCATAATGGAATGTTACATTATGACATCATAATGGAATTTTGCTTTATGACATCATAATGGAATGTTGCTTTATGACATCATAATGGAATTTTACATTATGACATCATAATGGAATGTTGCATTATGACATCATAATGGAATGTTGCATTATGACATCATAATGGAATGTTGCATTATGACATCATAATGGAATGTTGCATTATGACATCATAATGGAATGTTACATTATGACATCATAATGGAATTTTGCATTATGACATCATAATGGAATGTTGCTTTATGACATCATAATGGAATGTTGCTTTATGACATCATAATGGAATTTTACATTATGACATCATAATGGAATTTTGCATTATGACATCATAATGGAATGTTACATTATGACATCATAATGGAATTTTACATTATGACATCATAATGGAATTTTACATTATGACATCATAATGTAATTTTGCTTTATGACATCATAATGGAATGTTGCTTTATGACATCATAATGGAATTTTACATTATGACATCATAATGGAATGTTGCATTATGACATCATAATGGAATTTTACATTATGACATCATAATGGAATTTTACATTATGACATCATAATGGAATTTTGCATTATGACATCATAATGGAATGTTACATTATGACATCATAATGGAATTTTACATTATGACATCATAATGGAATTTTACATTATGACATCATAATGGAATTTTGCATTATGACATCATAATGGAATGTTGCTTTATGACATCATAATGGAATTTTACATTATGACATCATAATGGAATGTTGCATTATGACATCATAATGGAATGTTACATTATGACATCATAATGGAATTTTGCATTATGACATCATAATGGAATTTTGCATTATGACATCATAATGGAATTTTGCATTATGACATCATAATGAAATTTTACATTATGACATCATTATGGAATTTTGCATTATGACATCATAATGGAATGTTACATTATGACATCATAATGGAATTTTACATTATGACATTGTAATGGAATTTTGCATTATCACATCATAATGGAATGTTACATTATGACATCATAATGGAATTTTGCATTATGACATCATAATGGAATGTTACATTATGACATCATAATGGAATTTTACATTATGACATCATAATGGAATTTTACATTATGACATCATAATGTAATTTTGCTTTATGACATCATAATGGAATGTTGCTTTATGACATCATAATGGAATTTTACATTATGACATCATAATGGAATGTTGCTTTATGACATCATAATGGAATTTTACATTATGACATCATAATGGAATGTTGCATTATGACATCATAATGGAATGTTGCATTATGACATCATAATGGAATGTTGCATTATGACATCATAATGGAATGTAACATTATGACATCATAATGGAATTTTGCATTATGACATCATAATGGAATTTTGCATTATGACATCATAATGGAATTTTGCATTATGACATCATAATGGAATTTTGCATTATGACATCATAATGGAATGTTGCATTATGACATCATAATGGAATTTTACATTATGACATCATAATGGAATTTTGCATTATGACATCATAATGGAATGTTACATTATGACATCATAATGGAATTTTGCATTATGACATCATAATGGAATTTTACATTATGACATCATAATGTAATTTTGCATTATGACATCATAATGGAATTTTACATTATGACATCATAATGTAATTTTGCATTATGACATCATAATGGAATTTTGCATTATGACATCATAATGGCATGTTGCTTTATGACATCATAATGGAATTTTACATTATGACATCATAATGGAATTTTACATTATGAAATCATAATGGAATTTTGCATTATGACATCATAATGGAATGTTGCATTATGACATCATAATGGAATGTTGCATTATGACATCATAATGGAATGTTACATTATGACATCATAACGGAATTTTGCTTTATGACATCATAATGGAATGTTGCTTTATGACATCATAATGGAATTTTACATTATGACATCATAATGGAATTTTGCATTATGACATCATAATGGAATTTTGCATTATGACATCATAATGGAATGTTACATTATGACATCATAATGGAATTTTACATTATGACATCGTAATGGAATTTTGCATTATCACATCATAATGGAATGTTACATTATGACATCATAATGGAATTTTGCATTATGACATCATAATGGAATTTTGCATTATGACATCATAATGGAATTTTACATTATGACATCATAATGGAATTTTGCATTATGACATCATAATGGAATGTTACATTATGACATCATAATGGAATTTTACATTATGACATCATAATGGAATTTTACATTATGACATCATAATGGAATTTTGCATTATGACATCATAATGGAATGTTGCATTATGACATCATAATGGAATTTTACATTATGACATCATAATGGAATTTTACATTATGACATCATAATGGAATTTTGCATTATGACATCATAATGGAATTTTGCATTATGACATCATAATGGAATGTTGCTTTATGACATCATAATGGAATTTTACATTATGACATCATAATGGAATGTTGCATTATGACATCATAATGGAATGTTACATTATGACATCATAATGGAATTTTGCATTATGACATCATAATGGAATTTTGCATTATGACATCATAATGGAATTTTGCATTATGACATCATAATGAAATTTTACATTATGACATCATTATGGAATTTTGCATTATGACATCATAATGGAATGTTACATTATGACATCATAATGGAATTTTACATTATGACATTGTAATGGAATTTTGCATTATCACATCATAATGGAATGTTACATTATGACATCATAATGGAATTTTGCATTATGACATCATAATGGAATTTTGCATTATGACATCATAATGGAATTTTACATTATGACATCATAATGGAATTTTGCATTATGACATCATAATGGAATGTTACATTATGACATCATAATGGAATTTTACATTATGACATCATAATGGAATTTTACATTATGACATCATAATGGAATTTTGCTTTATGACATCATAATGGAATGTTGCTTTATGACATCATAATGGAATTTTACATTATGACATCATAATGGAATGTTGCATTATGACATCATAATGGAATGTTGCATTATGACATCATAATGGAATGTTGCATTATGACATCATAATGGAATGTTACATTATGACATCATAATGGAATTTTGCATTATGACATCATAATGGAATTTTGCATTATGACATCATAATGGAATTTTGCATTATGACATCATAATGGAATTTTGCATTATGACATCATAATGGAATGTTGCATTATGACATCATAATGGAATTTTACATTATGACATCATAATGGAATTTTGCATTATGACATCATAATGGAATGTTACATTATGACATCATAATGGAATGTTGCATTATGACATCATAATGGAATGTTACATTATGACATCATAATGGAATGTTACATTATGACATCATAATGGAATGTTACATTATGACATCATAATGGAATTTTGCATTATGACATCATAATGGAATGTTGCATTATGACATCATAATGGAATGTTGCATTATGACATCATAATGGAATGTTACATTATGACATCATAATGGAATTTTGCATTATGACATCATAATGGAATGTTGCTTTATGACATCATAATGGAATGTTACATTATGACATCATAATGGAATTTTGCATTATGACATCATAATGGAATGTTGCTTTATGACATCATAATGGAATGTTGCTTTATGACATCATAATGGAATTTTACATTATGACATCATAATGGAATTTTGCATTATGGCATCATAATGGAATTTTGCATTATGACATCATAATGGAATGTTACATTATGACATCATAATGGAATTTTACATTATGACATCGTAATGGAATTTTGCATTATCACATCATAATGGAATGTTACATTATGACATCATAATGGAATTTTGCATTATGACATCATAATGGAATTTTGCATTATGACATCATAATGGAATTTTACATTATGACATCATAATGGAATTTTGCATTATGACATCATAATGGAATGTTACATTATGACATCATAATGGAATTTTACATTATGACATCATAATGGAATTTTGCATTATGACATCATAATGGAATGTTACATTATGACATCATAATGGAATTTTACATTATGACATCATAATGGAATTTTACATTATGACATCATAATGGAATTTAGCATTATGACATCATAATGGAATTTTGCATTATGACATCATAATGGAATGTTGCTTTATGACATCATAATGGAATTTTACATTATGACATCATAATGGAATGTTGCATTATGACATCATAATGGAATGTTACATTATGACATCATAATGGAATTTTGCATTATGACATCATAATGGAATTTTGCATTATGACATCATAATGGAATTTTGCATTATGACATCATAATGAAATTTTGCATTATGACATCATAATGGAATGTTGCATTATGACATCATAATGGAATTTTACATTATGACATCATAATGGAATTTTGCATTATGACATCATAATGGAATGTTACATTATGACATCATAATGGAATGTTGCATTATGACATCATAATGGAATGTTACATTATGACATCATAATGGAATGTTACATTATGACATCATAATGGAATGTTACATTATGACATCATAATGGAATTTTGCATTATGACATCATAATGGAATGTTGCATTATGACATCATAATGGAATGTTGCATTATGACATCATAATGGAATGTTACATTATGACATCATAATGGAATTTTGCATTATGACATCATAATGGAATGTTGCTTTATGACATCATAATGGAATGTTGCTTTATGACATCATAATGGAATTTTACATTATGACATCATAATGGAATTTTGCATTATGACATCATAATGGAATGTTACATTATGACATCATAATGGAATTTTACATTATGACATCGTAATGGAATTTTGCATTATCACATCATAATGGAATGTTACATTATGACATCATAATGGAATTTTGCATTATGACATCATAATGGAATTTTGCATTATGACATCATAATGGAATTTTACATTATGACATCATAATGGAATTTTGCATTATGACATCATAATGGAATGTTACATTATGACATCATAATGGAATTTTACATTATGACATCATAATGGAATTTTACATTATGACATCATAATGGAATTTTGCATTATGACATCATAATGGAATGTTACATTATGACATCATAATGGAATTTTACATTATGACATCATAATGGAATTTTACATTATGACATCATAATGGAATTTTGCATTATGACATCATAATGGAATGTTGCTTTATGACATCATAATGGAATTTTACATTATGACATCATAATGGAATGTTGCATTATGACATCATAATGGAATTTTACATTATGACATCATAATGGAATTTTACATTATGACATCATAATGGAATTTTGCATTATGACATCATAATGGAATGTTACATTATGACATCATAATGGAATTTTACATTATGACATCATAATGGAATTTTACATTATGACATCATAATGGAATTTTGCATTATGACATCATAATGGAATGTTGCTTTATGACATCATAATGGAATTTTACATTATGACATCATAATGGAATGTTGCATTATGACATCATAATGGAATGTTACATTATGACATCATAATGGAATTTTGCATTATGACATCATAATGGAATTTTGCATTATGACATCATAATGGAATTTTGCATTATGACATCATAATGAAATTTTACATTATGACATCATTATGGAATTTTGCATTATGACATCATAATGGAATGTTACATTATGACATCATAATGGAATTTTACATTATGACATTGTAATGGAATTTTGCATTATCACATCATAATGGAATGTTACATTATGACATCATAATGGAATTTTGCATTATGACATCATAATGGAATTTTGCATTATGACATCATAATGGAATTTTACATTATGACATCATAATGGAATTTTGCATTATGACATCATAATGGAATGTTACATTATGACATCATAATGGAATTTTACATTATGACATCATAATGGAATTTTACATTATGACATCATAATGTAATTTTGCTTTATGACATCATAATGGAATGTTGCTTTATGACATCATAATGGAATTTTACATTATGACATCATAATGGAATGTTGCTTTATGACATCATAATGGAATTTTACATTATGACATCATAATGGAATGTTGCATTATGACATCATAATGGAATGTTGCATTATGACATCATAATGGAATGTTGCATTATGACATCATAATGGAATGTAACATTATGACATCATAATGGAATTTTGCATTATGACATCATAATGGAATTTTGCATTATGACATCATAATGGAATTTTGCATTATGACATCATAATGGAATTTTGCATTATGACATCATAATGGAATGTTGCATTATGACATCATAATGGAATTTTACATTATGACATCATAATGGAATTTTGCATTATGACATCATAATGGAATGTTACATTATGACATCATAATGGAATTTTACATTATGACATCATAATGTAATTTTGCATTATGACATCATAATGGAATTTTACATTATGACATCATAATGGAATTTTACATTATGACATCATAATGTAATTTTGCATTATGACATCATAATGGAATTTTGCATTATGACATCATAATGGAATGTTGCTTTATGACATCATAATGGAATTTTACATTATGACATCATAATGGAATTTTACATTATGAAATCATAATGGAATTTTGCATTATGACATCATAATGGAATGTTGCATTATGACATCATAATGGAATGTTGCATTATGACATCATAATGGAATGTTACATTATGACATCATAATGGAATTTTGCATTATGACATCATAATGGAATGTTGCTTTATGACATCATAATGGAATGTTGCTTTATGACATCATAATGGAATTTTACATTATGACATCATAATGGAATGTTGCATTATGACATCATAATGGAATTTTGCATTATGACATCATAATGGAATGTTACATTATGACATCATAATGGAATTTTACATTATGACATCGTAATGGAATTTTGCATTATCACATCATAATGGAATGTTACATTATGACATCATAATGGAATTTTGCATTATGACATCATAATGGAATTTTGCATTATGACATCATAATGGAATTTTACATTATGACATCATAATGGAATTTTGCATTATCACATCATAATGGAATGTTACATTATGACATCATAATGGAATTTTACATTATGACATCATAATGGAATTTTACATTATGACATCATAATGGAATTTTGCATTATGACATCATAATGGAATGTTACATTATGA
The DNA here is from genome assembly GCF_035609145.1 of Eleutherodactylus coqui. Taxonomy (NCBI): domain Eukaryota; kingdom Metazoa; phylum Chordata; class Amphibia; order Anura; family Eleutherodactylidae; genus Eleutherodactylus; species Eleutherodactylus coqui. The sequence goes on from NW_027102368.1 coordinate 1,816,342, forward strand.
CATCATAATGGAATTTTACATTATGACATCATAATGGAATTTTACATTATGACATCATAATGGAATTTTGCATTATGACATCATAATGGAATTTTGCATTATGACATCATAATGGAATGTTGCTTTATGACATCATAATGGAATTTTACATTATGACATCATAATGGAATGTTGCATTATGACATCATAATGGAATGTTACATTATGACATCATAATGGAATTTTGCATTATGACATCATAATGGAATTTTGCATTATGACATCATAATGGAATTTTGCATTATGACATCATAATGAAATTTTACATTATGACATCATTATGGAATTTTGCATTATGACATCATAATGGAATGTTACATTATGACATCATAATGGAATTTTACATTATGACATTGTAATGGAATTTTGCATTATCACATCATAATGGAATGTTACATTATGACATCATAATGGAATTTTGCATTATGACATCATAATGGAATTTTCATTATGACATCATAATGGAATTTTACATTATGACATCATAATGGAATTTTGCATTATGACATCATAATGGAATTTTGCATTATGACATCATAATGGAATTTTGCATTATGACATCATAATGGAATGTTGCATTATGACATCATAATGGAATGTTACATTATGACATCATAATGGAATGTTGCATTATGACATCATAATGGAATGTTACATTATGACATCATAATGGAATTTTGCATTATGACATCATAATGGAATTTTACATTATGACATCGTAATGGAATTTTGCATTATGACATCATAATAGAATGTTACATTATGACATCATAATGGAATTTTACATTATGACATCGTAATGGAATTTTGCATTATGACATCATAATGGAATGTTACATTATGACATCATAATGGAATTTTACATTATGACATCGTAACGGAATTTTGCATTATGACATCATAACGGAATGTTACATTATGACATCATAATGGAATTTTGCATTATGACATCATAACGGAATTTTACATTATGACATCATAATGGAATTTTGCATTATGACATCATAATGGAATGTTACATTATGACATCATAATGGAATTTTACATTATGACATCATAATGGAATTTTACATTATGACATCATAATGGAATTTTGCATTATGACATCATAATGGAATGTTGCTTTATGACATCATAATGGAATTTTACATTATGACATCATAATGGAATGTTGCATTATGACATCATAATGGAATTTTACATTATGACATCATAATGGAATTTTACATTATGACATCATAATGGAATTTTGCATTATGACATCATAATGGAATGTTACATTATGACATCATAATGGAATTTTACATTATGACATCATAATGGAATTTTACATTATGACATCATAATGGAATTTTGCATTATGACATCATAATGGAATGTTGCTTTATGACATCATAATGGAATTTTACATTATGACATCATAATGGAATGTTGCATTATGACATCATAATGGAATGTTACATTATGACATCATAATGGAATTTTGCATTATGACATCATAATGGAATTTTGCATTATGACATCATAATGGAATTTTGCATTATGACATCATAATGAAATTTTACATTATGACATCATTATGGAATTTTGCATTATGACATCATAATGGAATGTTACATTATGACATCATAATGGAATTTTACATTATGACATTGTAATGGAATTTTGCATTATCACATCATAATGGAATGTTACATTATGACATCATAATGGAATTTTGCATTATGACATCATAATGGAATTTTGCATTATGACATCATAATGGAATTTTACATTATGACATCATAATGGAATTTTGCATTATGACATCATAATGGAATGTTACATTATGACATCATAATGGAATTTTACATTATGACATCATAATGGAATTTTACATTATGACATCATAATGTAATTTTGCTTTATGACATCATAATGGAATGTTGCTTTATGACATCATAATGGAATTTTACATTATGACATCATAATGGAATGTTGCTTTATGACATCATAATGGAATTTTACATTATGACATCATAATGGAATGTTGCATTATGACATCATAATGGAATGTTGCATTATGACATCATAATGGAATGTTGCATTATGACATCATAATGGAATGTAACATTATGACATCATAATGGAATTTTGCATTATGACATCATAATGGAATTTTGCATTATGACATCATAATGGAATTTTGCATTATGACATCATAATGGAATTTTGCATTATGACATCATAATGGAATGTTGCATTATGACATCATAATGGAATTTTACATTATGACATCATAATGGAATTTTGCATTATGACATCATAATGGAATGTTACATTATGACATCATAATGGAATTTTACATTATGACATCATAATGTAATTTTGCATTATGACATCATAATGGAATTTTACATTATGACATCATAATGGAATTTTACATTATGACATCATAATGTAATTTTGCATTATGACATCATAATGGAATTTTGCATTATGACATCATAATGGAATGTTGCTTTATGACATCATAATGGAATTTTACATTATGACATCATAATGGAATTTTACATTATGAAATCATAATGGAATTTTGCATTATGACATCATAATGGAATGTTGCATTATGACATCATAATGGAATGTTGCATTATGACATCATAATGGAATGTTACATTATGACATCATAATGGAATTTTGCATTATGACATCATAATGGAATGTTGCTTTATGACATCATAATGGAATGTTGCTTTATGACATCATAATGGAATTTTACATTATGACATCATAATGGAATGTTGCATTATGACATCATAATGGAATTTTGCATTATCACATCATAATGGAATGTTACATTATGACATCATAATGGAATTTTGCATTATGACATCATAATGGAATTTTGCATTATGACATCATAATGGAATTTTACATTATGACATCATAATGGAATTTTGCATTATCACATCATAATGGAATGTTACATTATGACATCATAATGGAATTTTACATTATGACATCATAATGGAATTTTACATTATGACATCATAATGGAATTTTGCATTATGACATCATAATGGAATGTTACATTATGACATCATAATGGAATTTTACATTATGACATCATAATGGAATTTTACATTATGACATCATAATGGAATTTTGCATTATGACATCATAATGGAATTTTGCATTATGACATCATAATGGAATGTTGCTTTATGACATCATAATGGAATTTTACATTATGACATCATAATGGAATGTTGCATTATGACATCATAATGGAATGTTACATTATGACATCATAATGGAATTTTGCATTATGACATCATAATGGAATTTTGCATTATGACATCATAATGGAATTTTGCATTATGACATCATAATGAAATTTTACATTATGACATCATTATGGAATTTTGCATTATGACATCATAATGGAATGTTACATTATGACATCATAATGGAATTTTACATTATGACATTGTAATGGAATTTTGCATTATCACATCATAATGGAATGTTACATTATGACATCATAATGGAATTTTGCATTATGACATCATAATGGAATTTTCATTATGACATCATAATGGAATTTTACATTATGACATCATAATGGAATTTTGCATTATGACATCATAATGGAATTTTGCATTATGACATCATAATGGAATTTTGCATTATGACATCATAATGGAATGTTGCATTATGACATCATAATGGAATGTTACATTATGACATCATAATGGAATGTTGCATTATGACATCATAATGGAATGTTACATTATGACATCATAATGGAATTTTGCATTATGACATCATAATGGAATTTTACATTATGACATCGTAATGGAATTTTGCATTATGACATCATAATAGAATGTTACATTATGACATCATAATGGAATTTTACATTATGACATCGTAATGGAATTTTGCATTATGACATCATAATGGAATGTTACATTATGACATCATAATGGAATTTTACATTATGACATCGTAACGGAATTTTGCATTATGACATCATAACGGAATGTTACATTATGACATCATAATGGAATTTTGCATTATGACATCATAACGGAATGTTGCTTTATGACATCATAATGGAATTTTGCATTATGACATCATAATGGAATGTTACATTATGACATCATAATGGAATGTTGCATTATGACATCATAATGGAATTTTACATTATGACATCATAATGGAATGTTACATTATGACATCATAATGGAATGTTACATTATGACATCATAATGGAATTTTGCATTATGACATCATAATGGAATTTTGCATTATGACATCATAATGGAATTTTGCATTATGACATCATAATGGAATGTTGCATTATGACATCATAATGGAATGTTACATTATGACATCATAATGGAATTTTGCATTATGACATCATAATGGAATGTTGCTTTATGACATCATAATGGAATGTTACATTATGACATCATAATGGAATTTTGCATTATGACATCATAATGGAATGTTGCTTTATGACATCATAATGGAATGTTGCTTTATGACATCATAATGGAATTTTACATTATGACATCATAATGGAATTTTGCATTATGACATCATAATGGAATTTTGCATTATGACATCATAATGGAATGTTACATTATGACATCATAATGGAATTTTACATTATGACATCGTAATGGAATTTTGCATTATCACATCATAATGGAATGTTACATTATGACATCATAATGGAATTTTGCATTATGACATCATAATGGAATTTTGCATTATGACATCATAATGGAATTTTACATTATGACATCATAATGGAATTTTGCATTATGACATCATAATGGAATGTTACATTATGACATCATAATGGAATTTTACATTATGACATCATAATGGAATTTTGCATTATGACATCATAATGGAATGTTACATTATGACATCATAATGGAATTTTACATTATGACATCATAATGGAATTTTACATTATGACATCATAATGGAATTTAGCATTATGACATCATAATGGAATTTTGCATTATGACATCATAATGGAATGTTGCTTTATGACATCATAATGGAATTTTACATTATGACATCATAATGGAATGTTGCATTATGACATCATAATGGAATGTTACATTATGACATCATAATGGAATTTTGCATTATGACATCATAATGGAATTTTGCATTATGACATCATAATGGAATTTTGCATTATGACATCATAATGAAATTTTGCATTATGACATCATAATGGAATGTTGCATTATGACATCATAATGGAATTTTACATTATGACATCATAATGGAATTTTGCATTATGACATCATAATGGAATGTTACATTATGACATCATAATGGAATGTTGCATTATGACATCATAATGGAATGTTACATTATGACATCATAATGGAATGTTACATTATGACATCATAATGGAATGTTACATTATGACATCATAATGGAATTTTGCATTATGACATCATAATGGAATGTTGCATTATGACATCATAATGGAATGTTGCATTATGACATCATAATGGAATGTTACATTATGACATCATAATGGAATTTTGCATTATGACATCATAATGGAATGTTGCTTTATGACATCATAATGGAATGTTGCTTTATGACATCATAATGGAATTTTACATTATGACATCATAATGGAATTTTGCATTATGACATCATAATGGAATGTTACATTATGACATCATAATGGAATTTTACATTATGACATCGTAATGGAATTTTGCATTATCACATCATAATGGAATGTTACATTATGACATCATAATGGAATTTTGCATTATGACATCATAATGGAATTTTGCATTATGACATCATAATGGAATTTTACATTATGACATCATAATGGAATTTTGCATTATGACATCATAATGGAATGTTACATTATGACATCATAATGGAATTTTACATTATGACATCATAATGGAATTTTACATTATGACATCATAATGGAATTTTGCATTATGACATCATAATGGAATGTTACATTATGACATCATAATGGAATTTTACATTATGACATCATAATGGAATTTTACATTATGACATCATAATGGAATTTTGCATTATGACATCATAATGGAATGTTGCTTTATGACATCATAATGGAATTTTACATTATGACATCATAATGGAATGTTGCATTATGACATCATAATGGAATTTTACATTATGACATCATAATGGAATTTTACATTATGACATCATAATGGAATTTTGCATTATGACATCATAATGGAATGTTACATTATGACATCATAATGGAATTTTACATTATGACATCATAATGGAATTTTACATTATGACATCATAATGGAATTTTGCATTATGACATCATAATGGAATGTTGCTTTATGACATCATAATGGAATTTTACATTATGACATCATAATGGAATGTTGCATTATGACATCATAATGGAATGTTACATTATGACATCATAATGGAATTTTGCATTATGACATCATAATGGAATTTTGCATTATGACATCATAATGGAATTTTGCATTATGACATCATAATGAAATTTTACATTATGACATCATTATGGAATTTTGCATTATGACATCATAATGGAATGTTACATTATGACATCATAATGGAATTTTACATTATGACATTGTAATGGAATTTTGCATTATCACATCATAATGGAATGTTACATTATGACATCATAATGGAATTTTGCATTATGACATCATAATGGAATTTTGCATTATGACATCATAATGGAATTTTACATTATGACATCATAATGGAATTTTGCATTATGACATCATAATGGAATGTTACATTATGACATCATAATGGAATTTTACATTATGACATCATAATGGAATTTTACATTATGACATCATAATGTAATTTTGCTTTATGACATCATAATGGAATGTTGCTTTATGACATCATAATGGAATTTTACATTATGACATCATAATGGAATGTTGCTTTATGACATCATAATGGAATTTTACATTATGACATCATAATGGAATGTTGCATTATGACATCATAATGGAATGTTGCATTATGACATCATAATGGAATGTTGCATTATGACATCATAATGGAATGTAACATTATGACATCATAATGGAATTTTGCATTATGACATCATAATGGAATTTTGCATTATGACATCATAATGGAATTTTGCATTATGACATCATAATGGAATTTTGCATTATGACATCATAATGGAATGTTGCATTATGACATCATAATGGAATTTTACATTATGACATCATAATGGAATTTTACATTATGACATCATAATGGAATTTTGCATTATGACATCATAATGGAATGTTACATTATGACATCATAATGGAATTTTACATTATGACATCATAATGTAATTTTGCATTATGACATCATAATGGAATTTTACATTATGACATCATAATGGAATTTTACATTATGACATCATAATGTAATTTTGCATTATGACATCATAATGGAATTTTGCATTATGACATCATAATGGAATGTTGCTTTATGACATCATAATGGAATTTTACATTATGACATCATAATGGAATTTTACATTATGAAATCATAATGGAATTTTGCATTATGACATCATAATGGAATGTTGCATTATGACATCATAATGGAATGTTGCATTATGACATCATAATGGAATGTTACATTATGACATCATAATGGAATTTTGCATTATGACATCATAATGGAATGTTGCTTTATGACATCATAATGGAATGTTGCTTTATGACATCATAATGGAATTTTACATTATGACATCATAATGGAATTTTGCATTATGACATCATAATGGAATTTTGCATTATGACATCATAATGGAATGTTACATTATGACATCATAATGGAATTTTACATTATGACATCGTAATGGAATTTTGCATTATCACATCATAATGGAATGTTACATTATGACATCATAATGGAATTTTGCATTATGACATCATAATGGAATTTTGCATTATGACATCATAATGGAATTTTACATTATGACATCATAATGGAATTTTGCATTATCACATCATAATGGAATGTTACATTATGACATCATAATGGAATTTTACATTATGACATCATAATGGAATTTTACATTATGACATCATAATGGAATTTTGCATTATGACATCATAATGGAATGTTACATTATGACATCATAATGGAATTTTACATTATGACATCATAATGGAATTTTACATTATGACATCATAATGGAATTTTGCATTATGACATCATAATGGAATTTTGCATTATGACATCATAATGGAATGTTGCTTTATGACATCATAATGGAATTTTACATTATGACATCATAATGGAATGTTGCATTATGACATCATAATGGAATGTTACATTATGACATCATAATGGAATTTTGCATTATGACATCATAATGGAATTTTGCATTATGACATCATAATGGAATTTTGCATTATGACATCATAATGAAATTTTACATTATGACATCATTATGGAATTTTGCATTATGACATCATAATGGAATGTTACATTATGACATCATAATGGAATTTTACATTATGACATTGTAATGGAATTTTGCATTATCACATCATAATGGAATGTTACATTATGACATCATAATGGAATTTTGCATTATGACATCATAATGGAATTTTCATTATGACATCATAATGGAATTTTACATTATGACATCATAATGGAATTTTGCATTATGACATCATAATGGAATTTTGCATTATGACATCATAATGGAATTTTGCATTATGACATCATAATGGAATGTTGCATTATGACATCATAATGGAATGTTACATTATGACATCATAATGGAATGTTGCATTATGACATCATAATGGAATGTTACATTATGACATCATAATGGAATTTTGCATTATGACATCATAATGGAATTTTACATTATGACATCGTAATGGAATTTTGCATTATGACATCATAATGGAATGTTACATTATGACATCATAATGGAATTTTACATTATGACATCGTAATGGAATTTTGCATTATGACATCATAATGGAATGTTACATTATGACATCATAATGGAATTTTACATTATGACATCGTAACGGAATTTTGCATTATGACATCATAACGGAATGTTACATTATGACATCATAATGGAATTTTGCATTATGACATCATAACGGAATGTTGCTTTATGACATCATAATGGAATTTTGCATTATGACATCATAATGGAATGTTACATTATGACATCATAATGGAATGTTGCATTATGACATCATAATGGAATTTTACATTATGACATCATAATGGAATGTTACATTATGACATCATAATGGAATGTTACATTATGACATCATAATGGAATGTTACATTATGACATCATAATGGAATTTTGCATTATGACATCATAATGGAATTTTGCATTATGACATCATAATGGAATTTTGCATTATGACATCATAATGGAATTTTGCATTATGACATCATAATGGAATTTTACATTATGACATCATAATGGAATTTTGCATTATGACATCATAATGGAATTTTGCATTATGACATCATAATGGAATGTTGCTTTATGACATCATAATGGAATTTTACATTATGACATCATAATGGAATTTTACATTATGAAATCATAATGGAATTTTGCATTATGACATCATAATGGAATGTTGCATTATGACATCATAATGGAATGTTGCATTATGACATCATAATGGAATGTTGCATTATGACATCATAATGGAATGTTACATTATGACATCATAATGGAATTTTGCATTATGACATCATAATGGAATGTTGCTTTATGACATCATAATGGAATTTTACATTATGACATCATAATGGAATTTTGCATTATGACATCATAATGGAATGTTACATTATGACATCATAATGGAATTTTACATTATGACATCGTAATGGAATTTTGCATTATCACATCATAATGGAATGTTACATTATGACATCATAATGGAATTTTGCATTATGACATCATAATGGAATTTTGCATTATGACATCATAATGGAATTTTACATTATGACATCATAATGGAATTTTGCATTATGACATCATAATGGAATGTTACATTATGACATCATAATGGAATTTTGCATTATGACATCATAATGGAATTTTGCATTATGACATCATAATGGAATTTTGCATTATGACATCATAATGGAATTTTACATTATGACATCATAATGTAATTTTGCATTATGACATCATAATGGAATTTTGCATTATGACATCATAATGGAATGTTGCTTTATGACATCATAATGGAATTTTACATTATGACATCATAATGGAATTTTACATTATGAAATCATAATGGAATTTTGCATTATGACATCATAATGGAATGTTGCATTATGACATCATAATGGAATGTTGCATTATGACATCATAATGGAATGTTGCATTATGACATCATAATGGAATGTTACATTATGACATCATAATGGAATTATACATTATGACATCGTAATGGAACGTTACATTATGACATCATAATGGAATTATACATTATGACATCGTAATGGAATTTTACATTATGACATCATAATGGAATTTTGCATTATGACATCATAATGGAATTTTACATTATGACATCATAATGGAATTTTGCATTATGACATCATAATGGAATGTTGCATTATGACATCATAATGGAATTTTGCATTATGACATCATAATGGAATGTTGCATTATGACATCATAATGGAATTTTGCATTATGACATCATAATGGAATGTTGCATTATGACATCATAATGGGATTTTGCATTATGACATCATAATGGAATGTTGCATTATGACATCATAATGGGATTTTGCATTATGACATCATAATGGAATGTTACATTATGACATCATAATGGAATGTTGCATTATGACATCATAATGGAATGTTGCTTTATGACATCATAATGGAATTTTACATTATGACATCATAATGGAATGTTGCATTATGACATCATAATGGGATTTTGCATTATGACATCATAATGGAATGTTACATTATGACATCATAATGGAATGTTGCATTATGACATCATAATGGAATGTTGCTTTATGACATCATAATGGAATTTTACATTATGACATCATAATGGAATTTTGCATTATGACATCATAATGGAATGTTACATTATGACATCATAATGGAATTATACATTATGACATCGTAATGGAACGTTACATTATGACATCATAATGGAATTATACATTATGACATCGTAATGGAATTTTACATTATGACATCATAATGGAATTTTGCATTATGACATCATAATGGAATTTTACATTATGACATCATAATGGAATTTTGCATTATGACATCATAATGGAATGTTGCATTATGACATCATAATGGAATTTTGCATTATGACATCATAATGGAATGTTGCATTATGACATCATAATGGAATTTTGCATTATGACATCATAATGGAATGTTGCATTATGACATCATAATGGGATTTTGCATTATGACATCATAATGGAATGTTGCATTATGACATCATAATGGGATTTTGCATTATGACATCATAATGGAATGTTACATTATGACATCATAATGGAATGTTGCATTATGACATCATAATGGAATGTTGCTTTATGACATCATAATGGAATTTTACATTATGACATCATAATGGAATGTTGCATTATGACATCATAATGGGATTTTGCATTATGACATCATAATGGAATGTTACATTATGACATCATAATGGAATGTTGCATTATGACATCATAATGGAATGTTGCTTTATGACATCATAATGGAATTTTACATTATGACATCATAATGGAATTTTGCATTATGACATCATAATGGAATGTTACATTATGACATCATAATGGAATTTTACATTATGACATCATAATGGAATTTTTCATTATGACATCATAACGGAATGTTGCTTTATGACATCATAATGGAATTTTACATTATGACATCGTAACGGAATTTTGCATTATGACATCGTAATGGAATTTTACATTATGACATCATAACGGAATTTTGCATTATGACATCATAATGGAATTTTGCATTATGACATCATAACGGAATGTTACATTATGACATCATAACGGAATTTTGCATTATGACATCATAACGGAATGTTGCTTTATGACATCATAACGGAATGTTGCATTATGACATCATAACGGAATTTTGCATTATGACATCATAACGGAATGTTGCATTATGACATCATAATGGAATTTTACATTATGACATCATAACGGAATTTTACATTATGACATCATAATGGAATTTTGCATTATGACATCATAATGGAATGTTGCTTTATGACATCATAATGGAATGTTACATTATGACATCATAATGGAATGTTGCATTATGACATCATAATGGAATGTTGCATTATGACATCATAATGGAATGTTGCATTATGACATCATAATGGAATGTTGCATTATGACATCATAATGGAATGTTACATTATGACATCATAATGGAATTTTGCATTATGACATCATAATGGAATGTTGCTTTATGACATCATAATGGAATTTTGCATTATGACATCATAATGGAATGTTGCTTTATGACATCATAATGGAATTTTGCATTATGACATCATAATGGAATGTTACATTATGACATCATAATGGAATGTTGCATTATGACATCATAATGGAATGTTACATTATGACATCATAATGGAATGTTACATTATGACATCATAATGGAATTTTACATTATGACATCATAATGGAATTTTGCATTATGACATCAAAATGGAATTTTACATTATGACATCATAATGGAATTTTACATTATGACATCATAATGGAATTTTGCATTATGACATCATAATGGAATGTTACATTATGACATCATAATGGAATGTTACATTATGACATCATAATGGAATTTTACATTATGACATCATAATGGAATTTTGCATTATGACATCATAATGGAATTTTGCATTATGACATCGTAATGGAATTTTACATTATGACATCGTAATGGAATTTTGCATTATGACATCATAATGGAATTTTGCATTATGACATCATAATGGAATGTTGCATTATGACATCATAATGGAATGTTACATTATGACATCATAATGGAATGTTGCATTATGACATCATAATGGAATGTTACATTATGACATCATAATGGAATTTTGCATTATGACATCATAATGGAATGTTGCATTATGACATCATAATGGAATTTTACATTATGACATCGTAATGGAATTTTGCATTATGACATCATAATGGAATGTTACATTATGACATCATAATGGAATTTTACATTATGACATCGTAATGGAATTTTGCATTATGACATCATAATGGAATGTTACATTATGACATCATAATGGAATTTTACATTATGACATCGTAACGGAATTTTGCATTATGACATCATAACGGAATGTTACATTATGACATCATAATGGAATTTTGCATTATGACATCATAACGGAATGTTGCTTTATGACATCATAATGGAATTTTGCATTATGACATCATAATGGAATGTTACATTATGACATCATAATGGAATGTTGCATTATGACATCATAATGGAATTTTACATTATGACATCATAATGGAATGTTACATTATGACATCATAATGGAATGTTACATTATGACATCATAATGGAATGTTACATTATGACATCATAATGGAATTTTGCATTATGACATCATAATGGAATGTTGCTTTATGACATCATAATGGAATTTACATTATGACATCATAATGGAATTTTACATTATGAAATCATAATGGAATTTTGCATTATGACATCATAATGGAATGTTGCATTATGACATCATAATGGAATGTTGCATTATGACATCATAATGGAATGTTACATTATGACATCATAATGGAATTTTGCATTATGACATCATAATGGAATGTTGCTTTATGACATCATAATGGAATTTTACATTATGACATCATAATGGAATTTTGCATTATGACATCATAATGGAATGTTACATTATGACATCATAATGGAATTTTACATTATGACATCGTAATGGAATTTTGCATTATCACATCATAATGGAATGTTACATTATGACATCATAATGGAATTTTGCATTATGACATCATAATGGAATTTTGCATTATGACATCATAATGGAATTTTACATTATGACATCATAATGGAATTTTGCATTATGACATCATAATGGAATGTTACATTATGACATCATAATGGAATTTTGCATTATGACATCATAATGTAATTTTGCATTATGACATCATAATGGAATTTTGCATTATGACATCATAATGGAATTTTACATTATGACATCATAATGTAATTTTGCATTATGACATCATAATGGAATTTTGCATTATGACATCATAATGGAATGTTGCTTTATGACATCATAATGGAATTTTACATTATGACATCATAATGGAATTTTACATTATGAAATCATAATGGAATTTTGCATTATGACATCATAATGGAATGTTGCATTATGACATCATAATGGAATGTTGCATTATGACATCATAATGGAATGTTACATTATGACATCATAATGGAATTTTGCATTATGACATCATAATGGAATGTTGCTTTATGACATCATAATGGAATGTTGCTTTATGACATCATAATGGAATTTTACATTATGACATCATAATGGAATTTTGCATTATGACATCATAATGGAATTTTGCATTATGACATCATAATGGAATGTTACATTATGACATCATAATGGAATTTTGCATTATGACATCATAATGGAATTTTGCATTATGACATCATAATGGAATTTTACATTATGACATCATAATGGAATTTTGCATTATGACATCATAATGGAATGTTACATTATGACATCATAATGGAATTTTACATTATGACATCATAATGGAATTTTACATTATGACATCATAATGGAATTTTGCATTATGACATCATAATGGAATGTTACATTATGACATCATAATGGAATTTTACATTATGACATCATAATGGAATTTTACATTATGACATCATAATGGAATTTTGCATTATGACATCATAATGGAATTTTGCATTATGACATCATAATGGAATGTTGCTTTATGACATCATAATGGAATTTTACATTATGACATCATAATGGAATGTTGCATTATGACATCATAATGGAATGTTACATTATGACATCATAATGGAATTTTGCATTATGACATCATAATGGAATTTTGCATTATGACATCATAATGGAATTTTGCATTATGACATCATAATGAAATTTTACATTATGACATCATTATGGAATTTTGCATTATGACATCATAATGGAATGTTACATTATGACATCATAATGGAATTTTACATTATGACATTGTAATGGAATTTTGCATTATCACATCATAATGGAATGTTACATTATGACATCATAATGGAATTTTGCATTATGACATCATAATGGAATTTTGCATTATGACATCATAATGGAATTTTGCATTATGACATCATAATGGAATTTTACATTATGACATCATAATGGAATTTTGCATTATGACATCATAATGGAATGTTACATTATGACATCATAATGGAATTTTACATTATGACATCATAATGGAATTTTACATTATGACATCATAATGGAATTTTGCTTTATGACATCATAATGGAATGTTGCTTTATGACAACATAATGGAATTTTACATTATGACATCATAATGGAATGTTGCATTATGACATCATAATGGAATGTTGCATTATGACATCATAATGGAATGTTACATTATGACATCATAATGGAATTTTGCATTATGACATCATAATGGAATGTTGCTTTATGACATCATAATGGAATTTTACATTATGACATCATAATGGAATTTTGCATTATGACATCATAATGGAATGTTACATTATGACATCATAATGGAATTTTACATTATGACATCGTAATGGAATTTTGCATTATCACATCATAATGGAATGTTACATTATGACATCATAATGGAATTTTGCATTATGACATCATAATGGAATTTTGCATTATGACATCATAATGGAATTTTACATTATGACATCATAATGGAATTTTGCATTATGACATCATAATGGAATGTTACATTATGACATCATAATGGAATTTTGCATTATGACATCATAATGTAATTTTGCATTATGACATCATAATGGAATTTTGCATTATGACATCATAATGGAATTTTACATTATGACATCATAATGTAATTTTGCATTATGACATCATAATGGAATTTTGCATTATGACATCATAATGGAATGTTGCTTTATGACATCATAATGGAATTTTACATTATGACATCATAATGGAATTTTACATTATGAAATCATAATGGAATTTTGCATTATGACATCATAATGGAATGTTGCATTATGACATCATAATGGAATGTTGCATTATGACATCATAATGGAATGTTACATTATGACATCATAATGGAATTTTGCATTATGACATCATAATGGAATGTTGCTTTATGACATCATAATGGAATGTTGCTTTATGACATCATAATGGAATTTTACATTATGACATCATAATGGAATTTTGCATTATGACATCATAATGGAATTTTGCATTATGACATCATAATGGAATGTTACATTATGACATCATAATGGAATTTTACATTATGACATCGTAATGGAATTTTGCATTATCACATCATAATGGAATGTTACATTATGACATCATAATGGAATTTTGCATTATGACATCATAATGGAATTTTGCATTATGACATCATAATGGAATTTTACATTATGACATCATAATGGAATTTTGCATTATGACATCATAATGGAATGTTACATTATGACATCATAATGGAATTTTACATTATGACATCATAATGGAATTTTACATTATGACATCATAATGGAATTTTGCATTATGACATCATAATGGAATGTTACATTATGACATCATAATGGAATTTTACATTATGACATCATAATGGAATTTTACATTATGACATCATAATGGAATTTTGCATTATGACATCATAATGGAATTTTGCATTATGACATCATAATGGAATGTTGCTTTATGACATCATAATGGAATTTTACATTATGACATCATAATGGAATGTTGCATTATGACATCATAATGGAATGTTGCATTATGACATCATAATGGAATGTTGCATTATGACATCATAATGGAATGTTACATTATGACATCATAATGGAATTTTGCATTATGACATCATAATGGAATGTTGCTTTATGACATCATAATGGAATGTTGCTTTATGACATCATAATGGAATTTTACATTATGACATCATAATGGAATTTTGCATTATGACATCATAATGGAATTTTGCATTATGACATCATAATGGAATGTTACATTATGACATCATAATGGAATTTTGCATTATGACATCATAATGGAATTTTGCATTATGACATCATAATGGAATTTTACATTATGACATCATAATGGAATTTTGCATTATGACATCATAATGGAATGTTACATTATGACATCATAATGGAATTTTACATTATGACATCATAATGGAATTTTACATTATGACATCATAATGGAATTTTGCATTATGACATCATAATGGAATGTTACATTATGACATCATAATGGAATTTTACATTATGACATCATAATGGAATTTTACATTATGACATCATAATGGAATTTTGCATTATGACATCATAATGGAATTTTGCATTATGACATCATAATGGAATGTTGCTTTATGACATCATAATGGAATTTTACATTATGACATCATAATGGAATGTTGCATTATGACATCATAATGGAATGTTACATTATGACATCATAATGGAATTTTGCATTATGACATCATAATGGAATTTTGCATTATGACATCATAATGGAATTTTGCATTATGACATCATAATGAAATTTTACATTATGACATCATTATGGAATTTTGCATTATGACATCATAATGGAATGTTACATTATGACATCATAATGGAATTTTACATTATGACATTGTAATGGAATTTTGCATTATCACATCATAATGGAATGTTACATTATGACATCATAATGGAATTTTGCATTATGACATCATAATGGAATTTTGCATTATGACATCATAATGGAATTTTGCATTATGACATCATAATGGAATTTTACATTATGACATCATAATGGAATTTTGCATTATGACATCATAATGGAATGTTACATTATGACATCATAATGGAATTTTACATTATGACATCATAATGGAATTTTACATTATGACATCATAATGGAATTTTGCTTTATGACATCATAATGGAATGTTGCTTTATGACAACATAATGGAATTTTACATTATGACATCATAATGGAATGTTGCATTATGACATCATAATGGAATGTTGCATTATGACATCATAATGGAATGTTACATTATGACATCATAATGGAATTTTGCATTATGACATCATAATGGAATGTTGCTTTATGACATCATAATGGAATTTTACATTATGACATCATAATGGAATTTTGCATTATGACATCATAATGGAATGTTACATTATGACATCATAATGGAATTTTACATTATGACATCGTAATGGAATTTTGCATTATCACATCATAATGGAATGTTACATTATGACATCATAATGGAATTTTGCATTATGACATCATAATGGAATTTTGCATTATGACATCATAATGGAATTTTACATTATGACATCATAATGGAATTTTGCATTATGACATCATAATGGAATGTTACATTATGACATCATAATGGAATTTTGCATTATGACATCATAATGTAATTTTGCATTATGACATCATAATGGAATTTTGCATTATGACATCATAATGGAATTTTACATTATGACATCATAATGTAATTTTGCATTATGACATCATAATGGAATTTTGCATTATGACATCATAATGGAATGTTGCTTTATGACATCATAATGGAATTTTACATTATGACATCATAATGGAATTTTACATTATGAAATCATAATGGAATTTTGCATTATGACATCATAATGGAATGTTGCATTATGACATCATAATGGAATGTTGCATTATGACATCATAATGGAATGTTACATTATGACATCATAATGGAATTTTGCATTATGACATCATAATGGAATGTTGCTTTATGACATCATAATGGAATGTTGCTTTATGACATCATAATGGAATTTTACATTATGACATCATAATGGAATTTTGCATTATGACATCATAATGGAATTTTGCATTATGACATCATAATGGAATGTTACATTATGACATCATAATGGAATTTTACATTATGACATCGTAATGGAATTTTGCATTATCACATCATAATGGAATGTTACATTATGACATCATAATGGAATTTTGCATTATGACATCATAATGGAATTTTGCATTATGACATCATAATGGAATTTTACATTATGACATCATAATGGAATTTTGCATTATGACATCATAATGGAATGTTACATTATGACATCATAATGGAATTTTACATTATGACATCATAATGGAATTTTACATTATGACATCATAATGGAATTTTGCATTATGACATCATAATGGAATGTTACATTATGACATCATAATGGAATTTTACATTATGACATCATAATGGAATTTTACATTATGACATCATAATGGAATTTTGCATTATGACATCATAATGGAATTTTGCATTATGACATCATAATGGAATGTTGCTTTATGACATCATAATGGAATTTTACATTATGACATCATAATGGAATGTTGCATTATGACATCATAATGGAATGTTACATTATGACATCATAATGGAATTTTGCATTATGACATCATAATGGAATTTTGCATTATGACATCATAATGGAATTTTGCATTATGACATCATAATGAAATTTTACATTATGACATCATTATGGAATTTTGCATTATGACATCATAATGGAATGTTACATTATGACATCATAATGGAATTTTACATTATGACATTGTAATGGAATTTTGCATTATCACATCATAATGGAATGTTACATTATGACATCATAATGGAATTTTGCATTATGACATCATAATGGAATTTTACATTATGACATCATAATGGAATTTTGCATTATGACATCATAATGGAATGTTACATTATGACATCATAATGGAATTTTACATTATGACATCATAATGGAATTTTACATTATGACATCATAATGGAATTTTGCTTTATGACATCATAATGGAATGTTGCTTTATGACAACATAATGGAATTTTACATTATGACATCATAATGGAATGTTGCATTATGACATCATAATGGAATGTTGCATTATGACATCATAATGGAATGTTGCATTATGACATCATAATGGAATGTTACATTATGACATCATAATGGAATTTTGCATTATGACATCATAATGGAATTTTGCATTATGACATCATAATGGAATTTTGCATTATGACATCATAATGGAATGTTGCATTATGACATCATAATGGAATTTTACATTATGACATCATAATGGAATTTTGCATTATGACATCATAATGGAATTTTACATTATGACATCATAATGGAATGTTGCATTATGACATCATAATGGAATGTTACATTATGACATCATAATGGAATGTTACATTATGACATCATAATGGAATGTTACATTATGACATCATAATGGAATTTTGCATTATGACATCATAATGGAATGTTGCATTATGACATCATAATGGAATGTTGCATTATGACATCATAATGGAATGTTACATTATGACATCATAATGGAATTTTGCATTATGAAATCATAATGGAATGTTGCTTTATGACATCATAATGGAATGTTGCTTTATGACATCATAATGGAATTTTGCATTATGACATCATAATGGAATGTTGCTTTATGACATCATAATGGAATGTTACATTATGACATCATAATGGAATTTTACATTATGGCATCGTAATGGAATTTTGCATTATCACATCATAATGGAATGTTACATTATGACATCATAATGGAATTTTGCATTATGACATCATAATGGAATTTTGCATTATGACATCATAATGGAATTTTACATTATGACATCATAATGGAATTTTGCATTATGACATCATAATAGAATGTTACATTATGACATCATAATGGAATTTTACATTATGACATCATAATGGAATTTTACATTATGACATCATAATGGAATTTTGCATTATGACATCATAATGGAATGTTACATTATGACATCATAATGGAATTTTACATTATGACATCATAATGGAATTTTACATTATGACATCATAATGGAATTTTGCATTATGACATCATAATGGAATGTTGCATTATGACATCATAATGGAATGTTACATTATGACATCATAATGGAATTTTGCATTATGACATCATAATGGAATTTTGCATTATGACATCATAATGGAATTTTGCATTATGACATCATAATGGAATTTTACATTATGACATCATTATGGAATTTTGCATTATGACATCATAATGGAATGTTACATTATGACATCATAATGGAATGTTGCATTATGACATCATAATGGAATGTTGCATTATGACATCATAATGGAATGTTACATTATGACATCATAATGGAATGTTGCATTATGACATCATAATGGAATTTTACATTATGACATCATAATGGAATTTTGCATTATGACATCATAATGGAATTTTGCATTATGACATCGTAATGGAATTTTACATTATGACATCGTAATGGAATTTTGCATTATGACATCGTAATGGAATTTTGCATTATGACATCATAATGGAATGTTGCATTATGACATCATAATGGAATGTTACATTATGACATCATAATGGAATGTTGCATTATGACATCATAATGGAATGTTACATTATGACATCATAATGGAATTTTGCATTATGACATCATAATGGAATGTTGCATTATGACATCATAATGGAATTTTACATTATGACATCGTAATGGAATTTTGCATTATGACATCATAATGGAATGTTACATTATGACATCATAATGGAATTTTACATTATGACATCGTAATGGAATTTTGCATTATGACATCATAATGGAATGTTACATTATGACATCATAATGGAATTTTACATTATGACATCGTAACGGAATTTTGCATTATGACATCATAACGGAATGTTGCATTATGACATCATAATGGAATGTTACATTATGACATCATAATGGAATTTTGCATTATGACATCATAATGGAATGTTGCTTTATGACATCATAATGGAATTTTACATTATGACATCATAATGGAATTTTGCATTATGACATCATAATGGAATGTTACATTATGACATCATAATGGAATTTTGCATTATGACATCATAATGTAATTTTGCATTATGACATCATAATGGAATTTTGCATTATGACATCATAATGTAATTTTACATTATGACATCATAATGTAATTTTGCATTATGACATCATAATGGAATTTTGCATTATGACATCATAATGGAATGTTGCTTTATGACATCATAATGGAATTTTACATTATGACATCATAATGGAATTTTACATTATGAAATCATAATGGAATTTTGCATTATGACATCATAATGGAATGTTGCATTATGACATCATAATGGAATGTTGCATTATGACATCATAATGGAATGTTACATTATGACATCATAATGGAATTTTGCATTATGACATCATAATGGAATGTTGCTTTATGACATCATAATGGAATGTTGCTTTATGACATCATAATGGAATTTTACATTATGACATCATAATGGAATTTTGCATTATGACATCATAATGGAATTTTGCATTATGACATCATAATGGAATGTTACATTATGACATCATAATGGAATTTTACATTATGACATCGTAATGGAATTTTGCATTATCACATCATAATGGAATGTTACATTATGACATCATAATGGAATTTTGCATTATGACATCATAATGGAATTTTGCATTATGACATCATAATGGAATTTTACATTATGACATCATAATGGAATTTTGCATTATGACATCATAATGGAATGTTACATTATGACATCATAATGGAATTTTACATTATGACATCATAATGGAATTTTACATTATGACATCATAATGGAATTTTGCATTATGACATCATAATGGAATATTACATTATGACATCATAATGGAATTTTACATTATGACATCATAATGGAATTTTACATTATGACATCATAATGGAATTTTGCATTATGACATCATAATGGAATTTTGCATTATGACATCATAATGGAATGTTGCTTTATGACATCATAATGGAATTTTACATTATGACATCATAATGGAATGTTGCATTATGACATCATAATGGAATGTTACATTATGACATCATAATGGAATTTTGCATTATGACATCATAATGGAATTTTGCATTATGACATCATAATGGAATTTTGCATTATGACATCATAATGAAATTTTACATTATGACATCATTATGGAATTTTGCATTATGACATCATAATGGAATGTTACATTATGACATCATAATGGAATTTTACATTATGACATTGTAATGGAATTTTGCATTATCACATCATAATGGAATGTTACATTATGACATCATAATGGAATTTTGCATTATGACATCATAATGGAATTTTGCATTATGACATCATAATGGAATTTTACATTATGACATCATAATGGAATTTTGCATTATGACATCATAATGGAATGTTACATTATGACATCATAATGGAATTTTACATTATGACATCATAATGGAATTTTACATTATGACATCATAATGGAATTTTGCTTTATGACATCATAATGGAATGTTGCTTTATGACAACATAATGGAATTTTACATTATGACATCATAATGGAATGTTGCATTATGACATCATAATGGAATGTTGCATTATGACATCATAATGGAATGTTGCATTATGACATCATAATGGAATGTTACATTATGACATCATAATGGAATTTTGCATTATGACATCATAATGGAATTTTGCATTATGACATCATAATGGAATTTTGCATTATGACATCATAATGGAATGTTGCATTATGACATCATAATGGAATTTTACATTATGACATCATAATGGAATTTTGCATTATGACATCATAATGGAATGTTACATTATGACATCATAATGGAATGTTGCATTATGACATCATAATGGAATGTTACATTATGACATCATAATGGAATGTTACATTATGACATCATAATGGAATGTTACATTATGACATCATAATGGAATTTTGCATTATGACATCATAATGGAATGTTGCATTATGACATCATAATGGAATGTTGCATTATGACATCATAATGGAATGTTACATTATGACATCATAATGGAATTTTGCATTATGACATCATAATGGAATGTTGCTTTATGACATCATAATGGAATGTTGCTTTATGACATCATAATGGAATTTTGCATTATGACATCATAATGGAATGTTGCTTTATGACATCATAATGGAATGTTACATTATGACATCATAATGGAATTTTACATTATGGCATCGTAATGGAATTTTGCATTATCACATCATAATGGAATGTTACATTATGACATCATAATGGAATTTTGCATTATGACATCATAATGGAATTTTGCATTATGACATCATAATGGAATTTTACATTATGACATCATAATGGAATTTTGCATTATGACATCATAATGGAATGTTACATTATGACATCATAATGGAATTTTACATTATGACATCATAATGGAATTTTACATTATGACATCATAATGGAATTTTGCATTATGACATCATAATGGAATGTTACATTATGACATCATAATGGAATTTTACATTATGACATCATAATGGAATTTTACATTATGACATCATAATGGAATTTTGCATTATGACATCATAATGGAATGTTGCTTTATGACATCATAATGGAATTTTACATTATGACATCATAATGGAATGTTGCATTATGACATCATAATGGAATGTTACATTATGACATCATAATGGAATTTTGCATTATGACATCATAATGGAATTTTGCATTATGACATCATAATGGAATTTTGCATTATGACATCATAATGAAATTTTACATTATGACATCATTATGGAATTTTGCATTATGACATCATAATGGAATGTTACATTATGACATCATAATGGAATGTTGCATTATGACATCATAATGGAATGTTGCATTATGACATCATAATGGAATGTTACATTATGACATCATTATGGAATGTTGCATTATGACATCATAATGGAATTTTACATTATGACATCATAATGGAATTTTGCATTATGACATCATAATGGAATTTTGCATTATGACATCGTAATGGAATTTTACATTATGACATCGTAATGGAATTTTGCATTATGACATCGTAATGGAATTTTGCATTATGACATCATAATGGAATGTTGCATTATGACATCATAATGGAATGTTACATTATGACATCATAATGGAATGTTGCATTATGACATCATAATGGAATGTTACATTATGACATCATAATGGAATTTTGCATTATGACATCATAATGGAATGTTGCATTATGACATCATAATGGAATTTTACATTATGACATCGTAATGGAATTTTGCATTATGACATCATAATGGAATGTTACATTATGACATCATAATGGAATTTTACATTATGACATCGTAATGGAATTTTGCATTATGACATCATAATGGAATGTTACATTATGACATCATAATGGAATTTTACATTATGACATCGTAACGGAATTTTGCATTATGACATCATAACGGAATGTTACATTATGACATCATAATGGAATTTTGCATTATGACATCATAACGGAATGTTGCTTTATGACATCATAATGGAATTTTGCATTATGACATCATAATGGAATGTTACATTATGACATCATAATGGAATGTTGCATTATGACATCATAATGGAATTTTACATTATGACATCATAATGGAATGTTACATTATGACATCATAATGGAATGTTACATTATGACATCATAATGGAATGTTACATTATGACATCATAATGGAATTTTGCATTATGACATCATAATGGGATTTTGCATTATGACATCATAATGGAATTTTGCATTATGACATCATAATGGAATTTTACATTATGACATCATAATGGAATTTTGCATTATGACATCATAATGGAATTTTGCATTATGACATCATAATGGAATGTTGCTTTATGACATCATAATGGAATTTTACATTATGACATCATAATGGAATTTTACATTATGAAATCATAATGGGATTTTGCATTATGACATCATAATGGAATGTTGCATTATGACATCATAATGGAATGTTGCATTATGACATCATAATGGAATGTTACATTATGACATCATAATGGAATTTTGCATTATGACATCATAATGGAATGTTGCTTTATGACATCATAATGGAATTTTACATTATGACATCATAATGGAATTTTGCATTATGACATCATAATGGAATGTTACATTATGACATCATAATGGAATTTTACATTATGACATCGTAATGGAATTTTGCATTATGACATCATAATGGAATGTTACATTATGACATCATAATGGAATTTTGCATTATGACATCATAATGGAATTTTGCATTATGACATCATAATGGAATTTTACATTATGACATCATAATGGAATTTTGCATTATGACATCATAATGGAATGTTACATTATGACATCATAATGGAATTTTGCATTATGACATCATAATGGAATTTTGCATTATGACATCATAATGGAATTTTGCATTATGACATCATAATGGAATTTTACATTATGACATCATAATGTAATTTTGCATTATGACATCATAATGGAATTTTGCATTATGACATCATAATGGAATGTTGCTTTATGACATCATAATGGAATTTTACATTATGACATCATAATGGAATTTTACATTATGAAATCATAATGGAATTTTGCATTATGACATCATAATGGAATGTTGCATTATGACATCATAATGGAATGTTGCATTATGACATCATAATGGAATGTTACATTATGACATCATAATGGATATTTGCATTATGACATCATAATGGAATGTTGCTTTATGACATCATAATGGAATGTTGCTTTATGACATCATAATGGAATTTTACATTATGACATCATAATGGAATTTTGCATTATGACATCATAATGGAATTTTGCATTATGACATCATAATGGAATGTTACATTATGACATCATAATGGAATTTTACATTATGACATCGTAATGGAATTTTGCATTATCACATCATAATGGAATGTTACATTATGACATCATAATGGAATTTTGCATTATGACATCATAATGGAATTTTGCATTATGACATCATAATGGAATTTTACATTATGACATCATAATGGAATTTTGCATTATGACATCATAATGGAATGTTACATTATGACATCATAATGGAATTTTACATTATGACATCATAATGGAATTTTACATTATGACATCATAATGGAATTTTGCATTATGACATCATAATGGAATGTTACATTATGACATCATAATGGAATTTTACATTATGACATCATAATGGAATTTTACATTATGACATCATAATGGAATTTTGCATTATGACATCATAATGGAATTTTGCATTATGACATCATAATGGAATGTTGCTTTATGACATCATAATGGAATTTTACATTATGACATCATAATGGAATGTTGCATTATGACATCATAATGGAATGTTACATTATGACATCATAATGGAATTTTGCATTATGACATCATAATGGAATTTTGCATTATGACATCATAATGGAATTTTGCATTATGACATCATAATGAAATTTTACATTATGACATCATTATGGAATTTTGCATTATGACATCATAATGGAATCTTACATTATGACATCATAATGGAATTTTACATTATGACATTGTAATGGAATTTTGCATTATCACATCATAATGGAATGTTACATTATGACATCATAATGGAATTTTGCATTATGACATCATAATGGAATTTTGCATTATGACATCATAATGGAATTTTACATTATGACATCATAATGGAATGTTACATTATGACATCATTATGGAATGTTGCATTATGACATCATAATGGAATTTTACATTATGACATCATTATGGAATTTTGCATTATGACATCATAATGGAATCTTACATTATGACATCATAATGGAATTTTACATTATGACATTGTAATGGAATTTTGCATTATCACATCATAATGGAATGTTACATTATGACATCATAATGGAATTTTGCATTATGACATCATAATGGAATTTTGCATTATGACATCATAATGGAATTTTACATTATGACATCATAATGGAATGTTACATTATGACATCATTATGGAATGTTGCATTATGACATCATAATGGAATTTTACATTATGACATCATAATGGAATTTTGCATTATGACATCATAATGGAATTTTGCATTATGACATCGTAATGGAATTTTACATTATGACATCGTAATGGAATTTTGCATTATGACATCGTAATGGAATTTTGCATTATGACATCATAATGGAATGTTGCATTATGACATCATAATGGAATGTTACATTATGACATCATAATGGAATGTTGCATTATGACATCATAATGGAATGTTACATTATGACATCATAATGGAATTTTGCATTATGACATCATAATGGAATGTTGCATTATGACATCATAATGGAATTTTACATTATGACATCGTAATGGAATTTTGCATTATGACATCATAATGGAATGTTACATTATGACATCATAATGGAATTTTACATTATGACATCGTAATGGAATTTTGCATTATGACATCATAATGGAATGTTACATTATGACATCATAATGGAATTTTACATTATGACATCGTAACGGAATTTTGCATTATGACATCATAACGGAATGTTACATTATGACATCATAATGGAATTTTGCATTATGACATCATAACGGAATGTTGCTTTATGACATCATAATGGAATTTTGCATTATGACATCATAATGGAATGTTACATTATGACATCATAATGGAATGTTGCATTATGACATCATAATGGAATTTTACATTATGACATCATAATGGAATGTTACATTATGACATCATAATGGAATGTTACATTATGACATCATAATGGAATGTTACATTATGACATCATAATGGAATTTTGCATTATGACATCATAATGGGATTTTGCATTATGACATCATAATGGAATTTTGCATTATGACATCATAATGGAATTTTACATTATGACATCATAATGGAATTTTGCATTATGACATCATAATGGAATTTTGCATTATGACATCATAATGGAATGTTGCTTTATGACATCATAATGGAATTTTACATTATGACATCATAATGGAATTTTACATTATGAAATCATAATGGGATTTTGCATTATGACATCATAATGGAATGTTGCATTATGACATCATAATGGAATGTTGCATTATGACATCATAATGGAATGTTACATTATGACATCATAATGGAATTTTGCATTATGACATCATAATGGAATGTTGCTTTATGACATCATAATGGAATTTTACATTATGACATCATAATGGAATTTTGCATTATGACATCATAATGGAATGTTACATTATGACATCATAATGGAATTTTACATTATGACATCGTAATGGAATTTTGCATTATGACATCATAATGGAATGTTACATTATGACATCATAATGGAATTTTGCATTATGACATCATAATGGAATTTTGCATTATGACATCATAATGGAATTTTACATTATGACATCATAATGGAATTTTGCATTATGACATCATAATGGAATGTTACATTATGACATCATAATGGAATTTTGCATTATGACATCATAATGGAATTTTGCATTATGACATCATAATGGAATTTTGCATTATGACATCATAATGGAATTTTAGATTATGACATCATAATGTAATTTTGCATTATGACATCATAATGGAATTTTGCATTATGACATCATAATGGAATGTTGCTTTATGACATCATAATGGAATTTTACATTATGACATCATAATGGAATTTTACATTATGAAATCATAATGGAATTTTGCATTATGACATCATAATGGAATGTTGCATTATGACATCATAATGGAATGTTGCATTATGACATCATAATGGAATGTTACATTATGACATCATAATGGAATTTTGCATTATGACATCATAATGGAATGTTGCTTTATGACATCATAATGGAATGTTGCTTTATGACATCATAATGGAATTTTACATTATGACATCATAATGGAATTTTGCATTATGACATCATAATGGAATTTTGCATTATGACATCATAATGGAATGTTACATTATGACATCATAATGGAATTTTACATTATGACATCGTAATGGAATTTTGCATTATCACATCATAATGGAATGTTACATTATGACATCATAATGGAATTTTGCATTATGACATCATAATGGAATTTTGCATTATGACATCATAATGGAATTTTACATTATGACATCATAATGGAATTTTGCATTATGACATCATAATGGAATGTTACATTATGACATCATAATGGAATTTTACATTATGACATCATAATGGAATTTTACATTATGACATCATAATGGAATTTTGCATTATGACATCATAATGGAATGTTACATTATGACATCATAATGGAATTTTACATTATGACATCATAATGGAATTTTACATTATGACATCATAATGGAATTTTGCATTATGACATCATAATGGAATTTTGCATTATGACATCATAATGGAATGTTGCTTTATGACATCATAATGGAATTTTACATTATGACATCATAATGGAATGTTGCATTATGACATCATAATGGAATGTTACATTATGACATCATAATGGAATTTTGCATTATGACATCATAATGGAATTTTGCATTATGACATCATAATGGAATTTTGCATTATGACATCATAATGAAATTTTACATTATGACATCATTATGGAATTTTGCATTATGACATCATAATGGAATCTTACATTATGACATCATAATGGAATTTTACATTATGACATTGTAATGGAATTTTGCATTATCACATCATAATGGAATGTTACATTATGACATCATAATGGAATTTTGCATTATGACATCATAATGGAATTTTGCATTATGACATCATAATGGAATTTTACATTATGACATCATAATGGAATTTTGCATTATGACATCATAATGGAATGTTACATTATGACATCATAATGGAATTTTACATTATGACATCATAATGGAATTTTACATTATGACATCATAATGGAATTTTGCTTTATGACATCATAATGGAATGTTGCTTTATGACATCATAATGGAATTTTACATTATGACATCATAATGGAATGTTGCATTATGACATCATAATGGAATGTTGCATTATGACATCATAATGGAATGTTGCATTATGACATCATAATGGAATGTTACATTATGACATCATAATGGAATTTTGCATTATGACATCATAATGGAATTTTGCATTATGACATCATAATGGAATTTTGCATTATGACATCATAATGGAATGTTGCTTTATGACATCATAATGGAATGTTGCTTTATGACATCATAATGGAATTTTACATTATGACATCATAATGGAATTTTGCATTATGACATCATAATGGAATGTTACATTATGACATCATAATGGAATTTTACATTATGACATCGTAATGGAATTTTGCATTATCACATCATAATGGAATGTTACATTATGACATCATAATGGAATTTTGCATTATGACATCATAATGGAATGTTACATTATGACATCATAATGGAATTTTGCATTATGACATCATAATGGAATTTTGCATTATGACATCATAATGGAATTTTACATTATGACATCATAATGGAATTTTGCATTATGACATCATAATGGAATGTTACATTATGACATCATAATGGAATTTTACATTATGACATCATAATGGAATTTTACATTATGACATCATAATGGAATTTTGCATTATGACATCATAATGGAATGTTACATTATGACATCATAATGGAATTTTACATTATGACATCATAATGGAATTTTACATTATGACATCATAATGGAATTTTGCATTATGACATCATAATGGAATGTTGCTTTATGACATCATAATGGAATTTTACATTATGACATCATAATGGAATGTTGCATTATGACATCATAATGGAATGTTACATTATGACATCATAATGGAATTTTGCATTATGACATCATAATGGAATTTTGCATTATGACATCATAATGGAATTTTGCATTATGACATCATAATGAAATTTTACATTATGACATCATTATGGAATTTTGCATTATGACATCATAATGGAATGTTACATTATGACATCATAATGGAATTTTACATTATGACATTGTAATGGAATTTTGCATTATCACATCATAATGGAATGTTACATTATGACATCATAATGGAATGTTGCATTATGACATCATAATGGAATGTTGCATTATGACATCATAATGGAATGTAACATTATGACATCATAATGGAATTTTGCATTATGACATCATAATGGAATTTTGCATTATGACATCATAATGGAATTTTGCATTATGACATCATAATGGAATTTTGCATTATGACATCATAATGGAATGTTGCATTATGACATCATAATGGAATTTTACATTATGACATCATAATGGAATTTTGCATTATGACATCATAATGGAATGTTACATTATGACATCATAATGGAATTTTGCATTATGACATCATAATGGAATTTTACATTATGACATCATAATGTAATTTTGCATTATGACATCATAATGGAATTTTACATTATGACATCATAATGTAATTTTGCATTATGACATCATAATGGAATTTTGCATTATGACATCATAATGGAATGTTGCTTTATGACATCATAATGGAATTTTACATTATGACATCATAATGGAATTTTACATTATGAAATCATAATGGAATTTTGCATTATGACATCATAATGGAATGTTGCATTATGACATCATAATGGAATGTTGCATTATGACATCATAATGGAATGTTACATTATGACATCATAATGGAATTTTGCATTATGACATCATAATGGAATGTTGCTTTATGACATCATAATGGAATGTTGCTTTATGACATCATAATGGAATTTTACATTATGACATCATAATGGAATGTTGCATTATGACATCATAATGGAATGTTACATTATGACATCATAATGGAATTTTGCATTATGACATCATAATGGAATTTTGCATTATGACATCATAATGGAATTTTGCATTATGACATCATAATGAAATTTTACATTATGACATCATTATGGAATTTTGCATTATGACATCATAATGGAATGTTACATTATGACATCATAATGGAATTTTACATTATGACATTGTAATGGAATTTTGCATTATCACATCATAATGGAATGTTACATTATGACATCATAATGGAATTTTGCATTATGACATCATAATGGAATTTTGCATTATGACATCATAATGGAATTTTACATTATGACATCATAATGGAATTTTGCATTATGACATCATAATGGAATGTTACATTATGACATCATAATGGAATTTTACATTATGACATCATAATGGAATTTTACATTATGACATCATAATGTAATTTTGCTTTATGACATCATAATGGAATGTTGCTTTATGACATCATAATGGAATTTTACATTATGACATCATAATGGAATGTTGCTTTATGACATCATAATGGAATTTTACATTATGACATCATAATGGAATGTTGCATTATGACATCATAATGGAATGTTGCATTATGACATCATAATGGAATGTTGCATTATGACATCATAATGGAATGTAACATTATGACATCATAATGGAATTTTGCATTATGACATCATAATGGAATTTTGCATTATGACATCATAATGGAATTTTGCATTATGACATCATAATGGAATTTTGCATTATGACATCATAATGGAATGTTGCATTATGACATCATAATGGAATTTTACATTATGACGTCATAATGGAATTTTGCATTATGACATCATAATGGAATGTTACATTATGACATCATAATGGAATTTTGCATTATGACATCATAATGGAATTTTACATTATGACATCATAATGTAATTTTGCATTATGACATCATAATGGAAAGTTACATTATGACATCATAATGGAATTTGACATTATGACATCATAATGGAATTTTGCATTATGACATCATAATGGAATTTTGCATTATGACATCATAATGGAATTTTGCATTATGACATCATAATAGAATTTTACATTGTGACATCATAATCGAATTTTGCATTATGACATCATAATGGAATGTTACATTATGACATCATAATGGAATGTTACATTATGACATCATAATGGAATTTTACATTATGACATCATGGAATTTTGTATTATGACATCATAATGGAATGTTACATTATGACATCATAATGGAATTTTGCATTATGACATCATAATGGAATTTTGCATTATGACATCATAATGGAATTTTACATTATGACATCATAATGGAATTTTGCATTATGACATCATAATGGAATTTTACATTATGACATCATAATGGAATGTTACATTATGACATCATAATGGAATTTTACATTATGACATCATAATGGAATTTTGCATTATGACATCATAATGGAACTTTACATTATGACATCATAATGGAATTTTGCATTATGACATCATAATGGAACTTTACATTATGACATCATAATGGAATGTTGCATTATGACATCATAATGGAATGTTGCATTATGACATCATAATGGAATGTTACATTATGACATCATAATGGAATGTTGCTTTATGACATCATAATGGAATTTTACATTATGACATCATAATGGAATTTTGCATTATGACATCATAATGGAATGTTACATTATGACATCATAATGGAATTTTACATTATGACATCATAATGGAATTTTGCATTATGACATCATAATGGAATGTTGCTTTATGACATCATAATGGAATTTTACATTATGACATCATAATGGAATGTTGCATTATGACATCATAATGGAATGTTGCATTATGACATCATAATGGAATGTTGCATTATGACATCATAATGGAATGTTACATTATGACATCATAATGGAATTTTGCATTATGACATCATAATGGAATTTTGCATTATGACATCATAATGGAATTTTGCATTATGACATCATAATGGAATGTTGCTTTATGACATCATAATGGAATGTTGCTTTATGACATCATAATGGAATTTTACATTATGACATCATAATGGAATTTTGCATTATGACATCATAATGGAATGTTACATTATGACATCATAATGGAATTTTACATTATGACATCGTAATGGAATTTTGCATTATCACATCATAATGGAATGTTACATTATGACATCATAATGGAATTTTGCATTATGACATCATAATGGAATGTTACATTATGACATCATAATGGAATTTTGCATTATGACATCATAATGGAATTTTGCATTATGACATCATAATGGAATTTTACATTATGACATCATAATGGAATTTTGCATTATGACATCATAATGGAATGTTACATTATGACATCATAATGGAATTTTACATTATGACATCATAATGGAATTTTACATTATGACATCATAATGGAATTTTGCATTATGACATCATAATGGAATGTTACATTATGACATCATAATGGAATTTTACATTATGACATCATAATGGAATTTTACATTATGACATCATAATGGAATTTTGCATTATGACATCATAATGGAATGTTGCTTTATGACATCATAATGGAATTTTACATTATGACATCATAATGGAATGTTGCATTATGACATCATAATGGAATGTTACATTATGACATCATAATGGAATTTTGCATTATGACATCATAATGGAATTTTGCATTATGACATCATAATGGAATTTTGCATTATGACATCATAATGAAATTTTACATTATGACATCATTATGGAATTTTGCATTATGACATCATAATGGAATGTTACATTATGACATCATAATGGAATTTTACATTATGACATTGTAATGGAATTTTGCATTATCACATCATAATGGAATGTTACATTATGACATCATAATGGAATGTTGCATTATGACATCATAATGGAATGTTGCATTATGACATCATAATGGAATGTAACATTATGACATCATAATGGAATTTTGCATTATGACATCATAATGGAATTTTGCATTATGACATCATAATGGAATTTTGCATTATGACATCATAATGGAATTTTGCATTATGACATCATAATGGAATGTTGCATTATGACATCATAATGGAATTTTACATTATGACATCATAATGGAATTTTGCATTATGACATCATAATGGAATGTTACATTATGACATCATAATGGAATTTTGCATTATGACATCATAATGGAATTTTACATTATGACATCATAATGTAATTTTGCTTTATGACATCATAATGGAATGTTGCTTTATGACATCATAATGGAATTTTACATTATGACATCATAATGGAATGTTGCTTTATGACATCATAATGGAATTTTACATTATGACATCATAATGGAATGTTGCATTATGACATCATAATGGAATGTTGCATTATGACATCATAATGGAATGTTGCATTATGACATCATAATGGAATGTAACATTATGACATCATAATGGAATTTTGCATTATGACATCATAATGGAATTTTGCATTATGACATCATAATGGAATTTTGCATTATGACATCATAATGGAATTTTGCATTATGACATCATAATGGAATGTTGCATTATGACATCATAATGGAATTTTACATTATGACGTCATAATGGAATTTTGCATTATGACATCATAATGGAATGTTACATTATGACATCATAATGGAATTTTGCATTATGACATCATAATGGAATTTTACATTATGACATCATAATGTAATTTTGCATTATGACATCATAATGGAAAGTTACATTATGACATCATAATGGAATTTGACATTATGACATCATAATGGAATTTTGCATTATGACATCATAATGGAATTTTGCATTATGACATCATAATGGAATTTTGCATTATGACATCATAATAGAATTTTACATTGTGACATCATAATCGAATTTTGCATTATGACATCATAATGGAATGTTACATTATGACATCATAATGGAATGTTACATTATGACATCATAATGGAATTTTACATTATGACATCATGGAATTTTGTATTATGACATCATAATGGAATGTTACATTATGACATCATAATGGAATTTTGCATTATGACATCATAATGGAATTTTGCATTATGACATCATAATGGAATTTTACATTATGACATCATAATGGAATTTTGCATTATGACATCATAATGGAATTTTACATTATGACATCATAATGGAATGTTACATTATGACATCATAATGGAATTTTACATTATGACATCATAATGGAATTTTGCATTATGACATCATAATGGAACTTTACATTATGACATCATAATGGAATTTTGCATTATGACATCATAATGGAACTTTACATTATGACATCATAATGGAATGTTGCATTATGACATCATAATGGAATGTTGCATTATGACATCATAATGGAATGTTACATTATGACATCATAATGGAATGTTGCTTTATGACATCATAATGGAATTTTACATTATGACATCATAATGGAATTTTGCATTATGACATCATAATGGAATGTTACATTATGACATCATAATGGAATTTTACATTATGACATCATAATGGAATTTTGCATTATGACATCATAATGGAATGTTGCTTTATGACATCATAATGGAATTTTACATTATGACATCATAATGGAATGTTGCATTATGACATCATAATGGAATGTTGCATTATGACATCATAATGGAATGTTGCATTATGACATCATAATGGAATGTTACATTATGACATCATAATGGAATTTTGCATTATGACATCATAATGGAATTTTGCATTATGACATCATAATGGAATTTTGCATTATGACATCATAATGGAATGTTGCTTTATGACATCATAATGGAATGTTGCTTTATGACATCATAATGGAATTTTACATTATGACATCATAATGGAATTTTGCATTATGACATCATAATGGAATGTTACATTATGACATCATAATGGAATTTTACATTATGACATCGTAATGGAATTTTGCATTATCACATCATAATGGAATGTTACATTATGACATCATAATGGAATTTTGCATTATGACATCATAATGGAATGTTACATTATGACATCATAATGGAATTTTGCATTATGACATCATAATGGAATTTTGCATTATGACATCATAATGGAATTTTACATTATGACATCATAATGGAATTTTGCATTATGACATCATAATGGAATGTTACATTATGACATCATAATGGAATTTTACATTATGACATCATAATGGAATTTTACATTATGACATCATAATGGAATTTTGCATTATGACATCATAATGGAATGTTACATTATGACATCATAATGGAATTTTACATTATGACATCATAATGGAATTTTACATTATGACATCATAATGGAATTTTGCATTATGACATCATAATGGAATGTTGCTTTATGACATCATAATGGAATTTTACATTATGACATCATAATGGAATGTTGCATTATGACATCATAATGGAATGTTACATTATGACATCATAATGGAATTTTGCATTATGACATCATAATGGAATTTTGCATTATGACATCATAATGGAATTTTGCATTATGACATCATAATGAAATTTTACATTATGACATCATTATGGAATTTTGCATTATGACATCATAATGGAATGTTACATTATGACATCATAATGGAATTTTACATTATGACATTGTAATGGAATTTTGCATTATCACATCATAATGGAATGTTACATTATGACATCATAATGGAATGTTGCATTATGACATCATAATGGAATGTTGCATTATGACATCATAATGGAATGTAACATTATGACATCATAATGGAATTTTGCATTATGACATCATAATGGAATTTTGCATTATGACATCATAATGGAATTTTGCATTATGACATCATAATGGAATTTTGCATTATGACATCATAATGGAATGTTGCATTATGACATCATAATGGAATTTTACATTATGACATCATAATGGAATTTTGCATTATGACATCATAATGGAATGTTACATTATGACATCATAATGGAATTTTGCATTATGACATCATAATGGAATTTTACATTATGACATCATAATGTAATTTTGCTTTATGACATCATAATGGAATGTTGCTTTATGACATCATAATGGAATTTTACATTATGACATCATAATGGAATGTTGCTTTATGACATCATAATGGAATTTTACATTATGACATCATAATGGAATGTTGCATTATGACATCATAATGGAATGTTGCATTATGACATCATAATGGAATGTTGCATTATGACATCATAATGGAATGTAACATTATGACATCATAATGGAATTTTGCATTATGACATCATAATGGAATTTTGCATTATGACATCATAATGGAATTTTGCATTATGACATCATAATGGAATTTTGCATTATGACATCATAATGGAATGTTGCATTATGACATCATAATGGAATTTTACATTATGACGTCATAATGGAATTTTGCATTATGACATCATAATGGAATGTTACATTATGACATCATAATGGAATTTTGCATTATGACATCATAATGGAATTTTACATTATGACATCATAATGTAATTTTGCATTATGACATCATAATGGAAAGTTACATTATGACATCATAATGGAATTTGACATTATGACATCATAATGGAATTTTGCATTATGACATCATAATGGAATTTTGCATTATGACATCATAATGGAATTTTGCATTATGACATCATAATAGAATTTTACATTGTGACATCATAATCGAATTTTGCATTATGACATCATAATGGAATGTTACATTATGACATCATAATGGAATGTTACATTATGACATCATAATGGAATTTTACATTATGACATCATGGAATTTTGTATTATGACATCATAATGGAATGTTACATTATGACATCATAATGGAATTTTGCATTATGACATCATAATGGAATTTTGCATTATGACATCATAATGGAATTTTACATTATGACATCATAATGGAATTTTGCATTATGACATCATAATGGAATGTTACATTATGACATCATAATGGAATTTTGCATTATGACATCATAATGGAATGTTGCTTTATGACATCATAATGGAATGTTGCTTTATGACATCATAATGGAATTTTACATTATGACATCATAATGGAATTTTGCATTATGACATCATAATGGAATTTTGCATTATGACATCATAATGGAATGTTACATTATGACATCATAATGGAATTTTACATTATGACATCGTAATGGAATTTTGCATTATCACATCATAATGGAATGTTACATTATGACATCATAATGGAATTTTGCATTATGACATCATAATGGAATTTTGCATTATGACATCATAATGGAATTTTACATTATGACATCATAATGGAATTTTGCATTATGACATCATAATGGAATGTTACATTATGACATCATAATGGAATTTTACATTATGACATCATAATGGAATTTTACATTATGACATCATAATGGAATTTTGCATTATGACATCATAATGGAATGTTACATTATGACATCATAATGGAATTTTACATTATGACATCATAATGGAATTTTACATTATGACATCATAATGGAATTTTGCATTATGACATCATAATGGAATTTTGCATTATGACATCATAATGGAATGTTGCTTTATGACATCATAATGGAATTTTACATTATGACATCATAATGGAATGTTGCATTATGACATCATAATGGAATGTTACATTATGACATCATAATGGAATTTTGCATTATGACATCATAATGGAATTTTGCATTATGACATCATAATGGAATTTTGCATTATGACATCATAATGAAATTTTACATTATGACATCATTATGGAATTTTGCATTATGACATCATAATGGAATCTTACATTATGACATCATAATGGAATTTTACATTATGACATTGTAATGGAATTTTGCATTATCACATCATAATGGAATGTTACATTATGACATCATAATGGAATTTTGCATTATGACATCATAATGGAATTTTGCATTATGACATCATAATGGAATTTTACATTATGACATCATAATGGAATTTTGCATTATGACATCATAATGGAATGTTACATTATGACATCATAATGGAATTTTACATTATGACATCATAATGGAATTTTACATTATGACATCATAATGGAATTTTGCTTTATGACATCATAATGGAATGTTGCTTTATGACATCATAATGGAATTTTACATTATGACATCATAATGGAATGTTGCATTATGACATCATAATTGAATGTTGCATTATGACATCATAATGGAATGTTGCATTATGACATCATAATGGAATGTTACATTATGACATCATAATGGAATTTTGCATTATGACATCATAATGGAATTTTGCATTATGACATCATAATGGAATTTTGCATTATGACATCATAATGGAATTTTGCATTATGACATCATAATGGAATGTTGCATTATGACATCATAATGGAATTTTACATTATGACATCATAATGGAATTTTGCATTATGACATCATAATGGAATGTTACATTATGACATCATAATGGAATGTTGCATTATGACATCATAATGGAATGTTACATTATGACATCATAATGGAATGTTACATTATGACATCATAATGGAATGTTACATTATGACATCATAATGGAATTTTGCATTATGACATCATAATGGAATGTTGCATTATGACATCATAATGGAATGTTGCATTATGACATCATAATGGAATGTTACATTATGACATCATAATGGAATTTTGCATTATGACATCATAATGGAATGTTGCTTTATGACATCATAATGGAATGTTACATTATGACATCATAATGGAATTTTGCATTATGACATCATAATGGAATGTTGCTTTATGACATCATAATGGAATGTTGCTTTATGACATCATAATGGAATTTTACATTATGACATCATAATGGAATTTTGCATTATGACATCATAATGGAATTTTGCATTATGACATCATAATGGAATGTTACATTATGACATCATAATGGAATTTTACATTATGACATCGTAATGGAATTTTGCATTATCACATCATAATGAAATGTTACATTATGACATCATAATGGAATTTTGCATTATGACATCATAATGGAATTTTGCATTATGACATCATAATGGAATTTTA
This sequence comes from Eleutherodactylus coqui, assembly GCF_035609145.1. Classification (NCBI taxonomy): domain Eukaryota; kingdom Metazoa; phylum Chordata; class Amphibia; order Anura; family Eleutherodactylidae; genus Eleutherodactylus; species Eleutherodactylus coqui. Next base: position 1,858,831 of record NW_027102368.1, read on the forward strand.
CATTATGACATCATAATGGAATTTTGCATTATGACATCATAATGGAATGTTACATTATGACATCATAATGGAATTTTACATTATGACATCATAATGGAATTTTACATTATGACATCATAATGGAATTTTGCATTATGACATCATAATGGAATGTTACATTATGACATCATAATGGAATTTTACATTATGACATCATAATGGAATTTTACATTATGACATCATAATGGAATTTTGCATTATGACATCATAATGGAATTTTGCATTATGACATCATAATGGAATGTTGCTTTATGACATCATAATGGAATTTTGCATTATGACATCATAATGGAATTTTGCATTATGACATCATAATGGAATTTTGCATTATGACATCATAATGAAATTTTGCATTATGACATCATAATGGAATGTTGCATTATGACATCATAATGGAATTTTACATTATGACATCATAATGGAATTTTGCATTATGACATCATAATGGAATGTTACATTATGACATCATAATGGAATGTTGCATTATGACATCATAATGGAATGTTACATTATGACATCATAATGGAATGTTACATTATGACATCATAATGGAATGTTACATTATGACATCATAATGGAATTTTGCATTATGACATCATAATGGAATGTTGCATTATGACATCATAATGGAATGTTGCATTATGACATCATAATGGAATGTTACATTATGACATCATAATGGAATTTTGCATTATGACATCATAATGGAATGTTGCTTTATGACATCATAATGGAATGTTGCTTTATGACATCATAATGGAATTTTACATTATGACATCATAATGGAATTTTGCATTATGACATCATAATGGAATGTTACATTATGACATCATAATGGAATTTTACATTATGACATCGTAATGGAATTTTGCATTATCACATCATAATGGAATGTTACATTATGACATCATAATGGAATTTTGCATTATGACATCATAATGGAATTTTGCATTATGACATCATAATGGAATTTTACATTATGACATCATAATGGAATGTTGCATTATGACATCATAATGGAATGTTACATTATGACATCATAATGGAATTTTACATTATGACATCATAATGGAATTTTACATTATGACATCATAATGGAATTTTGCATTATGACATCATAATGGAATGTTACATTATGACATCATAATGGAATTTTACATTATGACATCATAATGGAATTTTACATTATGACATCATAATGGAATTTTGCATTATGACATCATAATGGAATGTTGCTTTATGACATCATAATGGAATTTTACATTATGACATCATAATGGAATGTTGCATTATGACATCATAATGGAATGTTACATTATGACATCATAATGGAATTTTGCATTATGACATCATAATGGAATTTTGCATTATGACATCATAATGGAATTTTGCATTATGACATCATAATGAAATTTTACATTATGACATCATTATGGAATTTTGCATTATGACATCATAATGGAATGTTACATTATGACATCATAATGGAATTTTACATTATGACATTGTAATGGAATTTTGCATTATCACATCATAATGGAATGTTACATTATGACATCATAATGGAATTTTGCATTATGACATCATAATGGAATTTTGCATTATGACATCATAATGGAATTTTACATTATGACATCATAATGGAATTTTGCATTAGGACATCATAATGGAATGTTACATTATGACATCATAATGGAATTTTACATTATGACATCATAATGGAATTTTACATTATGACATCATAATGTAATTTTGCTTTATGACATCATAATGGAATGTTGCTTTATGACATCATAATGGAATTTTACATTATGACATCATAATGGAATGTTGCATTATGACATCATAATGGAATTTTACATTATGACATCATAATGGAATTTTACATTATGACATCATAATGGAATTTTGCATTATGACATCATAATGGAATGTTACATTATGACATCATAATGGAATTTTACATTATGACATCATAATGGAATTTTACATTATGACATCATAATGGAATTTTGCATTATGACATCATAATGGAATGTTGCTTTATGACATCATAATGCAATTTTACATTATGACATAATAATGGAATGTTGCATTATGACATCATAATGGAATGTTACATTATGACATCATAATGGAATTTTGCATTATGACATCATAATGGAATTTTGCATTATGACATCATAATTGAATTTTGCATTATGACATCATAATGAAATTTTACATTATGACATCATTATGGAATTTTGCATTATGACATCATAATGGAATTTTACATTATGACATCATAATGGAATTTTACATTATGACATCATAATGGAATTTTGCATTATGACATCATAATGGAATGTTACATTATGACATCATAATGGAATTTTACATTATGACATCATAATGGAATTTTACATTATGACATCATAATGGAATTTTGCATTATGACATCATAATGGAATTTTGCATTATGACATCATAATGGAATGTTGCTTTATGACATCATAATGGAATTTTACATTATGACATCATAATGGAATGTTGCATTATGACATCATAATGGAATGTTACATTATGACATCATAATGGAATTTTGCATTATGACATCATAATGGAATTTTGCATTATGACATCATAATGGAATTTTGCATTATGACATCATAATGAAATTTTACATTATGACATCATTATGGAATTTTGCATTATGACATCATAATGGAATGTTACATTATGACATCATAATGGAATTTTACATTATGACATTGTAATGGAATTTTGCATTATCACATCATAATGGAATGTTACATTATGACATCATAATGGAATTTTGCATTATGACATCATAATGGAATTTTGCATTATGACATCATAATGGAATTTTACATTATGACATCATAATGGAATTTTGCATTATGACATCATAATGGAATGTTACATTATGACATCATAATGGAATTTTACATTATGACATCATAATGGAATTTTACATTATGACATCATAATGGAATTTTGCTTTATGACATCATAATGGAATGTTGCTTTATGACATCATAATGGAATTTTACATTATGACATCATAATGGAATGTTGCATTATGACATCATAATTGAATGTTGCATTATGACATCATAATGGAATGTTGCATTATGACATCATAATGGAATGTTACATTATGACATCATAATGGAATTTTGCATTATGACATCATAATGGAATTTTGCATTATGACATCATAATGGAATTTTGCATTATGACATCATAATGGAATTTTGCATTATGACATCATAATGGAATGTTGCATTATGACATCATAATGGAATTTTACATTATGACATCATAATGGAATTTTGCATTATGACATCATAATGGAATGTTACATTATGACATCATAATGGAATGTTGCATTATGACATCATAATGGAATGTTACATTATGACATCATAATGGAATGTTACATTATGACATCATAATGGAATGTTACATTATGACATCATAATGGAATTTTGCATTATGACATCATAATGGAATGTTGCATTATGACATCATAATGGAATGTTGCATTATGACATCATAATGGAATGTTACATTATGACATCATAATGGAATTTTGCATTATGACATCATAATGGAATGTTGCTTTATGACATCATAATGGAATGTTACATTATGACATCATAATGGAATTTTGCATTATGACATCATAATGGAATGTTGCTTTATGACATCATAATGGAATGTTGCTTTATGACATCATAATGGAATTTTACATTATGACATCATAATGGAATTTTGCATTATGACATCATAATGGAATTTTGCATTATGACATCATAATGGAATGTTACATTATGACATCATAATGGAATTTTACATTATGACATCGTAATGGAATTTTGCATTATCACATCATAATGGAATGTTACATTATGACATCATAATGGAATTTTGCATTATGACATCATAATGGAATTTTGCATTATGACATCATAATGGAATTTTACATTATGACATCATAATGGAATTTTGCATTATGACATCATAATGGAATGTTACATTATGACATCATAATGGAATTTTACATTATGACATCATAATGGAATTTTACATTATGACATCATAATGGAATTTTGCATTATGACATCATAATGGAATGTTACATTATGACATCATAATGGAATTTTACATTATGACATCATAATGGAATTTTACATTATGACATCATAATGGAATTTTGCATTATGACATCATAATGGAATTTTGCATTATGACATCATAATGGAATGTTGCTTTATGACATCATAATGGAATGTTGCATTATGACATCATAATGGAATTTTGCATTATGACATCATAATGGAATTTTGCATTATGACATCATAATGAAATTTTGCATTATGACATCATAATGGAATGTTGCATTATGACATCATAATGGAATTTTACATTATGACATCATAATGGAATTTTGCATTATGACATCATAATGGAATGTTACATTATGACATCATAATGGAATGTTGCATTATGACATCATAATGGAATGTTACATTATGACATCATAATGGAATGTTACATTATGACATCATAATGGAATGTTACATTATGACATCATAATGGAATTTTGCATTATGACATCATAATGGAATGTTGCATTATGACATCATAATGGAATGTTGCATTATGACATCATAATGGAATGTTACATTATGACATCATAATGGAATTTTGCATTATGACATCATAATGGAATGTTGCTTTATGACATCATAATGGAATGTTGCTTTATGACATCATAATGGAATTTTACATTATGACATCATAATGGAATTTTGCATTATGACATCATAATGGAATGTTACATTATGACATCATAATGGAATTTTACATTATGACATCGTAATGGAATTTTGCATTATCACATCATAATGGAATGTTACATTATGACATCATAATGGAATTTTGCATTATGACATCATAATGGAATTTTGCATTATGACATCATAATGGAATTTTACATTATGACATCATAATGGAATTTTGCATTATGACATCATAATGGAATGTTACATTATGACATCATAATGGAATTTTACATTATGACATCATAATGGAATTTTACATTATGACATCATAATGGAATTTTGCATTATGACATCATAATGGAATGTTACATTATGACATCATAATGGAATTTTACATTATGACATCATAATGGAATTTTACATTATGACATCATAATGGAATTTTGCATTATGACATCATAATGGAATGTTGCTTTATGACATCATAATGGAATTTTACATTATGACATCATAATGGAATGTTGCATTATGACATCATAATGGAATGTTACATTATGACATCATAATGGAATTTTGCATTATGACATCATAATGGAATTTTGCATTATGACATCATAATGGAATTTTGCATTATGACATCATAATGAAATTTTACATTATGACATCATTATGGAATTTTGCATTATGACATCATAATGGAATGTTACATTATGACATCATAATGGAATTTTACATTATGACATTGTAATGGAATTTTGCATTATCACATCATAATGGAATGTTACATTATGACATCATAATGGAATTTTGCATTATGACATCATAATGGAATTTTGCATTATGACATCATAATGGAATTTTACATTATGACATCATAATGGAATTTTGCATTATGACATCATAATGGAATGTTACATTATGACATCATAATGGAATTTTACATTATGACATCATAATGGAATTTTACATTATGACATCATAATGTAATTTTGCTTTATGACATCATAATGGAATGTTGCTTTATGACATCATAATGGAATTTTACATTATGACATCATAATGGAATGTTGCATTATGACATCATAATGGAATTTTACATTATGACATCATAATGGAATTTTACATTATGACATCATAATGGAATTTTGCATTATGACATCATAATGGAATGTTACATTATGACATCATAATGGAATTTTACATTATGACATCATAATGGAATTTTACATTATGACATCATAATGGAATTTTGCATTATGACATCATAATGGAATGTTGCTTTATGACATCATAATGGAATTTTACATTATGACATCATAATGGAATGTTGCATTATGACATCATAATGGAATGTTACATTATGACATCATAATGGAATTTTGCATTATGACATCATAATGGAATTTTGCATTATGACATCATAATTGAATTTTGCATTATGACATCATAATGAAATTTTACATTATGACATCATTATGGAATTTTGCATTATGACATCATAATGGAATGTTACATTATGACATCATAATGGAATTTTACATTATGACATTGTAATGGAATTTTGCATTATCACATCATAATGGAATGTTACATTATGACATCATAATGGAATTTTGCATTATGACATCATAATGGAATTTTGCATTATGACATCATAATGGAATTTTACATTATGACATCATAATGGAATTTTGCATTATGACATCATAATGGAATGTTACATTATGACATCATAATGGAATTTTACATTATGACATCATAATGGAATTTTACATTATGACATCATAATGTAATTTTGCTTTATGACATCATAATGGAATGTTGCTTTATGACATCATAATGGAATTTTACATTATGACATCATAATGGAATGTTGCTTTATGACATCATAATGGAATTTTACATTATGACATCATAATGGAATGTTGCATTATGACATCATAATGGAATGTTGCATTATGACATCATAATGGAATGTTGCATTATGACATCATAATGGAATGTAACATTATGACATCATAATGGAATTTTGCATTATGACATCATAATGGAATTTTGCATTATGACATCATAATGGAATTTTGCATTATGACATCATAATGGAATTTTGCATTATGACATCATAATGGAATGTTGCATTATGACATCATAATGGAATTTTACATTATGACATCATAATGGAATTTTGCATTATGACATCATAATGGAATGTTACATTATGACATCATAATGGAATTTTGCATTATGACATCATAATGGAATTTTACATTATGACATCATAATGTAATTTTGCATTATGACATCATAATGGAATTTTACATTATGACATCATAATGTAATTTTGCATTATGACATCATAATGGAATTTTGCATTATGACATCATAATGGAATGTTGCTTTATGACATCATAATGGAATTTTACATTATGACATCATAATGGAATTTTACATTATGAAATCATAATGGAATTTTGCATTATGACATCATAATGGAATGTTGCATTATGACATCATAATGGAATGTTGCATTATGACATCATAATGGAATGTTACATTATGACATCATAATGGAATTTTGCATTATGACATCATAATGGAATGTTGCTTTATGACATCATAATGGAATGTTGCTTTATGACATCATAATGGAATTTTACATTATGACATCATAATGGAATTTTGCATTATGACATCATAATGGAATTTTGCATTATGACATCATAATGGAATGTTACATTATGACATCATAATGGAATTTTACATTATGACATCGTAATGGAATTTTGCATTATCACATCATAATGGAATGTTACATTATGACATCATAATGGAATTTTGCATTATGACATCATAATGGAATTTTGCATTATGACATCATAATGGAATTTTACATTATGACATCATAATGGAATTTTGCATTATGACATCATAATGGAATGTTACATTATGACATCATAATGGAATTTTACATTATGACATCATAATGGAATTTTACATTATGACATCATAATGGAATTTTGCATTATGACATCATAATGGAATGTTACATTATGACATCATAATGGAATTTTACATTATGACATCATAATGGAATTTTACATTATGACTAGAGATGAGCGAACGCGTTCGTCCGAGCTTGATATTCGTGCGGATATTAGGGTGTTCGGGATGTTCGTTATTCGTAACGAACACCATGCGGTGTTCTGGTTACTTTCACTTACTTCCCTGAGACGTTTGCGCGCTTTTCTGGCCAATTGAAAGACAGGGAAGGCATTACAACTTCCCCCTGTGACGTTCAAGCCCTATACCACCCCCCTGCTGTGAGTGGCTGGGAAGATCAGGTGTTCGCCTAATATAAAAGTCGGCGCCTCCCGCGGCTCGCCTCAGATGCGGTGTGAGTTAGATGAGGGACAGTGCTGTTTGTACCGGAGCTGCTGTAGGGAAAGAATTGGTAGTTAGTGTAGGCTTCAAGACCCCCCAAAGGTCCTTATTAGGGCCACTGATAGCTGTGTGTTGGCTGCTGTTAGCAGTGGGATTTTTTTTTTCTCAAAATCGCCTCTGCAGACCGTTGCACCTGGCATTAGGGACAGAAGTGCTGCATAGGCAGGGAGAGTGTTAGGAGTGAGTGTAGCCTTCAAGAACCTCAACGGTCCTTTCTAGGGCCATATTTATCCGTGTGCAGTACTGTCCAGGCTGCTGTTGGCTGTGCTGCATTTTTTTTGGGCTTCTCAAAATCGCCTCTGCAGAGCATTCCACCCTCCATTGATACTGCAGGGAAAGAATTGTATAGGCAGGGCCACAACACAGTTATTATTCATAGAATATACGCAGTGCTGCCTGTTGGTGGGAAAAAACTGAAAAGAAATCTATTTGTCCAGCCTGTGTCCGTCCTTACGGGCGGTGGAGACGTGTGAGCTGCGTGAAATACATTGCTAAATCATACGCACCCAGCTACGCTTTACTGCTGGCTTCGCCATTTGCTTTCCTTAATTGGGAAAAAAAATACCTGCTCTCCAAGAGTTATAATAACTCTGCTACCCTCACGTTCTGTGACACATAAGCAGGGACACAGCACAGTTATTAAACTTCGCAGGTTCATTGAATATACGCAGTGCTGCCTGTTGGTGGGAAAAAACTGAAAAGAAATCTATTTGTCCAGCCTCTGTCCGTCCTAACGCCTGTGGAGACGTGTGAGCTGCGTGAAATACATTGCTAAATCATACGCACCCAGCTACGCTTTACTGCTGGCTTCGCCATTTGCTTTCCTTAATTGGGAAAAAAAATACCTGCTCTCCAAGAGTTATAATAACTCTGCTACCCTCACGTTCTGTGACACATAAGCAGGGACACAGCACAGTTATTAAACTTCGCAGGTTCATTGAATATACGCAGTGCTGCCTGTTGGTGGGAAAAAACTGAAAAGAAATCTATTTGTCCAGCCTCTGTCCGTCCTAACGCCTGTGGAGACGTGTGAGCTGCGTGAAATACATTGCTAAATCATACGCACCCAGCTACGCTTTACTGCTGGCTTCGCCATTTGCTTTCCTTAATTGGGAAAAAAAATACCTGCTCTCCAAGAGTTATAATAACTCTGCTACCCTCACGTTCTGTGACACATAAGCAGGGACACAGCACAGTTATTAAACTTCGCAGGTTCATTGAATATACGCAGTGCTGCCTGTTGGTGGGAAAAAACTGAAAAGAAATCTATTTGTCCAGCCTCTGTCCGTCCTAACGCCTGTGGAGACGTGTGAGCTGCGTGAAATACATTGCTAAATCATACGCACCCAGCTACGCTTTACTGCTGGCTTCGCCATTTGCTTTCCTTAATTGGGAAAAAAATACCTGCTCTCCAAGAGTTATAATAACTCTGCTACCCTCACGTTCTGTGACACATAAGCAGGGACACAGCACAGTTATTAAACTTCGCAGGTTCATTGAATATACGCAGTGCTGCCTGTTGGTGGGAAAAAACTGAAAAGAAATCTATTTGTCCAGCCTCTGTCCGTCCTAACGCCTGTGGAGACGTGTGAGCTGCGTGAAATACATTGCTAAATCATACGCACCCAGCTACGCTTTACTGCTGGCTTCGCCATTTGCTTTCCTTAATTGGGAAAAAAAATACCTGCTCTCCAAGAGTTATAATAACTCTGCTACCCTCACGTTCTGTGACACATAAGCAGGGACACAGCACAGTTATTAAACTTAGATAATTCATTCACTAGAGGCAGTGGGGCCTTTCGTTTTCCAAAAAGGGCAAAAATTATATTTGGCCTGCAGTCTTGCGCCAATTTATTTCCTGCCTGGGAAATCTAATCACTGGTAATACAGCATGCTGAGGGGTAGGGGTAAGCCTAGAGGACGTGGACGTGGACGTGGCCGAGGACGCGGAGGGCCAAGTGAGGGTGTGGGCACAGGCCAAGCTCCTGATCCAGGTGTGTCGCAGCTGTCTGCTGCGCGATTAGGAGAGAGGCACGTTTCTGGCGTCCCCACATTCATCGCCCAATTAATGGGTCCACGCGGGAGACGGTTATTAGAAAATGAGCAGTGTGAGCAGGTCCTGTCCTGGATGGCAGAAAGTGCTTCGAGCAACCTATCGTCTACCCGCAGTTCTGCGCCGTCCACTGCTGCCAATCCGAATCCTCTGTCTGCTGCTCCTCCTTCCTCCCAGCCTCCTCACTCCACTACAATGACACCTGCTCAGGAGCGGGAACACTCCCAGGAACTGTTCTCGGGCCCCTGCTCAGATTGGGCAGCAGCGGTTCCTCTCCCACCAGAGGAGTTTATAGTCACTGATGCCCAACCATTCGAAAGTTCCCGGGGTCCGGGGGATGAGGCTGGGGACTTCCGCCAACTGTCTCAACAACTTTCTGTGGGTGAGGAGGACGATGACGATCATACACAGTTGTCTTGCAGTGAGGTAGTAGTAAGGGCAGTAAGTCCGAGGGAGCAGCGCACAGAGGATTCGGAGGAAGAGCAGCAGGACGATGAGGTGACTGACCCCACCTGGTGTGCAACGCTTACTCAGGAGGACAGGTCTTCAGAGGGGGAGTCAAGGGCATCAGCAGGGCAGGTTGCAAGAGGCAGTGCGGTGGCCAGGGCCAGGGGTAGAGGCAGGGCCAGACCGAATAATCCACCAAGTGTTTCCCAAAGCGCCCCGTCGCGCCATGCCACCCTGCGGAGGCCGAGGTGCTCTAAGGTCTGGCAGTTTTTCACAGAGACGCCTGACGACCGACGAACAGTGGTGTGCAACCTTTGTCGCGCAAAGCTCAGCCGGGGAGCCAACACCAACAGCCTCACCACCACCACCATGCGCAGACATATGATGGCCAAGCACCCCGCAAGGTGGGACAAAGGCCGTTCACCGCCTCCGGTTTGCACCCCTGCCTCTCCCCCTGTGCCCCAACCTGCCACTGAGATGCAACCCCCCTCTCAGGACACAGGCACTACCGCCTCATGGCCTGCACCCACACCCTCATCTCCGCTGTCCTCGGCCCCATCCAGCAGTGTAGTTCAGCGCACCGTTCAGCCGTCGCTTGCGCAAGTGTTCGAGCGCAAGCGCAAGTACGCCGCCACGCACCCGCACGCTCAAACGTTAACCGTCCGCATCGCAAAATTCATCAGCCTTGAGATGCTGCCGTATAGGGTTGTGGAAACGGAGTCCTTCAAAAGTATCATGGAGGCGGCGGCCCCGCGCTACTCAGTTCCCAGTCGCCACTACTTTTCCCGATGTGCCGTCCCAGCCCTGCACGACCACGTCTCCCGCAACATTGTGCGCGCCCTCACCAACGCGGTTACTGCCACGGTCCACTTAACTACGGACACGTGGACAAGCACAGGCGGGCAGGGCCACTACATCTCCCTGACGGCACATTGGGTGAATTTAGTGGAGGCTGGGACAGAGTCAGAGCCTGGGACCGCTCACGTCCTACCCACCCCCAGAATTGCGGGCCCCAGCTCGGTGGTGGTATCTGCGGAGGTGTATGCTTCCTCCACTAAAGCACCCTCCTCCTCCTCCTCCTCTGTCTCACAATCAAGATGTGTTAGCAGCAGCATGTCGCCAGCAGTCGGTGTCGCGCGGTGTGGCAGCACAGCGGTGGGCAAGCGTCAGCAGGCCGTGCTGAAACTACTCAGCTTAGGCGATAAGAGGCACACGGCCCACGAACTGCTGCAGGGTCTGACACAGCAGACCGACCGCTGGCTTGCGCCGCTGAGCCTCCAACCGGGCATGGTCGTGTGTGACAACGGCCGTAACCTGGTGGCGGCTCTGCAGCTCGGCAGCCTCACGCACGTGCCATGCCTGGCCCACGTCTTTAATTTGGTGGTTCAGCGCTTTCTGAAAAGCTACCCACGCTTGTCAGACCTGCTCGTAAAGGCGCGCCGGCTCTGCGCACATTTCCGCAAGTCCCACACGGACGCTGCCACCCTGCGCACCCTGCAACATCACTTTAAGCTGCCAGTGCACCGACTGCTGTGCGACGTGCCCACACGGTGGAACTCTACGCTCCACATGTTGGCCAGGCTCTATGAACAGCGTAGAGCTATAGTCGAATACCAACTCCAACATGGGCGGCGCAGTGGGAGTCAGCCTCCTCAATTCCTTTCAGAAGAGTGGGCCTGGTTGGCAGACATCTGCCATGTCCTTGGTAATTTTGAGGAGTCTACCCAGGTGGTGAGCGGCGATGCTACAATCATTAGCGTCACCATTCCTCTGCTATGCATCTTGAGAAATTCCCTGCAAACCATAAAGGCAGCTGCTTTGCGCTCGGAAACGGGGGCGGGGGAAGACAGTATGCCGCTGGATAGTCAGGGCACCCTCCTGTCTATTTCTCAGCGCGTACAGGAGGAGGAGGAGGAGCATGAGGAGGATGAGGAGGAGGGGGAAGAGACAGCTTGGCCCGCTGCTGACGGTACACCGGCTGATTGCCTGTCATCCTTTCAGCGTGTATGGCCTGAGGAGGAGGAGGAGGAGGAGGAGGATCCTGAAAGTGATCTTCCTAGTGAAGACAGCCATGTGTTGCGTACAGGTACCCTGGCACACATGGCTGACTTCATGTTAGGATGCCTTTCTCGTGACCCTCGCGTTGCACGCATTCTGGCCACTACGGATTACTGGGTGTACACACTGCTCGATCCACGGTATAAGGAGAACCTGCCCACTCTGATTCCCGAAGAGGAAAGGGGTTCGAGAGTGTTGCTATACCACAGGACCCTTGCGGACAAGCTGATGGTAAAATTCCCAGCCGACAGCGCTAGTGGCAGAAGGCGCAGTTCCGAGGGCCATGTTGCAGGGGATGTGCGTAGATCGAGCAGCATGTACATCCCAGGCAGTGCAACAGTCTTTAAGGGCCTGGCCAGCTTTATGGCTCCCCACCAAGACTGTGTCACCGCTCCCCAGTCACGGCTGAGTCGGCGGGAGCACTGCAAAAGGATGGTGAGGGAGTACGTAGCGGATCGCACGACGATCCTTGGTGACGCCTCTGCCCCCTACAACTACTGGGTGTCGAAGCTGGACACGTGGCCTGAACTAGCCCTGTATGCCCTTGAGGTGCTTGCTTGTCCTGCGGCTAGCGTGTTGTCGGAGAGGGTGTTTAGTGCGGCTGGGGGAATCATCACCGATAAGCGTAGCCGCTTGTCAACCGACAGTGCCGACAGGCTAACACTCATCAAGATGAACAAAGGCTGGATTTCCCCAGACTTCTGTTCTCCACCAGCGGACAGCAGCGATACGTAAGCAATACGTAGGCTGCACCCGCGGATGGAAGCTACGTTCTCTCTCACCATCCAAAACGGGGACATTTCTGCTTCATCAATCTGTGTCTAATATTCCTCCTCCTCCTCCTCCTGCTCCTCCTCCTGAAACCTCACGTAATCACGCTGAACGGGCAATTTTTCTTAGGGCCACAAGGCTCAGTCAAATAATTTTTCAGAACAATTTTTATAAGTTTCAATGCGCTTAAAAGCATTGCAACTTTAACTTGAACCAATTTTTCGTTACACTGGGCTGCCTCCAGGCCTAGTTACCACTTAAGCCACATTAACCAAAGCGATTAATGGGTTTCACCTGCCCTCTTGGCTGGCCATGGCCAATTTTTGGGATGTACATTAGTACTGTTGATACAGCAATTTTTGTGGGCCCTCGCCTACAGTGTAATCAAATTAATTTTTAGCCCACCTGCATTACAGCTGACGTAACCTCAGCTGTGTTGGGCAATGCAATGGGATATTTTTATGTACCGCCGGTGGGTTCCAGGGAGCCACCCATGCTGTAGGTGCACACGGAGTTTTTAATACATCTGTACACTTCTAAAGAACCCCAGTCTGACTGGGGCATGCAGTGTGGGCCAAAGCCCACCTGCATTAAGCACGACATTACTACCTCAGCTGTGTTGGGCAATGCAATGGGATATTTTTATGTACCGCCGGTGGGTTCCAGGGAGCCACCCATGCTGTAGGTGCACACGGAGTTTTTAATACATCTGTACACTTCTAAAGAACCCCAGTCTGACTGGGGCATGCAGTGTGGGCCGAAGCCCACCTGTATTACGCACGACATTACTACCTCAGCTGTGTTGGGCAATGCAATGGGATATTTCTATGTACCGCCGGTGGCTTCCTGGCACCCACCCAGGCAGTGGGTCCACAGGGAATTATAAATGCATCTGTTTCCACTTCTAAAGAACCCCAGTCTGACTGGGGCATGCAGTGTGGGCCAAAGCCCACCTGCATTAAGCACGACATTACTACCTCAGCTGTGTTGGGCAATGCAATGGGATATTTTTATGTACCGCCGGTGGGTTCCAGGGAGCCACCCATGCTGTAGGTGCACACGGAGTTTTTAATACATCTGTACACTTCTAAAGAACCCCAGTCTGACTGGGGCATGCAGTGTGGGCCGAAGCCCACCTGTATTACGCACGAAATTACTACCTCAGCTGTGTTGGGCAATGCAATGGGATATTTCTATGTACCGCCGGTGGCTTCCTGGCACCCACCCAGGCAGTGGGTCCACAGGGAATTATAAATGCATCTGTTTCCACTTCTAAAGAACCCCAGTCTGACTGGGGCATGCAGTGTGGGCCAAAGCCCACCTGCATTAAGCACGACATTACTACCTCAGCTGTGTTGGGCAATGCAATGGGATATTTTTATGTACCGCCGGTGGGTTCCAGGGAGCCACCCATGCTGTAGGTGCACACGGAGTTTTTAATACATCTGTACACTTCTAAAGAACCCCAGTCTGACTGGGGCATGCAGTGTGGGCCGAAGCCCACCTGTATTACGCACGACATTACTACCTCAGCTGTGTTGGGCAATGCAATGGGATATTTCTATGTACCGCCGGTGGCTTCCTGGCACCCACCCAGGCAGTGGGTCCACAGGGAATTATAAATGCATCTGTTTCCACTTATAAAGAAACCCAGTCTGACTGGGGCATGCAGTGTGGGCCGAAACCCACCTGCATTAACCCTTTCCAGTCCACTGTGTGACCTGTGAAGACATTAGGGTTTAAGGCTGTACAGCTCCGTTGTTGGTAGACGTCCGTCGGGGTTCTCTTACTGTATATTGCCAGCCTCTCTGCTGTCGGAGCCTATCCTACGTGTCAGCTCATGCAGTACTGGCTTTAGCCAGCATATAGCGCCGTTGTATAACGGCAGAAAAAGAGTAAGCCCCCTAGGAAAACCATATACAAATTGGATTGGAAAGGGTTAAGCACAACATTACTACCTCAGCTGTGTTGGGCAATGCAATGGGATATTTCTATGTACCGCCGGTGGCTTCCTGGCACCCACCCATGCTGTAGGTGCACACGGAGTTTTTACTACATCTGTACACTTATAAAGAACCCCAGTCAGACTGGGGCATGCAGTGTGGGCCGAAGCCCACCTGCATTAAGCACGACATTACTACCTCAGCTGTGTTGGGCAATGCAATGGGATATTTCTGTGTACCGCCGGTGGGTTCCAGGGAGCCACCCATGCTGTGGGTCGACAGGGACTTCACAATAGGGAGTTGTACCTGCCTGTGTCTATGAATTAAAAAGCCCGGTCTGACTGGGGCATGCAGACACCTTGACAGAATGAATAGTGTGTGGCACATAGGTTCCCCATTGCTATGCCCACGTGTGCAGCTCCTGATGGCAGTAGCACAGGATTCTATTTCTCATTGCTTCTGTACAGCATTGTGGGCTATCGCTCCGCCACTTTTAAAGAGGGTCGCTGCCTAGCCGTGCCAACCCTCTGCAGTGTGTGCCTGCGGTTCCTCCTCATGGCAGACGCACTTCTAAATAGACATGAGTGTGGCGTGGCATGAGGGCAGCTGAAGGCTGCGCAGGGGCACTTTGGTGTGCGCTGTGGGGGGGAGGGGGGGCGGTTGGTCAGCATGTAAGCCAGGAGAAGTGGCAGCGGAGTGTCATGCAGGCAGTGATTGTGCTTTGTTGTAGCTAGTGTGGTGCTTAGCAAAGGTATGCCATGCTAATGAGGGCTTTTCAGAAGTAAAAGTTGTTGGGAGGGGGGGGGGCCCACTCTTGCCGGTATTGTGGCTTAATAGTGGGACCTGTGAACTTGAGATGCAGCCCAACATGTAGCCCCTCGCCTGCCCTATCCGTCACTGTGTCATTCCCATCACTTTCCTGAATTGCCCAGATTTTCACACATGAAAACCTTAGCGAGCATCGGCGAAATACAAAAATGTTCCGGTCGCCCATTGACTTCAATGGGGTTCGTTGTTCGAAACGAACCCTCGAGCATCACGGGAAGTTCGTTACGAATAACGAACACCCGAACATTTTGGTGTTCGCTCATCTCTAATTATGACATCATAATGGAATTTTGCATTATGACATCATAATGGAATTTTGCATTATGACATCATAATGGAATGTTGCTTTATGACATCATAATGGAATTTTACATTATGACATCATAATGGAATGTTGCATTATGACATCATAATGGAATGTTACATTATGACATCATAATGGAATTTTGCATTATGACATCATAATGGAATTTTGCATTATGACATCATAATGGAATTTTGCATTATGACATCA
The DNA here is from genome assembly GCF_035609145.1 of Eleutherodactylus coqui. NCBI lineage: Eukaryota > Metazoa > Chordata > Amphibia > Anura > Eleutherodactylidae > Eleutherodactylus > Eleutherodactylus coqui. The sequence continues at coordinate 1,875,718 of NW_027102368.1, forward strand.
TAATGAAATTTTACATTATGACATCATTATGGAATTTTGCATTATGACATCATAATGGAATGTTACATTATGACATCATAATGGAATTTTACATTATGACATTGTAATGGAATTTTGCATTATCACATCATAATGGAATGTTACATTATGACATCATAATGGAATTTTGCATTATGACATCATAATGGAATTTTGCATTATGACATCATAATGGAATTTTACATTATGACATCATAATGGAATTTTGCATTATGACATCATAATGGAATGTTACATTATGACATCATAATGGAATTTTACATTATGACATCATAATGGAATTTTACATTATGACATCATAATGGAATTTTGCTTTATGACATCATAATGGAATGTTGCTTTATGACATCATAATGGAATTTTACATTATGACATCATAATGGAATGTTGCATTATGACATCATAATGGAATGTTGCATTATGACATCATAATGGAATGTTGCATTATGACATCATAATGGAATGTTACATTATGACATCATAATGGAATTTTGCATTATGACATCATAATGGAATTTTGCATTATGACATCATAATGGAATTTTGCATTATGACATCATAATGGAATTTTGCATTATGACATCATAATGGAATGTTGCATTATGACATCATAATGGAATTTTACATTATGACATCATAATGGAATTTTGCATTATGACATCATAATGGAATGTTACATTATGACATCATAATGGAATGTTGCATTATGACATCATAATGGAATGTTACATTATGACATCATAATGGAATGTTACATTATGACATCATAATGGAATGTTACATTATGACATCATAATGGAATTTTGCATTATGACATCATAATGGAATGTTGCATTATGACATCATAATGGAATGTTGCATTATGACATCATAATGGAATGTTACATTATGACATCATAATGGAATTTTGCATTATGACATCATAATGGAATGTTGCTTTATGACATCATAATGGAATGTTGCTTTATGACATCATAATGGAATTTTACATTATGACATCATAATGGAATTTTGCATTATGACATCATAATGGAATTTTACATTATGACATCGTAATGGAATTTTGCATTATCACATCATAATGGAATTTTACATTATGACATCATAATGGAATTTTGCATTATGACATCATAATGGAATGTTACATTATGACATCATAATGGAATTTTACATTATGACATCATAATGGAATTTTACATTATGACATCATAATGGAATTTTGCATTATGACATCATAATGGAATGTTACATTATGACATCATAATGGAATTTTACATTATGACATCATAATGGAATTTTACATTATGACATCATAATGGAATTTTGCATTATGACATCATAATGGAATGTTGCTTTATGACATCATAATGGAATTTTACATTATGACATCATAATGGAATGTTGCATTATGACATCATAATGGAATGTTACATTATGACATCATAATGGAATTTTGCATTATGACATCATAATGGAATTTTGCATTATGACATCATAATGGAATTTTGCATTATGACATCATAATGAAATTTTACATTATGACATCATTATGGAATTTTGCATTATGACATCATAATGGAATGTTACATTATGACATCATAATGGAATTTTACATTATGACATTGTAATGGAATTTTGCATTATCACATCATAATGGAATGTTACATTATGACATCATAATGGAATTTTGCATTATGACATCATAATGGAATTTTGCATTATGACATCATAATGGAATGTTACATTATGACATCATAATGGAATTTTACATTATGACATCATAATGGAATTTTACATTATGACATCATAATGTAATTTTGCTTTATGACATCATAATGGAATGTTGCTTTATGACATCATAATGGAATGTTGCTTTATGACATCATAATGGAATTTTACATTATGGCATCATAATGGAATGTTGCATTATGACATCATAATGGAATGTTGCATTATGACATCATAATGGAATGTAACATTATGACATCATAATGGAATTTTGCATTATGACATCATAATGGAATTTTGCATTATGACATCATAATGGAATTTTGCATTATGACATCATAATGGAATTTTGCATTATGACATCATAATGGAATGTTGCATTATGACATCATAATGGAATTTTACATTATGACATCATAATGGAATTTTGCATTATGACATCATAATGGAATGTTACATTATGACATCATAATGGAATTTTGCATTATGACATCATAATGGAATTTTGCATTACTACATCATAATGGAATTTTGCATTATGACATCATAATGTAATTTTGCATTATGACATCATAATGGAATGTTACATTATGACATCATAATGTAATTTTGTATTATGACATCATAATGGAATTTTGCATTATGACATCATAATGGAGTGTTGCTTTATGACATCATAATGGAATTTTACATTATGACATCATAATGGAATTTTGCATTATGACATCATAATGGAATGTTACATTATGACATCATAATGGAATTTTGCATTATGACATCATAATGGAATGTTACATTATGACATCATAATGGAATGTTACATTATGACATCATAATGGAATTTTGCATTATGACATCATAATGGAATTTTGCATTATGACATCATAATGGAATTTTGCATTATGACATCATAATGGAATTTTACATTATGACATCATAATGTAATTTTGCATTATGACATCATAATGGAATTTTGCATTATGACATCATAATGGAATGTTGCTTTATGACATCATAATGGAATTTTACATTATGACATCATAATGGAATTTTACATTATGAAATCATAATGGAATTTTGCATTATGACATCATAATGGAATGTTACATTATGACATCATAATGGAATTTTACATTATGACATCATAATGGAATTTTGCATTATGACATCATAATGGAATGTTACATTATGACATCATAATGGAATTTTACATTATGACATCATAATATAATTTTGCATTATGACATCATAATGGAATTTTACATTATGATATCATAATGGAATTTTGCATTATGACATCATAATGGAATTTCGCATTATGACATCATAATGGAATGTTGCATTATGACATCATAATGGAATGTTACATTATGACATCATAATGGAATTTTGCATTATGACATCATAATGGAATGTTGCTTTATGACATCATAATGGAATTTTACATTATGACATCATATTGGAATTTTGCATTATGACATCATAATTGAATGTTACATTATGACATCATAATGGAATTTTGCATTATGACATCGTAACGGAATTTTGCATTATGACATCATAACGGAATGTTACATTATGACATCATACTGGAATTTTGCATTATGACATCATAACGGAATGTTGCTTTATGACATCATAACGGAATGTTGCATTATGACATCATAATGGAATTTTGCATTATGACATCATAATGGAATGTTGCATTATGACATCATAATGGAATGTTGCATTATGACATCATAATGGAATGTTACATTATGACATCATAATGGAATTTTGCATTATGACATCATAATGGAATGTTGCATTATGACGTCATAATGGAATGTTACATTATGACATCATAATGGAATTTTGCATTATGACATCATAATGGAATGTTGCTTTATGACATCATAATGGAATTTTACATTATGACATCGTAATGGAATTTTGCATTATGACATCATAATGGAATGTTACATTATGACATCATAATGGAATTTTACATTATGACATCGTAACGGAATTTTGCATTATGACATCATAACGGAATGTTACATTATGACATCATAATGGAATTTTGCATTATGACATCATAACGGAATGTTGCTTTATGACATCATAACGGAATGTTGCATTATGACATCATAATGGAATGTTGCATTATGACATCATAACGGAATGTTGCTTTATGACATCATAACGGAATGTTGCATTATGACATCATAATGGAATTTTGCATTATGACATCATAATGGAATGTTGCATTATGACATCATAATGGAATGTTGCATTATGACATCATAATGGAATGTTGCATTATGACGTCATAATGGAATGTTACATTATGACATCATAATGGAATTTTGCATTATGACATCATAATGGAATGTTGCTTTATGACATCATAATGGAATTTTACATTATGACATCGTAATGGAATTTTGCATTATGACATCATAATGGAATGTTACATTATGACATCATAATGGAATTTTACATTATGACATCGTAATGGAATTTTGCATTATGACATCATAATGGAATGTTACATTATGACATCATAATGGAATTTTACATTATGACATCGTAACGGAATTTTGCATTATGACATCATAACGGAATGTTACATTATGACATCATAATGGAATTTTGCATTATGACATCATAACGGAATGTTGCTTTATGACATCATAATGGAATGTTGCTTTATGACATCATAATGGAATTTTACATTATGACATCATAATGGAATGTTGCATTATGACATCATAATGGAATTTTACATTATGACATCATAATGGAATTTTACATTATGACATCATAATGGAATTTTGCATTATGACATCATAATGGAATGTTACATTATGACATCATAATGGAATTTTACATTATGACATCATAATGGAATTTTACATTATGACATCATAATGGAATTTTGCATTATGACATCATAATGGAATGTTGCTTTATGACATCATAATGGAATTTTACATTATGACATCATAATGGAATGTTGCATTATGACATCATAATGGAATGTTACATTATGACATCATAATGGAATTTTGCATTATGACATCATAATGGAATTTTGCATTATGACATCATAATGGAATTTTGCATTATGACATCATAATGAAATTTTACATTATGACATCATTATGGAATTTTGCATTATGACATCATAATGGAATGTTACATTATGACATCATAATGGAATTTTACATTATGACATTGTAATGGAATTTTGCATTATCACATCATAATGGAATGTTACATTATGACATCATAATGGAATTTTGCATTATGACATCATAATGGAATTTTGCATTATGACATCATAATGGAATTTTACATTATGACATCATAATGGAATTTTGCATTATGACATCATAATGGAATGTTACATTATGACATCATAATGGAATTTTACATTATGACATCATAATGGAATTTTACATTATGACATCATAATGTAATTTTGCTTTATGACATCATAATGGAATGTTGCTTTATGACATCATAATGGAATTTTACATTATGACATCATAATGGAATGTTGCTTTATGACATCATAATGGAATTTTACATTATGACATCATAATGGAATGTTGCATTATGACATCATAATGGAATGTTGCATTATGACATCATAATGGAATGTTGCATTATGACATCATAATGGAATGTAACATTATGACATCATAATGGAATTTTGCATTATGACATCATAATGGAATTTTGCATTATGACATCATAATGGAATTTTGCATTATGACATCATAATGGAATTTTGCATTATGACATCATAATGGAATTTTGCATTATGACATCATAATGGAATTTTACATTATGACATCATAATGTAATTTTGCATTATGACATCATAATGGAATTTTACATTATGACATCATAATGTAATTTTGCATTATGACATCATAATGGAATTTTGCATTATGACATCATAATGGAATGTTGCTTTATGACATCATAATGGAATTTTACATTATGACATCATAATGGAATTTTACATTATGAAATCATAATGGAATGTTGCATTATGACATCATAATGGAATGTTGCATTATGACATCATAATGGAATGTTACATTATGACATGATAATGGAATTTTGCATTATGACATCATAATGGAATGTTGCTTTATGACATCATAATGGAATGTTGCTTTATGACATCATAATGGAATTTTACATTATGACATCATAATGGAATTTTGCATTATGACATCATAATGGAATTTTGCATTATGACATCATAATGGAATGTTACATTATGACATCATAATGGAATTTTACATTATGACATCGTAATGGAATTTTGCATTATCACATCATAATGGAATGTTACATTATGACATCATAATGGAATTTTGCATTATGACATCATAATGGAATTTTGCATTATGACATCATAATGGAATTTTACATTATGACATCATAATGGAATTTTGCATTATGACATCATAATGGAATGTTACATTATGACATCATAATGGAATTTTACATTATGACATCATAATGGAATTTTACATTATGACATCATAATGGAATTTTGCATTATGACATCATAATGGAATGTTACATTATGACATCATAATGGAATTTTACATTATGACATCATAATGGAATTTTACATTATGACATCATAATGGAATTTTGCATTATGACATCATAATGGAATTTTGCATTATGACATCATAATGGAATGTTGCTTTATGACATCATAATGGAATTTTACATTATGACATCATAATGGAATGTTGCATTATGACATCATAATGGAATGTTACATTATGACATCATAATGGAATTTTGCATTATGACATCATAATGGAATTTTGCATTATGACATCATAATGGAATTTTGCATTATGACATCATAATGAAATTTTACATTATGACATCATTATGGAATTTTGCATTATGACATCATAATGGAATGTTACATTATGACATCATAATGGAATTTTACATTATGACATTGTAATGGAATTTTGCATTATCACATCATAATGGAATGTTACATTATGACATCATAATGGAATTTTGCATTATGACATCATAATGGAATTTTGCATTATGACATCATAATGGAATTTTACATTATGACATCATAATGGAATTTTGCATTATGACATCATAATGGAATGTTACATTATGACATCATAATGGAATTTTACATTATGACATCATAATGGAATTTTACATTATGACATCATAATGGAATTTTGCTTTATGACATCATAATGGAATGTTGCTTTATGACATCATAATGGAATTTTACATTATGACATCATAATGGAATGTTGCATTATGACATCATAATGGAATGTTGCATTATGACATCATAATGGAATGTTGCATTATGACATCATAATGGAATGTTACATTATGACATCATAATGGAATTTTGCATTATGACATCATAATGGAATTTTGCATTATGACATCATAATGGAATTTTGCATTATGACATCATAATGGAATTTTGCATTATGACATCATAATGGAATGTTGCATTATGACATCATAATGGAATTTTACATTATGACATCATAATGGAATTTTGCATTATGACATCATAATGGAATGTTACATTATGACATCATAATGGAATGTTGCATTATGACATCATAATGGAATGTTACATTATGACATCATAATGGAATGTTACATTATGACATCATAATGGAATGTTACATTATGACATCATAATGGAATTTTGCATTATGACATCATAATGGAATGTTGCATTATGACATCATAATGGAATGTTGCATTATGACATCATAATGGAATGTTACATTATGACATCATAATGGAATTTTGCATTATGACATCATAATGGAATGTTGCTTTATGACATCATAATGGAATGTTGCTTTATGACATCATAATGGAATTTTACATTATGACATCATAATGGAATTTTGCATTATGACATCATAATGGAATGTTACATTATGACATCATAATGGAATTTTACATTATGACATCGTAATGGAATTTTGCATTATGACATCATAATGGAATGTTACATTATGACATCATAATGGAATTTTGCATTATGACATCATAATGGAATTTTACATTATGACATCATAATGGAATTTTGCATTATGACATCATAATGGAATGTTACATTATGACATCATAATGGAATTTTACATTATGACATCATAATGGAATTTTACATTATGACATCATAATGGAATTTTGCATTATGACATCATAATGGAATGTTACATTATGACATCATAATGGAATTTTACATTATGACATCATAATGGAATTTTACATTATGACATCATAATGGAATTTTGCATTATGACATCATAATGGAATGTTGCTTTATGACATCATAATGGAATTTTACATTATGACATCATAATGGAATGTTGCATTATGACATCATAATGGAATGTTACATTATGACATCATAATGGAATTTTGCATTATGACATCATAATGGAATTTTGCATTATGACATCATAATGGAATTTTGCATTATGACATCATAATGAAATTTTACATTATGACATCATTATAGAATTTTGCATTATGACATCATAATGGAATGTTACATTATGACATCATAATGGAATTTTACATTATGACATTGTAATGGAATTTTGCATTATCACATCATAATGGAATGTTACATTATGACATCATAATGGAATTTTGCATTATGACATCATAATGGAATTTTGCATTATGACATCATAATGGAATGTTACATTATGACATCATAATGGAATTTTACATTATGACATCATAATGGAATTTTACATTATGACATCATAATGTAATTTTGCTTTATGACATCATAATGGAATGTTGCTTTATGACATCATAATGGAATGTTGCTTTATGACATCATAATGGAATTTTACATTATGACATCATAATGGAATGTTGCATTATGACATCATAATGGAATGTTGCATTATGACATCATAATGGAATGTAACATTATGACATCATAATGGAATTTTGCATTATGACATCATAATGGAATTTTGCATTATGACATCATAATGGAATTTTGCATTATGACATCATAATGGAATTTTGCATTATGACATCATAATGGAATGTTGCATTATGACATCATAATGGAATTTTACATTATGACATCATAATGGAATTTTGCATTATGACATCATAATGGAATGTTACATTATGACATCATAATGGAATTTTGCATTATGACATCATAATGGAATTTTGCATTATGACATCATAATGGAATTTTGCATTATGACATCATAATGTAATTTTGCATTATGACATCATAATGTAATTTTGCATTATGACATCATAATGGAATTTTGCATTATGACATCATAATGGAATGTTGCTTTATGACATCATAATGGAATTTTACATTATGACATCATAATGGAATTTTGCATTATGACATCATAATGGAATGTTACATTATGACATCATAATGGAATTTTGCATTATGACATCATAATGGAATGTTACATTATGACATCATAATGGAATGTTACATTATGACATCATAATGGAATTTTGCATTATGACATCATAATGGAATTTTGCATTATGACATCATAATGGAATTTTGCATTATGACATCATAATGGAATTTTACATTATGACATCATAATGTAATTTTGCATTATGACATCATAATGGAATTTTGCATTATGACATCATAATGGAATGTTGCTTTATGACATCATAATGGAATTTTGCATTATGACATCATAATGGAATGTTACATTATGACATCATAATGGAATTTTACATTATGACATCATAATGGAATTTTACATTATGACATCATAATGGAATTTTGCTTTATGACATCATAATGGAATGTTGCTTTATGACATCATAATGGAATTTTACATTATGACATCATAATGGAATGTTGCATTATGACATCATAATGGAATGTTGCATTATGACATCATAATGGAATTTTGCATTATGACATCATAATGGAATTTTGCATTATGACATCATAATGGAATTTTGCATTATGACATCATAACGGAATGTTGCTTTATGACATCATAATGGAATTTTGCATTATGACATCATAATGGAATGTTACATTATGACATCATAATGGAATGTTGCATTATGACATCATAATGGAATGTTGCATTATGACATCATAATGGAATGTTACATTATGACATCATAATGGAATTTTGCATTATGACATCATAATGGAATTTTGCATTATGACATCATAACGGAATGTTGCTTTATGACATCATAATGGAATTTTGCATTATGACATCATAATGGAATGTTACATTATGACATCATAATGGAATGTTGCATTATGACATCATAATGGAATTTTACATTATGACATCATAATGGAATGTTACATTATGACATCATAATGGAATGTTACATTATGACATCATAATGGAATGTTACATTATGACATCATAATGGAATTTTGCATTATGACATCATAATGGGATTTTGCATTATGACATCATAATGGAATTTTGCATTATGACATCATAATGGAATTTTACATTATGACATCATAATGGAATTTTGCATTATGACATCATAATGGAATTTTGCATTATGACATCATAATGGAATGTTGCTTTATGACATCATAATGGAATTTTACATTATGACATCATAATGGAATTTTACATTATGAAATCATAATGGAATTTTGCATTATGACATCATAATGGAAAGTTGCATTATGACATCATAATGGAATGTTGCATTATGACATCATAATGGAATGTTACATTATGACATCATAATGGAATTTTGCATTATGACATCATAATGGAATGTTGCTTTATGACATCATAATGGAATTTTACATTATGACATCATAATGGAATTTTGCATTATGACATCATTATGGAATTTTGCATTATGACATCATAATGGAATGTTACATTATGACATCATAATGGAATTTTACATTATGACATTGTAATGGAATTTTGCATTATCACATCATAATGGAATGTTACATTATGACATCATAATGGAATTTTGCATTATGACATCATAATGGAATTTTGCATTATGACATCATAATGGAATTTTACATTATGACATCATAATGGAATTTTGCATTATGACATCATAATGGAATGTTACATTATGACATCATAATGGAATTTTACATTATGACATCATAATGGAATTTTACATTATGACATCATAATGGAATTTTGCTTTATGACATCATAATGGAATGTTGCTTTATGACATCATAATGGAATTTTACATTATGACATCATAATGGAATGTTGCATTATGACATCATAATGGAATGTTGCATTATGACATCATAATGGAATGTTGCATTATGACATCATAATGGAATGTTACATTATGACATCATAATGGAATTTTGCATTATGACATCATAATGGAATTTTGCATTATGACATCATAATGGAATTTTGCATTATGACATCATAATGGAATTTTGCATTATGACATCATAATGGAATGTTGCATTATGACATCATAATGGAATTTTACATTATGACATCATAATGGAATTTTGCATTATGACATCATAATGGAATGTTACATTATGACATCATAATGGAATGTTGCATTATGACATCATAATGGAATGTTACATTATGACATCATAATGGAATGTTACATTATGACATCATAATGGAATGTTACATTATGACATCATAATGGAATTTTGCATTATGACATCATAATGGAATGTTGCATTATGACATCATAATGGAATGTTGCATTATGACATCATAATGGAATGTTACATTATGACATCATAATGGAATTTTGCATTATGACATCATAATGGAATGTTGCTTTATGACATCATAATGGAATGTTGCTTTATGACATCATAATGGAATTTTACATTATGACATCATAATGGAATTTTGCATTATGACATCATAATGGAATGTTACATTATGACATCATAATGGAATTTTACATTATGACATCGTAATGGAATTTTGCATTATCACATCATAATGGAATGTTACATTATGACATCATAATGGAATTTTGCATTATGACATCATAATGGAATTTAACATTATGACATCATAATGGAATTTTGCATTATGACATCATAATGGAATGTTACATTATGACATCATAATGGAATTTTACATTATGACATCATAATGGAATTTTACATTATGACATCATAATGGAATTTTGCATTATGACATCATAATGGAATGTTACATTATGACATCATAATGGAATTTTACATTATGACATCATAATGGAATTTTACATTATGACATCATAATGGAATTTTGCATTATGACATCATAATGGAATGTTGCTTTATGACATCATAATGGAATTTTACATTATGACATCATAATGGAATGTTGCATTATGACATCATAATGGAATGTTACATTATGACATCATAATGGAATTTTGCATTATGACATCATAATGGAATTTTGCATTATGACATCATAATGGAATTTTGCATTATGACATCATAATGAAATTTTACATTATGACATCATTATGGAATTTTGCATTATGACATCATAATGGAATGTTACATTATGACATCATAATGGAATTTTACATTATGACATTGTAATGGAATTTTGCATTATCACATCATAATGGAATGTTACATTATGACATCATAATGGAATTTTGCATTATGACATCATAATGGAATTTTGCATTATGACATCATAATGGAATGTTACATTATGACATCATAATGGAATTTTACATTATGACATCATAATGGAATTTTACATTATGACATCATAATGTAATTTTGCTTTATGACATCATAATGGAATGTTGCTTTATGACATCATAATGGAATGTTGCTTTATGACATCATAATGGAATTTTACATTATGACATCATAATGGAATGTTGCATTATGACATCATAATGGAATGTTGCATTATGACATCATAATGGAATGTAACATTATGACATCATAATGGAATTTTGCATTATGACATCATAATGGAATTTTGCATTATGACATCATAATGGAATTTTGCATTATGACATCATAATGGAATTTTGCATTATGACATCATAATGGAATTTTGCATTATGACATCATAATGGAATTTTGCATTATGACATCATAATGGAATGTTGCATTATGACATCATAATGGAATTTTACATTATGACATCATAATGGAATTTTGCATTATGACATCATAATGGAATGTTACATTATGACATCATAATGGAATTTTGCATTATGACATCATAATGTAATTTTGCATTATGACATCATAATGTAATTTTGCATTATGACATCATAATGGAATTTTGCATTATGACATCATAATGGAATGTTGCTTTATGACATCATAATGGAATTTTACATTATGACATCATAATGGAATTTTGCATTATGACATCATAATGGAATGTTACATTATGACATCATAATGGAATTTTGCATTATGACATCATAATGGAATGTTACATTATGACATCATAATGGAATGTTACATTATGACATCATAATGGAATTTTGCATTATGACATCATAATGGAATTTTGCATTATGACATCATAATGGAATTTTGCATTATGACATCATAATGGAATTTTACATTATGACATCATAATGTAATTTTGCATTATGACATCATAATGGAATTTTGCATTATGACATCATAATGGAATGTTGCTTTATGACATCATAATGGAATTTTACATTATGACATCATAATGGAATTTTGCATTATGACATCATAATGGAATGTTACATTATGACATCATAATGGAATTTTACATTATGACATCATAATATAATTTTGCATTATGACATCATAATGGAATTTTACATTATGATATCATAATGGAATTTTGCATTATGACATCATAATGGAATTTCGCATTATGACATCATAATGGAATGTTGCATTATGACATCATAATGGAATGTTACATTATGACATCATAATGGAATTTTGCATTATGACATCATAATGGAATGTTGCTTTATGACATCATAATGGAATTTTACATTATGACATCATAATGGAATTTTGCATTATGACATCATAATTGAATGTTACATTATGACATCATAATGGAATTTTACATTATGACATCGTAATGGAATTTTGCATTATGACATCATAATGGAATGTTACATTATGACATCATAATGGAATTTTGCATTATGACATCGTAACGGAATTTTGCATTATGACATCGTAACGGAATTTTGCATTATGACATCATACTGGAATTTTGCATTATGACATCATAACGGAATGTTGCTTTATGACATCATAACGGAATGTTGCATTATGACATCATAATGGAATTTTGCATTATGACATCATAATGGAATGTTGCATTATGACATCATAATGGAATGTTGCATTATGACATCATAATGGAATGTTACATTATGACATCATAATGGAATTTTGCATTATGACATCATAATGGAATGTTGCATTATGACGTCATAATGGAATGTTACATTATGACATCATAATGGAATTTTGCATTATGACATCATAATGGAATGTTGCTTTATGACATCATAATGGAATTTTACATTATGACATCGTAATGGAATTTTGCATTATGACATCATAATGGAATGTTACATTATGACATCATAATGGAATTTTACATTATGACATCGTAACGGAATTTTGCATTATGACATCATAACGGAATGTTACATTATGACATCATAATGGAATTTTGCATTATGACATCATAACGGAATGTTGCTTTATGACATCATAACGGAATGTTGCATTATGACATCATAATGGAATGTTGCATTATGACATCATAACGGAATGTTGCTTTATGACATCATAACGGAATGTTGCATTATGACATCATAATGGAATTTTGCATTATGACATCATAATGGAATGTTGCATTATGACATCATAATGGAATGTTGCATTATGACATCATAATGGAATGTTGCATTATGACGTCATAATGGAATGTTACATTATGACATCATAATGGAATTTTGCATTATGACATCATAATGGAATGTTGCTTTATGACATCATAATGGAATTTTACATTATGACATCGTAATGGAATTTTGCATTATGACATCATAATGGAATGTTACATTATGACATCATAATGGAATTTTACATTATGACATCGTAATGGAATTTTGCATTATGACATCATAATGGAATGTTACATTATGACATCATAATGGAATTTTACATTATGACATCGTAACGGAATTTTGCATTATGACATCATAACGGAATGTTACATTATGACATCATAATGGAATTTTGCATTATGACATCATAACGGAATGTTGCTTTATGACATCATAATGGAATGTTGCATTATGACATCATAATGGAATGTTGCATTATGACATCATAATGGAATGTTACATTATGACATCATAATGGAATTTTGCATTATGACATCATAATGGAATTTTGCATTATGACATCATAATGGAATGTTGCATTATGACATCATAATGGAATTTTACATTATGACATCATAATGGAATTTTGCATTATGACATCATAATGGAATGTTACATTATGACATCATAATGGAATTTTACATTATGACATTGTAATGGAATTTTGCATTATCACATCATAATGGAATGTTACATTATGACATCATAATGGAATTTTGCATTATGACATCATAATGGAATTTTGCATTATGACATCATAATGGAATTTTACATTATGACATCATAATGGAATTTTGCATTATGACATCATAATGGAATGTTACATTATGACATCATAATGGAATTTTACATTATGACATCATAATGGAATTTTACATTATGACATCATAATGGAATTTTGCTTTATGACATCATAATGGAATGTTGCTTTATGACATCATAATGGAATTTTACATTATGACATCATAATGGAATGTTGCATTATGACATCATAATGGAATGTTGCATTATGACATCATAATGGAATTTTGCATTATGACATCATAATGGAATTTTGCATTATGACATCATAATGGAATTTTGCATTATGACATCATAACGGAATGTTGCTTTATGACATCATAATGGAATTTTGCATTATGACATCATAATGGAATGTTACATTATGACATCATAATGGAATGTTGCATTATGACATCATAATGGAATGTTGCATTATGACATCATAATGGAATGTTACATTATGACATCATAATGGAATTTTGCATTATGACATCATAATGGAATTTTGCATTATGACATCATAACGGAATGTTGCTTTATGACATCATAATGGAATTTTGCATTATGACATCATAATGGAATGTTACATTATGACATCATAATGGAATGTTGCATTATGACATCATAATGGAATTTTACATTATGACATCATAATGGAATGTTACATTATGACATCATAATGGAATGTTACATTATGACATCATAATGGAATGTTACATTATGACATCATAATGGAATTTTGCATTATGACATCATAATGGGATTTTGCATTATGACATCATAATGGAATTTTGCATTATGACATCATAATGGAATTTTACATTATGACATCATAATGGAATTTTGCATTATGACATCATAATGGAATTTTGCATTATGACATCATAATGGAATGTTGCTTTATGACATCATAATGGAATTTTACATTATGACATCATAATGGAATTTTACATTATGAAATCATAATGGAATTTTGCATTATGACATCATAATGGAATGTTGCATTATGACATCATAATGGAATGTTGCATTATGACATCATAATGGAATGTTACATTATGACATCATAATGGAATTTTGCATTATGACATCATAATGGAATGTTGCTTTATGACATCATAATGGAATTTTACATTATGACATCATAATGGAATTTTGCATTATGACATCATAATGGAATGTTACATTATGACATCATAATGGAATTTTACATTATGACATCGTAATGGAATTTTGCATTATCACATCATAATGGAATGTTACATTATGACATCATAATGGAATTTTGCATTATGACATCATAATGGAATTTTGCATTAGGACATCATAATGGAATTTTACATTATGACATCATAATGGAATTTTGCATTATGACATCATAATGGAATGTTACATTATGACATCATAATGGAATTTTGCATTATGACATCATAATGGAATTTTGCATTATGACATCATAATGGAATTTTGCATTATGACATCATAATGGAATTTTACATTATGACATCATAATGTAATTTTGCATTATGACATCATAATGGAATTTTGCATTATGACATCATAATGGAATTTTGCATTATGACATCATAATGGAATGTTGCTTTATGACATCATAATGGAATTTTACATTATGACATCATAATGGAATTTTACATTATGAAATCATAATGGAATTTTGCATTATGACATCATAATGGAATGTTGCATTATGACATCATAATGGAATGTTGCATTATGACATCATAATGGAATGTTACATTATGACATCATAATGGAATTTTGCATTATGACATCATAATGGAATGTTGCTTTATGACATCATAATGGAATGTTGCTTTATGACATCATAATGGAATTTTACATTATGACATCATAATGGAATTTTGCATTATGACATCATAATGGAATTTTGCATTATGACATCATAATGGAATGTTACATTATGACATCATAATGGAATTTTACATTATGACATCGTAATGGAATTTTGCATTATCACATCATAATGGAATGTTACATTATGACATCATAATGGAATTTTGCATTATGACATCATAATGGAATTTTGCATTATGACATCATAATGGAATTTTACATTATGACATCATAATGGAATTTTGCATTATGACATCATAATGGAATGTTACATTATGACATCATAATGGAATTTTACATTATGACATCATAATGGAATTTTACATTATGACATCATAATGGAATTTTGCATTATGACATCATAATGGAATGTTACATTATGACATCATAATGGAATTTTACATTATGACATCATAATGGAATTTTACATTATGACATCATAATGGAATTTTGCATTATGACATCATAATGGAATTTTGCATTATGACATCATAATGGAATGTTGCTTTATGACATCATAATGGAATTTTACATTATGACATCATAATGGAATGTTGCATTATGACATCATAATGGAATGTTACATTATGACATCATAATGGAATTTTGCATTATGACATCATAATGGAATTTTGCATTATGACATCATAATGGAATTTTGCATTATGACATCATAATGAAATTTTACATTATGACATCATTATGGAATTTTGCATTATGACATCATAATGGAATGTTACATTATGACATCATAATGGAATTTTACATTATGACATTGTAATGGAATTTTGCATTATCACATCATAATGGAATGTTACATTATGACATCATAATGGAATTTTGCATTATGACATCATAATGGAATTTTGCATTATGACATCATAATGGAATTTTACATTATGACATCATAATGGAATTTTGCATTATGACATCATAATGGAATGTTACATTATGACATCATAATGGAATTTTACATTATGACATCATAATGGAATTTTACATTATGACATCATAATGGAATTTTGCTTTATGACATCATAATGGAATGTTGCTTTATGACATCATAATGGAATGTTGCATTATGACATCATAATGGAATGTTGCATTATGACATCATAATGGAATGTTGCATTATGACATCATAATGGAATGTTACATTATGACATCATAATGGAATTTTGCATTATGACATCATAATGGAATTTTGCATTATGACATCATAATGGAATTTTGCATTATGACATCATAATGGAATTTTGCATTATGACATCATAATGGAATGTTGCATTATGACATCATAATGGAATTTTGCATTATGACATCATAATGGAATGTTACATTATGACATCATAATGGAATGTTGCATTATGACATCATAATGGAATGTTACATTATGACATCATAATGGAATGTTACATTATGACATCATAATGGAATTTTGCATTATGACATCATAATGGAATGTTACATTATGACATCATAATGGAATTTTGCATTATGACATCATAATGGAATGTTGCATTATGACATCATAATGGAATGTTGCATTATGACATCATAATGGAATGTTACATTATGACATCATAATGGAATTTTGCATTATGACATCATAATGGAATGTTGCTTTATGACATCATAATGGAATGTTGCTTTATGACATCATAATGGAATTTTACATTATGACATCATAATGGAATTTTGCATTATGACATCATAATGGAATGTTACATTATGACATCATAATGGAATTTTACATTATGACATCGTAATGGAATTTTGCATTATCACATCATAATGGAATGTTACATTATGACATCATAATGGAATTTTGCATTATGACATCATAATGGAATTTTGCATTATGACATCATAATGGAATTTTACATTATGACATCATAATGGAATTTTGCATTATGACATCATAATGGAATGTTACATTATGACATCATAATGGAATTTTACATTATGACATCATAATGGAATTTTACATTATGACATCATAATGGAATTTTGCATTATGACATCATAATGGAATGTTACATTATGACATCATAATGGAATTTTACATTATGACATCATAATGGAATTTTACATTATGACATCATAATGGAATTTTGCATTATGACATCATAATGGAATGTTGCTTTATGACATCATAATGGAATATTACATTATGACATCATAATGGAATGTTGCATTATGACATCATAATGGAATGTTACATTATGACATCATAATGGAATTTTGCATTATGACATCATAATGGAATTTTGCATTATGACATCATAATGGAATTTTGCATTATGACATCATAATGAAATTTTACATTATGACATCATTATGGAATTTTACATTATGACATCATAATGGAATGTTACATTATGACATCATAATGGAATTTTACATTATGACATTGTAATGGAATTTTGCATTATCACATCATAATGGAATGTTACATTATGACATCATAATGGAATTTTGCATTATGACATCATAATGGAATTTTGCATTATGACATCATAATGGAATTTTACATTATGACATCATAATGGAATTTTGCTTTATGACATCATAATGGAATGTTGCTTTATGACATCATAATGGAATGTTACATTATGACATCATAATGGAATGTTGCATTATGACATCATAATGGAATGTTGCATTATGACATCATAATGGAATGTTGCATTATGACATCATAATGGAATGTAACATTATGACATCATAATGGAATTTTGCATTATGACATCATAATGGAATTTTGCATTATGACATCATAATGGAATTTTGCATTATGACATCATAATGGAATTTTGCATTATGACATCATAATGGAATGTTGCATTATGACATCATAATGGAATTTTACATTATGACATCATAATGGAATTTTGCATTATGACATCATAATGGAATGTTACATTATGACATCATAATGGAATTTTGCATTATGACATCATAATGGAATTTTGCATTATGACATCATAATGGAATTTTGCATTATGACATCATAATGTAATTTTGCATTATGACATCATAATGTAATTTTGCATTATGACATCATAATGGAATTTTGCATTATGACATCATAATGGAATGTTGCTTTATGACATCATAATGGAATTTTACATTATGACATCATAATGGAATTTTACATTATGAAATCATAATGGAATTTTGCATTATGACATCATAATGGAATGTTGCATTATGACATCATAATGGAATGTTGCATTATGACATCATAATGGAATGTTACATTATGACATCATAATGGAATTTTGCATTATGACATCATAATGGAATGTTGCTTTATGACATCATAATGGAATTTTACATTATGACATCATAATGGAATTTTGCATTATGACATCATAATGGAATGTTACATTATGACATCATAATGGAATTTTACATTATGACATCGTAATGGAATTTTGCATTATCACATCATAATGGAATGTTACATTATGACATCATAATGGAATTTTGCATTATGACATCATAATGGAATTTTGCATTATGACATCATAATGGAATTTTACATTATGACATCATAATGGAATTTTGCATTATGACATCATAATGGAATGTTACATTATGACATCATAATGGAATTTTGCATTATGACATCATAATGGAATTTTGCATTATGACATCATAATGGAATTTTGCATTATGACATCATAATGGAATTTTACATTATGACATCATAATGTAATTTTGCATTATGACATCATAATGGAATTTTGCATTATGACATCATAATGGAATTTTGCATTATGACATCATAATGGAATGTTGCTTTATGACATCATAATGGAATTTTACATTATGACATCATAATGGAATTTTACATTATGAAATCATAATGGAATTTTGCATTATGACATCATAATGGAATGTTGCATTATGACATCATAATGGAATGTTGCATTATGACATCATAATGGAATGTTACATTATGACATCATAATGGAATTTTGCATTATGACATCATAATGGAATGTTGCTTTATGACATCATAATGGAATGTTGCTTTATGACATCATAATGGAATTTTACATTATGACATCATAATGGAATTTTGCATTATGACATCATAATGGAATTTTGCATTATGACATCATAATGGAATGTTACATTATGACATCATAATGGAATTTTACATTATGACATCGTAATGGAATTTTGCATTATCACATCATAATGGAATGTTACATTATGACATCATAATGGAATTTTGCATTATGACATCATAATGGAATTTTGCATTATGACATCATAATGGAATTTTACATTATGACATCATAATGGAATTTTGCATTATGACATCATAATGGAATGTTACATTATGACATCATAATGGAATTTTACATTATGACATCATAATGGAATTTTACATTATGACATCATAATGGAATTTTGCATTATGACATCATAATGGAATGTTACATTATGACATCATAATGGAATTTTACATTATGACATCATAATGGAATTTTACATTATGACATCATAATGGAATTTTGCATTATGACATCATAATGGAATTTTGCATTATGACATCATAATGGAATTTTGCATTATGACATCATAATGGAATGTTGCTTTATGACATCATAATGGAATTTTACATTATGACATCATAATGGAATGTTGCATTATGACATCATAATGGAATGTTACATTATGACATCATAATGGAATTTTGCATTATGACATCATAATGGAATTTTGCATTATGACATCATAATGGAATTTTGCATTATGACATCATAATGAAATTTTACATTATGACATCATTATGGAATTTTGCATTATGACATCATAATGGAATGTTACATTATGACATCATAATGGAATTTTACATTATGACATTGTAATGGAATTTTGCATTATCACATCATAATGGAATGTTACATTATGACATCATAATGGAATTTTGCATTATGACATCATAATGGAATTTTGCATTATGACATCATAATGGAATTTTACATTATGACATCATAATGGAATTTTGCATTATGACATCATAATGGAATGTTACATTATGACATCATAATGGAATTTTACATTATGACATCATAATGGAATTTTACATTATGACATCATAATGGAATTTTGCTTTATGACATCATAATGGAATGTTGCTTTATGACATCATAATGGAATGTTGCATTATGACATCATAATGGAATGTTGCATTATGACATCATAATGGAATGTTGCATTATGACATCATAATGGAATGTTACATTATGACATCATAATGGAATTTTGCATTATGACATCATAATGGAATTTTGCATTATGACATCATAATGGAATTTTGCATTATGACATCATAATGGAATTTTGCATTATGACATCATAATGGAATGTTGCATTATGACATCATAATGGAATTTTGCATTATGACATCATAATGGAATGTTACATTATGACATCATAATGGAATGTTGCATTATGACATCATAATGGAATGTTACATTATGACATCATAATGGAATGTTACATTATGACATCATAATGGAATGTTACATTATGACATCATAATGGAATTTTGCATTATGACATCATAATGGAATGTTGCATTATGACATCATAATGGAATGTTGCATTATGACATCATAATGGAATGTTACATTATGACATCATAATGGAATTTTGCATTATGACATCATAATGGAATGTTGCTTTATGACATCATAATGGAATGTTGCTTTATGACATCATAATGGAATTTTACATTATGACATCATAATGGAATTTTGCATTATGACATCATAATGGAATGTTACATTATGACATCATAATGGAATTTTACATTATGACATCGTAATGGAATTTTGCATTATCACATCATAATGGAATGTTACATTATGACATCATAATGGAATTTTGCATTATGACATCATAATGGAATTTTGCATTATGACATCATAATGGAATTTTACATTATGACATCATAATGGAATTTTGCATTATGACATCATAATGGAATGTTACATTATGACATCATAATGGAATTTTACATTATGACATCATAATGGAATTTTACATTATGACATCATAATGGAATTTTGCATTATGACATCATAATGGAATGTTACATTATGACATCATAATGGAATTTTACATTATGACATCATAATGGAATTTTACATTATGACATCATAATGGAATTTTGCATTATGACATCATAATGGAATGTTGCTTTATGACATCATAATGGAATATTACATTATGACATCATAATGGAATGTTGCATTATGACATCATAATGGAATGTTACATTATGACATCATAATGGAATTTTGCATTATGACATCATAATGGAATTTTGCATTATGACATCATAATGGAATTTTGCATTATGACATCATAATGAAATTTTACATTATGACATCATTATGGAATTTTACATTATGACATCATAATGGAATGTTACATTATGACATCATAATGGAATTTTACATTATGACATTGTAATGGAATTTTGCATTATCACATCATAATGGAATGTTACATTATGACATCATAATGGAATTTTGCATTATGACATCATAATGGAATTTTGCATTATGACATCATAATGGAATTTTACATTATGACATCATAATGGAATTTTGCTTTATGACATCATAATGGAATGTTGCTTTATGACATCATAATGGAATGTTACATTATGACATCATAATGGAATGTTGCATTATGACATCATAATGGAATGTTGCATTATGACATCATAATGGAATGTTGCATTATGACATCATAATGGAATGTAACATTATGACATCATAATGGAATTTTGCATTATGACATCATAATGGAATTTTGCATTATGACATCATAATGGAATTTTGCATTATGACATCATAATGGAATTTTGCATTATGACATCATAATGGAATGTTGCATTATGACATCATAATGGAATTTTACATTATGACATCATAATGGAATTTTGCATTATGACATCATAATGGAATGTTACATTATGACATCATAATGGAATTTTGCATTATGACATCATAATGGAATTTTGCATTATGACATCATAATGGAATTTTGCATTATGACATCATAATGTAATTTTGCATTATGACATCATAATGTAATTTTGCATTATGACATCATAATGGAATTTTGCATTATGACATCATAATGGAATGTTGCTTTATGACATCATAATGGAATTTTACATTATGACATCATAATGGAATTTTGCATTATGACATCATAATGGAATGTT
Source organism: Eleutherodactylus coqui (assembly GCF_035609145.1). Lineage (NCBI taxonomy): Eukaryota > Metazoa > Chordata > Amphibia > Anura > Eleutherodactylidae > Eleutherodactylus > Eleutherodactylus coqui. The sequence continues at coordinate 1,900,352 of NW_027102368.1, forward strand.
ACATTATGACATCATAATGGAATGTTGCATTATGACATCATAATGGAATGTTACATTATGACATCATAATGGAATGTTACATTATGACATCATAATGGAATTTTGCATTATGACATCATAATGGAATTTTGCATTATGACATCATAATGGAATTTTGCATTATGACATCATAATGGAATTTTACATTATGACATCATAATGTAATTTTGCATTATGACATCATAATGGAATTTTGCATTATGACATCATAATGGAATGTTGCTTTATGACATCATAATGGAATTTTACATTATGACATCATAATGGAATTTTACATTATGAAATCATAATGGAATTTTGCATTATGACATCATAATGGAATGTTACATTATGACATCATAATGGAATTTTACATTATGACATCATAATGGAATTTTGCATTATGACATCATAATGGAATGTTACATTATGACATCATAATGGAATTTTACATTATGACATCATAATGGAATTTTACATTATGACATCATAATGGAATTTTGCATTATGACATCATAATGGAATTTTGCATTATGACATCATAATGGAATGTTGCTTTATGACATCATAATGGAATTTTACATTATGACATCATAATGGAATGTTGCATTATGACATCATAATGGAATGTTACATTATGACATCATAATGGAATTTTGCATTATGACATCATAATGGAATTTTGCATTATGACATCATAATGGAATTTTGCATTATGACATCATAATGAAATTTTACATTATGACATCATTATGGAATTTTGCATTATGACATCATAATGGAATGTTACATTATGACATCATAATGGAATTTTACATTATGACATTGTAATGGAATTTTGCATTATCACATCATAATGGAATGTTACATTATGACATCATAATGGAATTTTGCATTATGACATCATAATGGAATTTTGCATTATGACATCATAATGGAATTTTACATTATGACATCATAATGGAATTTTGCATTATGACATCATAATGGAATGTTACATTATGACATCATAATGGAATTTTACATTATGACATCATAATGGAATTTTGCTTTATGACATCATAATGGAATGTTGCTTTATGACAACATAATGGAATTTTACATTATGACATCATAATGGAATGTTGCATTATGACATCATAATGGAATGTTGCATTATGACATCATAATGGAATGTTGCATTATGACATCATAATGGAATGTTACATTATGACATCATAATGGAATTTTGCATTATGACATCATAATGGAATTTTGCATTATGACATCATAATGGAATTTTGCATTATGACATCATAATGGAATGTTGCATTATGACATCATAATGGAATTTTACATTATGACATCATAATGGAATTTTGCATTATGACATCATAATGGAATGTTACATTATGACATCATAATGGAATGTTGCATTATGACATCATAATGGAATGTTACATTATGACATCATAATGGAATGTTACATTATGACATCATAATGGAATGTTACATTATGACATCATAATGGAATTTTGCATTATGACATCATAATGGAATGTTGCATTATGACATCATAATGGAATGTTGCATTATGACATCATAATGGAATGTTACATTATGACATCATAATGGAATTTTGCATTATGACATCATAATGGAATGTTGCTTTATGACATCATAATGGAATGTTGCTTTATGACATCATAATGGAATTTTGCATTATGACATCATAATGGAATGTTGCTTTATGACATCATAATGGAATGTTACATTATGACATCATAATGGAATTTTACATTATGACATCGTAATGGAATTTTGCATTATCACATCATAATGGAATGTTACATTATGACATCATAATGGAATTTTGCATTATGACATCATAATGGAATTTTGCATTATGACATCATAATGGAATTTTACATTATGACATCATAATGGAATTTTGCATTATGACATCATAATGGAATGTTACATTATGACATCATAATGGAATTTTACATTATGACATCATAATGGAATGTTGCATTATGACATCATAATGGAATGTTACATTATGACATCATAATGGAATTTTGCATTATGACATCATAATGGAATTTTGCATTATGACATCATAATGGAATTTTGCATTATGACATCATAATGAAATTTTACATTATGACATCATTATGGAATTTTGCATTATGACATCATAATGGAATGTTACATTATGACATCATAATGGAATGTTGCATTATGACATCATAATGGAATGTTGCATTATGACATCATAATGGAATGTTACATTATGACATCATTATGGAATGTTGCATTATGACATCATAATGGAATTTTACATTATGACATCATAATGGAATTTTGCATTATGACATCATAATGGAATTTTGCATTATGACATCGTAATGGAATTTTACATTATGACATCGTAATGGAATTTTGCATTATGACATCGTAATGGAATTTTGCATTATGACATCATAATGGAATGTTGCATTATGACATCATAATGGAATGTTACATTATGACATCATAATGGAATGTTGCATTATGACATCATAATGGAATGTTACATTATGACATCATAATGGAATTTTGCATTATGACATCATAATGGAATGTTGCATTATGACATCATAATGGAATTTTACATTATGACATCGTAATGGAATTTTGCATTATGACATCGTAATGGAATGTTACATTATGACATCATAATGGAATTTTACATTATGACATCGTAATGGAATTTTGCATTATGACATCATAATGGAATGTTACATTATGACATCATAATGGAATTTTACATTATGACATCGTAACGGAATTTTGCATTATGACATCATAACGGAATGTTACATTATGACATCATAATGGAATTTTGCATTATGACATCATAACGGAATGTTGCTTTATGACATCATAATGGAATTTTGCATTATGACATCATAATGGAATGTTACATTATGACATCATAATGGAATGTTGCATTATGACATCATAATGGAATTTTACATTATGACATCATAATGGAATGTTACATTATGACATCATAATGGAATGTTACATTATGACATCATAATGGAATGTTACATTATGACATCATAATGGAATTTTGCATTATGACATCATAATGGGATTTTGCATTATGACATCATAATGGAATTTTGCATTATGACATCATAATGGAATTTTACATTATGACATCATAATGGAATTTTGCATTATGACATCATAATGGAATTTTGCATTATGACATCATAATGGAATGTTGCTTTATGACATCATAATGGAATTTTACATTATGACATCATAATGGAATTTTACATTATGAAATCATAATGGAATTTTGCATTATGACATCATAATGGAATGTTGCATTATGACATCATAATGGAATGTTGCATTATGACATCATAATGGAATGTTACATTATGACATCATAATGGAATTTTGCATTATGACATCATAATGGAATGTTGCTTTATGACATCATAATGGAATTTTACATTATGACATCATAATGGAATTTTGCATTATGACATCATAATGGAATGTTACATTATGACATCATAATGGAATTTTACATTATGACATCGTAATGGAATTTTGCATTATCACATCATAATGGAATGTTACATTATGACATCATAATGGAATTTTGCATTATGACATCATAATGGAATTTTGCATTATGACATCATAATGGAATTTTACATTATGACATCATAATGGAATTTTGCATTATGACATCATAATGGAATGTTACATTATGACATCATAATGGAATTTTGCATTATGACATCATAATGGAATTTTGCATTATGACATCATAATGGAATTTTGCATTATGACATCATAATGGAATTTTACATTATGACATCATAATGTAATTTTGCATTATGACATCATAATGGAATTTTGCATTATGACATCATAATGGAATGTTGCTTTATGACATCATAATGGAATTTTACATTATGACATCATAATGGAAATTTACATTATGAAATCATAATGGAATTTTGCATTATGACATCATAATGGAATGTTGCATTATGACATCATAATGGAATGTTGCATTATGACATCATAATGGAATGTTACATTATGACATCATAATGGAATTTTGCATTATGACATCATAATGGAATGTTGCTTTATGACATCATAATGGAATGTTGCTTTATGACATCATAATGGAATTTTACATTATGACATCATAATGGAATTTTGCATTATGACATCATAATGGAATTTTGCATTATGACATCATAATGGAATGTTACATTATGACATCATAATGGAATTTTACATTATGACATCGTAATGGAATTTTGCATTATCACATCATAATGGAATGTTACATTATGACATCATAATGGAATTTTGCATTATGACATCATAATGGAATTTTGCATTATGACATCATAATGGAATTTTACATTATGACATCATAATGGAATTTTACATTATGACATCATAATGGAATTTTGCATTATGACATCATAATGGAACTTTACATTATGACATCATAATGGAATTTTGCATTATGACATCATAATGGAACTTTACATTATGACATCATAATGGAATGTTACATTATGACATCATAATGGAATTTTGCATTATGACATCATAATGGAGTTTTACATTATGACATCATAATGGAATTTTGCATTATGACATCATAATGGAATTTTACATTATGACATCATAATGGAATTTTGCATTATGACATCATAATGGAATGTTGCATTATGACATCATAATGGAATGTTACATTATGACATCATAATGGAATTTTGCATTATGACATCATAATGGAATTTTACATAATGACATCATAATGGAATGTTGCATTATGACATCATAATGGAATGTTACATTATGACATCATAATGGAATTTTGCATTATGACATCATAATGGAATGTTGCTTTATGACATCATAATGGAATGTTACATTATGACATTATAATGGAATTTTACATTATGACATCGTAATGGAATTTTGCATTATGACATCATAATGGAATGTTACATTATGACATCATAATGGAATTTTGCATTATGACATCATAATGAAATTTTGCATTATGACATCATAATGGAATGTTGCATTATGACATCATAATGGAATTTTGCATTATGACATCATAATAGAATGTTGCATTATGACATCATAATGGAATTTTGCATTATGACATCATAATGGAATGTTGCATTATGACATCATAATGGAATGTTGCATTATGACATCATAATGGAATGTTACATTATGACATCATAATGGAATGTTGCTTTATGACATCATAATGGAATTTTACATTATGACATCATGATGGAATTTTGCATTATGACATCATAATGGAATGTTACATTATGACATCATAATGGAATTTTACATTATGACATCATAATGGAATTTTGCATTATGACATCATAATGGAATGTTACATTATGACATCATAATGGAATTTTACATTATGACATCATAATCGAATTTTGCATTATGACATCATAATGGAATGTTACATTATGACATCATAATGGAATGTTACATTATGACATCATAATGGAATTTTACATTATGACATCATGGAATTTTGTATTATGACATCATAATGGAATGTTACATTATGACATCATAATGGAATTTTGCATTATGACATCATAATGGAATGTTACATTATGACATCATAATAGAATTTTACATCATGACATCATAATGGAATTTCGCATTATGACATCATAATGGAATTTTACATTATGACATCATAATGGAATTTTGCATTATGACATCATAATGGAATTTTACATTATGACATCATAATGGAATGTTACATTATGACATCATAATGGAATTTTACATTATGACATCATAATGGAATTTTGCATTATGACATCATAATGGAACTTTACATTATGACATCATAATGGAATTTTGCATTATGACATCATAATGGAATTTTACATTATGACATCATAATGGAATTTTACATTATGACATCATAATGGAATTTTGCATTATGACATCATAACGGAATGTTACATTATGACATCATAATGGAATTTTGCATTATGACATCATAATGGAATGTTACATTATGACATCATAATGGAATTTTACATTATGACATCATAATGGAATTTTACATTATGACATCATAATGGAATTTTGCATTATGACATCATAATGGAATTTTGCATTATGACATCATAATGGAATGTTGCTTTATGACATCATAATGGAATTTTACATTATGACATCATAATGGAATGTTGCATTATGACATCATAATGGAATGTTACATTATGACATCATAATGGAATTTTGCATTATGACATCATAATGGAATTTTGCATTATGACATCATAATGGAATTTTGCATTATGACATCATAATGAAATTTTACATTATGACATCATTATGGAATTTTGCATTATGACATCATAATGGAATGTTACATTATGACATCATAATGGAATTTTACATTATGACATTGTAATGGAATTTTGCATTATCACATCATAATGGAATGTTACATTATGACATCATAATGGAATTTTGCATTATGACATCATAATGGAATGTTACATTATGACATCATAATGGAATTTTGCATTATGACATCATAATGGAATGTTACATTATGACATCATAATGGAATGTTGCATTATGACATCAGAATGGAATGTTGCATTATGACATCATAATGGAATGTTGCATTATGACATCATAATGGAATGTTACATTATGACATCATAATGGAATTTTGCATTATGACATCATAATGGAATGTTACATTATGACATCATAATGGAATTTTGCATTATGACATCATAATGGAATGTTGCATTATGACATCATAATGGAATTTTGCATTATGACATCATAATGGAATGTTACATTATGACATCATAATGGAATTTTGCATTATGACATCATAATGGAATGTTACATTATGACATCATAATGGATTTTTACATTATGACATCATAATGGAATTTTACATTATGACATCATAATGGACTTTTGCATTATGACATTATAATGGAATTTTGCATTATGACATCATAATGGAAAGTTACATTATGACATCATAATGGAATTTGACATTATGACATCATAATGGAATTTTGCATTATGACATCATAATGGAATTTTGCATTATGACATCATAATGGACTTTTGCATTATGACATCATAATGGAATTTTGCATTATGACATCATAATAGAATTTTACATTGTGACATCATAATCGAATTTTGCATTATGACATCATAATGGAATGTTACATTATGACATCATAATAGAATGTTACATTATGACTTCATAATGGAATGTTACATTATGACATCATAATGGAATTTTACATTATGACATCATGGAATTTTGTATTATGACATCATAATGGAATGTTACATTATGACATCATAATGGAATTTTGCATTATGACATCATAATGGAATATTGCATTATGACATCATAATGGAATTTTACATTATGACATCATAATGGAATTTTGCATTATGACATCATAATGGAATTTTACATTATGACATCATAATGGAATGTTACATTATGACATCATAATGGAATTTTACATTATGACATCATAATGGAATTTTGCATTATGACATCATAATGGAACTTTACATTATGACATCATAATGGAATTTTGCATTATGACATCATAATGGAACTTTACATTATGACATCATAATGGAATGTTACATTATGACATCATAATGGAATTTTGCATTATGACATCATAATGGAGTTTTACATTGACATCATAATGGAATTTTGCATTATGACATCATAATGGAATGTTACATTATGACATCATAATGGAATTTTGCATTATGACATCATAATGGAATTTTACATAATGACATCATAATGGAATTTTGCATTATGACATCATAATAGAATATTGCGTTATGACATCATAATGGAATTTTGCATTATGACATCATAATGGAATGTTACATTATGACATCATAATGGAATTTTACATTATGACATCATAATGGAATTTTACATTATGACATCATAATGGAATGTTGCATTATGACATCTTAATGGAATTTTGCATTATGACATCATAATGGAATGTTACATTATGACATCATAATGGAATTTTGCATTATGACATCATAATGGAATGTTACATTATGACATCATAATGGATTTTTACATTATGACATCATAATGGAATTTTACATTATGACATCATAATGGACTTTTGCATTATGACATCATAATGGAATTTTGCATTATGACATCATAATGGAAAGTTACATTATGACATCATAATGGAATTTGACATTATGACATCATAATGGAATTTTGCATTATGACATCATAATGGAATTTTGCATTATGACATCATAATGGACTTTTGCATTATGACATCATAATGGAATTTTGCATTATGACATCATAATAGAATTTTACATTGTGACATCATAATCGAATTTTGCATTATGACATCATAATGGAATGTTACATTATGACATCATAATGGAATGTTACATTATGACATCATAATGGAATTTTACATTATGACATCATGGAATTTTGTATTATGACATCATAATGGAATGTTACATTATGACATCATAATGGAATTTTGCATTATGACATCATAATGGAATTTTGCATTATGACATCATAATGGAATTTTACATTATGACATCATAATGGAATTTTGCATTATGACATCATAATGGAATTTTACATTATGACATCATAATGGAATGTTACATTATGACATCATAATGGAATTTTACATTATGACATCATAATGGAATTTTGCATTATGACATCATAATGGAACTTTACATTATGACATCATAATGGAATTTTGCATTATGACATCATAATGGAACTTTACATTATGACATCATAATGGAATGTTGCATTATGACATCATAATGGAATGTTGCATTATGACATCATAATAGAATGTTACATTATGACATCATAATGGAATGTTGCTTTATGACATCATAATGGAATTTTGCATTATGACATCATAATGGAATGTTGCATTATGACATCATAATGGAATTTTGCATTATGACATCATAATGGAATGTTACATTATGACATCATAATGGAATTTTACATTATGACATCATAATGGAATGTTACATTATGACATCATAATGGAATTTTGCATTATGACATCATAATGGAATGTTACATTATGACATCATAATGGAATGTTACATTATGACATCATAATGGAATGTTACATTATGACATCATAATGGAATTTTACATTATGACATCATGGAATTTTGTATTATGACATCATAATGGAATGTTACATTATGACATCATAATGGAATTTTGCATTATGACATCATAATGGAATGTTACATTATGACATCATAATGGAATTTTACATCATGACATCATAATGGAATTTTGCATTATGACATCATAATGGAATTTTACATTATGACATCATAATGGAATTTTGCATTATGACATCATAATGGAATTTTACATTATGACATCATAATGGAATGTTACATTATGACATCATAATGGAATTTTACATTATGACATCATAATGGAATTTTGCATTATGACATCATAATGGAACTTTACATTATGACATCATAATGGAATTTTGCATTATGACATCATAATGGAATGTTACATTATGACATCATAATGGAATGTTGCATTATGACATCAGAATGGAATGTTGCATTATGACATCATAATGGAATGTTGCATTATGACATCATAATGGAATGTTACATTATGACATCATAATGGAATTTTGCATTATGACATCATAATGGAATGTTACATTATGACATCATAATGGAATTTTGCATTATGACATCATAATGGAATGTTGCATTATGACATCATAATGGAATTTTGCATTATGACATCATAATGGAATGTTACATTATGACATCATAATGGAATTTTGCATTATGACATCATAATGGAATGTTACATTATGACATCATAATGGATTTTTACATTATGACATCATAATGGAATTTTACATTATGACATCATAATGGACTTTTGCATTATGACATCATAATGGAATTTTGCATTATGACATCATAATGGAAAGTTACATTATGACATCATAATGGAATTTGACATTATGACATCATAATGGAATTTTGCATTATGACATCATAATGGAATGTTGCATTATGACATCATAATGGAATTTTGCATTATGACATCATAATAGAATGTTGCATTATGACATCATAATGGAATTTTGCATTATGACATCATAATGGAATGTTGCATTATGACATCATAATGGAATGTTGCATTATGACATCATAATGGAATGTTACATTATGACATCATAATGGAATGTTACATTATGACATCATAATGGAATTTTGCATTATGACATCATAATGGAATTTTGCATTATGACATCATAATGGAATTTTGCATTATGACATCATAATGGAATTTTACATTATGACATCATAATGTAATTTTGCATTATGACATCATAATGGAATTTTGCATTATGACATCATAATGGAATGTTGCTTTATGACATCATAATGGAATTTTACATTATGACATCATAATGGAATTTTACATTATGAAATCATAATGGAATTTTGCATTATGACATCATAATGGAATGTTACATTATGACATCATAATGGAATTTTACATTATGACATCATAATGGAATTTTGCATTATGACATCATAATGGAATGTTACATTATGACATCATAATGGAATTTTACATTATGACATCATAATGGAATTTTACATTATGACATCATAATGGAATTTTGCATTATGACATCATAATGGAATTTTGCATTATGACATCATAATGGAATGTTGCTTTATGACATCATAATGGAATTTTACATTATGACATCATAATGGAATGTTGCATTATGACATCATAATGGAATGTTACATTATGACATCATAATGGAATTTTGCATTATGACATCATAATGGAATTTTGCATTATGACATCATAATGGAATTTTGCATTATGACATCATAATGAAATTTTACATTATGACATCATTATGGAATTTTGCATTATGACATCATAATGGAATGTTACATTATGACATCATAATGGAATTTTACATTATGACATTGTAATGGAATTTTGCATTATCACATCATAATGGAATGTTACATTATGACATCATAATGGAATTTTGCATTATGACATCATAATGGAATTTTGCATTATGACATCATAATGGAATTTTACATTATGACATCATAATGGAATTTTGCATTATGACATCATAATGGAATGTTACATTATGACATCATAATGGAATTTTACATTATGACATCATAATGGAATTTTACATTATGACATCATAATGGAATTTTGCTTTATGACATCATAATGGAATGTTGCTTTATGACAACATAATGGAATTTTACATTATGACATCATAATGGAATGTTGCATTATGACATCATAATGGAATTTTGCATTATGACATCATAATGGAATTTTACATTATGACATCATAATGGAATGTTACATTATGACATCATAATGGAATGTTGCATTATGACATCATAATGGAATGTTACATTATGACATCATAATGGAATGTTACATTATGACATCATAATGGAATGTTACATTATGACATCATAATGGAATTTTGCATTATGACATCATAATGGAATGTTGCATTATGACATCATAATGGAATGTTGCATTATGACATCATAATGGAATGTTACATTATGACATCATAATGGAATTTTGCATTATGACATCATAATGGAATGTTGCTTTATGACATCATAATGGAATGTTGCTTTATGACATCATAATGGAATTTTGCATTATGACATCATAATGGAATGTTGCTTTATGACATCATAATGGAATGTTACATTATGACATCATAATGGAATTTTACATTATGACATCGTAATGGAATTTTGCATTATCACATCATAATGGAATGTTACATTATGACATCATAATGGAATTTTGCATTATGACATCATAATGGAATTTTGCATTATGACATCATAATGGAATTTTACATTATGACATCATAATGGAATTTTGCATTATGACATCATAATGGAATGTTACATTATGACATCATAATGGAATTTTACATTATGACATCATAATGGAATTTTACATTATGACATCATAATGGAATTTTGCATTATGACATCATAATGGAATGTTACATTATGACATCATAATGGAATTTTACATTATGACATCATAATGGAATTTTACATTATGACATCATAATGGAATTTTGCATTATGACATCATAATGGAATGTTGCTTTATGACATCATAATGGAATTTTACATTATGACATCATAATGGAATGTTGCATTATGACATCATAATGGAATGTTACATTATGACATCATAATGGAATTTTGCATTATGACATCATAATGGAATTTTGCATTATGACATCATAATGGAATTTTGCATTATGACATCATAATGAAATTTTACATTATGACATCATTATGGAATTTTGCATTATGACATCATAATGGAATGTTACATTATGACATCATAATGGAATGTTGCATTATGACATCATAATGGAATGTTGCATTATGACATCATAATGGAATGTTACATTATGACATCATTATGGAATGTTGCATTATGACATCATAATGGAATATTACATTATGACATCATAATGGAATTTTGCATTATGACATCATAATGGAATTTTGCATTATGACATCGTAATGGAATTTTACATTATGACATCGTAATGGAATTTTGCATTATGACATCGTAATGGAATTTTGCATTATGACATCATAATGGAATGTTGCATTATGACATCATAATGGAATGTTACATTATGACATCATAATGGAATGTTGCATTATGACATCATAATGGAATGTTACATTATGACATCATAATGGAATTTTGCATTATGACATCATAATGGAATGTTGCATTATGACATCATAATGGAATTTTACATTATGACATCGTAATGGAATTTTGCATTATGACATCATAATGGAATGTTACATTATGACATCATAATGGAATTTTACATTATGACATCGTAATGGAATTTTGCATTATGACATCATAATGGAATGTTACATTATGACATCATAATGGAATTTTACATTATGACATCGTAACGGAATTTTGCATTATGACATCATAACGGAATGTTACATTATGACATCATAATGGAATTTTGCATTATGACATCATAACGGAATGTTGCTTTATGACATCATAATGGAATTTTGCATTATGACATCATAATGGAATGTTACATTATGACATCATAATGGAATGTTGCATTATGACATCATAATGGAATTTTACATTATGACATCATAATGGAATGTTACATTATGACATCATAATGGAATGTTACATTATGACATCATAATGGAATGTTACATTATGACATCATAATGGAATTTTGCATTATGACATCATAATGGGATTTTGCATTATGACATCATAATGGAATTTTGCATTATGACATCATAATGGAATTTTACATTATGACATCATAATGGAATTTTGCATTATGACATCATAATGGAATTTTGCATTATGACATCATAATGGAATGTTGCTTTATGACATCATAATGGAATTTTACATTATGACATCATAATGGAATTTTACATTATGAAATCATAATGGAATTTTGCATTATGACATCATAATGGAATGTTGCATTATGACATCATAATGGAATGTTGCATTATGACATCATAATGGAATGTTACATTATGACATCATAATGGAATTTTGCATTATGACATCATAATGGAATGTTGCTTTATGACATCATAATGGAATTTTACATTATGACATCATAATGGAATTTTGCATTATGACATCATAATGGAATGTTACATTATGACATCATAATGGAATTTTACATTATGACATCGTAATGGAATTTTGCATTATCACATCATAATGGAATGTTACATTATGACATCATAATGGAATTTTGCATTATGACATCATAATGGAATTTTGCATTATGACATCATAATGGAATTTTACATTATGACATCATAATGGAATTTTGCATTATGACATCATAATGGAATGTTACATTATGACATCATAATGGAATTTTGCATTATGACATCATAATGGAATGTTACATTATGACATCATAATGGAATTTTACATTATGACATCATAATGGAATTTTACATTATGACATCATAATGGAATTTTGCTTTATGACATCATAATGGAATGTTGCTTTATGACAACATAATGGAATTTTACATTATGACATCATAATGGAATGTTGCATTATGACATCATAATGGAATGTTGCATTATGACATCATAATGGAATGTTGCATTATGACATCATAATGGAATGTTACATTATGACATCATAATGGAATTTTGCATTATGACATCATAATGGAATTTTGCATTATGACATCATAATGGAATTTTGCATTATGACATCATAATGGAATGTTGCATTATGACATCATAATGGAATTTTACATTATGACATCATAATGGAATTTTGCATTATGACATCATAATGGAATGTTACATTATGACATCATAATGGAATGTTGCATTATGACATCATAATGGAATGTTACATTATGACATCATAATGGAATGTTACATTATGACATCATAATGGAATGTTACATTATGACATCATAATGGAATTTTGCATTATGACATCATAATGGAATGTTGCATTATGACATCATAATGGAATGTTGCATTATGACATCATAATGGAATGTTACATTATGACATCATAATGGAATTTTGCATTATGACATCATAATGGAATGTTGCTTTATGACATCATAATGGAATGTTGCTTTATGACATCATAATGGAATTTTGCATTATGACATCATAATGGAATGTTGCTTTATGACATCATAATGGAATGTTACATTATGACATCATAATGGAATTTTACATTATGACATCGTAATGGAATTTTGCATTATCACATCATAATGGAATGTTACATTATGACATCATAATGGAATTTTGCATTATGACATCATAATGGAATTTTGCATTATGACATCATAATGGAATTTTACATTATGACATCATAATGGAATTTTGCATTATGACATCATAATGGAATGTTACATTATGACATCATAATGGAATTTTACATTATGACATCATAATGGAATTTTACATTATGACATCATAATGGAATTTTGCATTATGACATCATAATGGAATGTTACATTATGACATCATAATGGAATTTTACATTATGACATCATAATGGAATTTTACATTATGACATCATAATGGAATTTTGCATTATGACATCATAATGGAATGTTGCTTTATGACATCATAATGGAATTTTACATTATGACATCATAATGGAATGTTGCATTATGACATCATAATGGAATGTTACATTATGACATCATAATGGAATTTTGCATTATGACATCATAATGGAATTTTGCATTATGACATCATAATGGAATTTTGCATTATGACATCATAATGAAATTTTACATTATGACATCATTATGGAATTTTGCATTATGACATCATAATGGAATGTTACATTATGACATCATAATGGAATGTTGCATTATGACATCATAATGGAATGTTGCATTATGACATCATAATGGAATGTTACATTATGACATCATTATGGAATGTTGCATTATGACATCATAATGGAATATTACATTATGACATCATAATGGAATTTTGCATTATGACATCATAATGGAATTTTGCATTATGACATCGTAATGGAATTTTACATTATGACATCGTAATGGAATTTTGCATTATGACATCGTAATGGAATTTTGCATTATGACATCATAATGGAATGTTGCATTATGACATCATAATGGAATGTTACATTATGACATCATAATGGAATGTTGCATTATGACATCATAATGGAATGTTACATTATGACATCATAATGGAATTTTGCATTATGACATCATAATGGAATGTTGCATTATGACATCATAATGGAATTTTACATTATGACATCGTAATGGAATTTTGCATTATGACATCATAATGGAATGTTACATTATGACATCATAATGGAATTTTACATTATGACATCGTAATGGAATTTTGCATTATGACATCATAATGGAATGTTACATTATGACATCATAATGGAATTTTACATTATGACATCGTAACGGAATTTTGCATTATGACATCATAACGGAATGTTACATTATGACATCATAATGGAATTTTGCATTATGACATCATAACGGAATGTTGCTTTATGACATCATAATGGAATTTTGCATTATGACATCATAATGGAATGTTACATTATGACATCATAATGGAATGTTGCATTATGACATCATAATGGAATTTTACATTATGACATCATAATGGAATGTTACATTATGACATCATAATGGAATGTTACATTATGACATCATAATGGAATGTTACATTATGACATCATAATGGAATTTTGCATTATGACATCATAATGGGATTTTGCATTATGACATCATAATGGAATTTTGCATTATGACATCATAATGGAATTTTACATTATGACATCATAATGGAATTTTGCATTATGACATCATAATGGAATTTTGCATTATGACATCATAATGGAATGTTGCTTTATGACATCATAATGGAATTTTACATTATGACATCATAATGGAATTTTACATTATGAAATCATAATGGAATTTTGCATTATGACATCATAATGGAATGTTGCATTATGACATCATAATGGAATGTTGCATTATGACATCATAATGGAATGTTACATTATGACATCATAATGGAATTTTGCATTATGACATCATAATGGAATGTTGCTTTATGACATCATAATGGAATTTTACATTATGACATCATAATGGAATTTTGCATTATGACATCATAATGGAATGTTACATTATGACATCATAATGGAATTTTACATTATGACATCGTAATGGAATTTTGCATTATCACATCATAATGGAATGTTACATTATGACATCATAATGGAATTTTGCATTATGACATCATAATGGAATTTTGCATTATGACATCATAATGGAATTTTACATTATGACATCATAATGGAATTTTGCATTATGACATCATAATGGAATGTTACATTATGACATCATAATGGAATTTTGCATTATGACATCATAATGGAATTTTGCATTATGACATCATAATGGAATTTTGCATTATGACATCATAATGGAATTTTACATTATGACATCATAATGTAATTTTGCATTATGACATCATAATGGAATTTTGCATTATGACATCATAATGGAATGTTGCTTTATGACATCATAATGGAATTTTACATTATGACATCATAATGGAATTTTACATTATGAAATCATAATGGAATTTTGCATTATGACATCATAATGGAATGTTGCATTATGACATCATAATGGAATGTTGCATTATGACATCATAATGGAATGTTACATTATGACATCATAATGGAATTTTGCATTATGACATCATAATGGAATGTTGCTTTATGACATCATAATGGAATGTTGCTTTATGACATCATAATGGAATTTTACATTATGACATCATAATGGAATTTTGCATTATGACATCATAATGGAATTTTGCATTATGACATCATAATGGAATGTTACATTATGACATCATAATGGAATTTTACATTATGACATCGTAATGGAATTTTGCATTATCACATCGTAATGGAATGTTACATTATGACATCATAATGGAATTTTGCATTATGACATCATAATGGAATTTTGCATTATGACATCATAATGGAATTTTACATTATGACATCATAATGGAATTTTACATTATGACATCATAATGGAATTTTGCATTATGACATCATAATGGAACTTTACATTATGACATCATAATGGAATTTTGCATTATGACATCATAATGGAACTTTACATTATGACATCATAATGGAATGTTACATTATGACATCATAATGGAATTTTGCATTATGACATCATAATGGAGTTTTACATTATGACATCATAATGGAATTTTGCATTATGACATCATAATGGAATTTTACATTATGACATCATAATGGAATTTTGCATTATGACATCATAATGGAATGTTGCATTATGACATCATAATGGAATGTTACATTATGACATCATAATGGAATTTTGCATTATGACATCATAATGGAATTTTACATAATGACATCATAATGGAATTTTGCATTATGACATCATAATAGAATATTGCATTATGACATCATAATGGAATTTTGCATTATGACATCATAATGGAATGTTACATTATGACATCATAATGGAATGTTGCATTATGACATCATAATGGAATGTTGCATTATGACATCATAATGGAATGTTACATTATGACATCATAATGGAATTTTGCATTATGACATCATAATGGAATGTTGCTTTATGACATCATAATGGAATGTTACATTATGACATTATAATGGAATTTTACATTATGACATCGTAATGGAATTTTGCATTATGACATCATAATGGAATGTTACATTATGACATCATAATGGAATTTTGCATTATGACATCATAATGAAATTTTGCATTATGACATCATAATGGAATGTTACATTATGACATCATAATGGAATTTTGCATTATGACATCATAATAGAATGTTGCATTATGACATCATAATGGAATTTTGCATTATGACATCATAATGGAATGTTGCATTATGACATCATAATGGAATGTTGCATTATGACATCATAATGGAATGTTACATTATGACATCATAATGGAATGTTGCTTTATGACATCATAATGGAATTTTACATTATGACATCATAATGGAATTTTGCATTATGACATCATAATGGAATGTTACATTATGACATCATAATGGAATTTTACATTATGACATCATAATGGAATTTTGCATTATGACATCATAATGGAATGTTACATTATGACATCATAATGGAATTTTACATTATGACATCATAATCGAATTTTGCATTATGACATCATAATGGAATGTTACATTATGACATCATAATGGAATGTTACATTATGACATCATAATGGAATTTTACATTATGACATCATGGAATTTTGTATTATGACATCATAATGGAATGTTACATTATGACATCATAATGGAATTTTGCATTATGACATCATAATGGAATGTTACATTATGACATCATAATAGAATTTTACATCATGACATCATAATGGAATTTCGCATTATGACATCATAATGGAATTTTACATTATGACATCATAATGGAATTTTGCATTATGACATCATAATGGAATTTTACATTATGACATCATAATGGAATGTTACATTATGACATCATAATGGAATTTTACATTATGACATCATAATGGAATTTTGCATTATGACATCATAATGGAATTTTGCATTATGACATCATAATGGAATGTTGCTTTATGACATCATAATGGAATTTTACATTATGACATCATAATGGAATGTTGCATTATGACATCATAATGGAATGTTACATTATGACATCATAATGGAATTTTGCATTATGACATCATAATGGAATTTTGCATTATGACATCATAATGGAATTTTGCATTATGACATCATAATGAAATTTTACATTATGACATCATTATGGAATTTTGCATTATGACATCATAATGGAATGTTACATTATGACATCATAATGGAATTTTACATTATGACATTGTAATGGAATTTTGCATTATCACATCATAATGGAATGTTACATTATGACATCATAATGGAATTTTGCATTATGACATCATAATGGAATGTTACATTATGACATCATAATAGAATTTTACATCATGACATCATAATGGAATTTCGCATTATGACATCATAATGGAATTTTACATTATGACATCATAATGGAATTTTGCATTATGACATCATAATGGAATTTTACATTATGACATCATAATGGAATGTTACATTATGACATCATAATGGAATTTTACATTATGACATCATAATGGAATTTTGCATTATGACATCATAATGGAATTTTGCATTATGACATCATAATGGAATGTTGCTTTATGACATCATAATGGAATTTTACATTATGACATCATAATGGAATGTTGCATTATGACATCATAATGGAATGTTACATTATGACATCATAATGGAATTTTGCATTATGACATCATAATGGAATTTTGCATTATGACATCATAATGGAATTTTGCATTATGACATCATAATGAAATTTTACATTATGACATCATTATGGAATTTTGCATTATGACATCATAATGGAATGTTACATTATGACATCATAATGGAATTTTACATTATGACATTGTAATGGAATTTTGCATTATCACATCATAATGGAATGTTACATTATGACATCATAATGGAATTTTGCATTATGACATCATAATGGAATGTTACATTATGAAATCATAATGGAATTTTGCATTATGACATCATAATGGAATGTTACATTATGACATCATAATGGAATGTTGCATTATGACATCAGAATGGAATGTTGCATTATGACATCATAATGGAATGTTGCATTATGACATCATAATGGAATGTTACATTATGACATCATAATGGAATTTTGCATTATGACATCATAATGGAATGTTACATTATGACATCATAATGGAATTTTGCATTATGACATCATAATGGAATGTTGCATTATGACATCATAATGGAATTTTGCATTATGACATCATAATGGAATGTTACATTATGACATCATAATGGAATTTTGCATTATGACATCATAATGGAATGTTACATTATGACATCATAATGGATTTTTACATTATGACATCATAATGGAATTTTACATTATGACATCATAATGGACTTTTGCATTATGACATTATAATGGAATTTTGCATTATGACATCATAATGGAAAGTTACATTATGACATCATAATGGAATTTGACATTATGACATCATAATGGAATTTTGCATTATGACATCATAATGGAATTTTGCATTATGACATCATAATGGACTTTTGCATTATGACATCATAATGGAATTTTGCATTATGACATCATAATAGAATTTTACATTGTGACATCATAATCGAATTTTGCATTATGACATCATAATGGAATGTTACATTATGACATCATAAAAGAATGTTACATTATGACTTCATAATGGAATGTTACATTATGACATCATAATGGAATTTTACATTATGACATCATGGAATTTTGTATTATGACATCATAATGGAATGTTACATTATGACATCATAATGGAATTTTGCATTATGACATCATAATGGAATTTTGCATTATGACATCATAATGGAATTTTACATTATGACATCATAATGGAATTTTGCATTATGACATCATAATGGAATTTTACATTATGACATCATAATGGAATGTTACATTATGACATCATAATGGAATTTTACATTATGACATCATAATGGAATTTTGCATTATGACATCATAATGGAACTTTACATTATGACATCATAATGGAATTTTGCATTATGACATCATAATGGAACTTTACATTATGACATCATAATGGAATGTTACATTATGACATCATAATGGAATTTTGCATTATGACATCATAATGGAGTTTTACATTGACATCATAATGGAATTTTGCATTATGACATCATAATGGAATGTTACATTATGACATCATAATGGAATTTTGCATTATGACATCATAATGGAATTTTACATAATGACATCATAATGGAATTTTGCATTATGACATCATAATAGAATATTGCGTTATGACATCATAATGGAATTTTGCATTATGACATCATAATGGAATGTTACATTATGACATCATAATGGAATTTTACATTATGACATCATAATGGAATTTTACATTATGACATCATAATGGAATGTTGCATTATGACATCATAATGGAATTTTGCATTATGACATCATAATGGAATGTTACATTATGACATCATAATGGAATTTTGCATTATGACATCATAATGGAATGTTACATTATGACATCATAATGGATTTTTACATTATGACATCATAATGGAATTTTACATTATGACATCATAATGGACTTTTGCATTATGACATCATAATGGAATTTTGCATTATGACATCATAATGGAAAGTTACATTATGACATCATAATGGAATTTGACATTATGACATCATAATGGAATTTTGCATTATGACATCATAATGGAATTTTGCATTATGACATCATAATGGAATTTTGCATTATGACATCATAATAGAATTTTACATTGTGACATCATAATCGAATTTTGCATTATGACATCATAATGGAATGTTACATTATGACATCATAATGGAATGTTACATTATGACATCATAATGGAATTTTACATTATGACATCATGGAATTTTGTATTATGACATCATAATGGAATGTTACATTATGACATCATAATGGAATTTTGCATTATGACATCATAATGGAATTTTGCATTATGACATCATAATGGAATTTTACATTATGACATCATAATGGAATTTTGCATTATGACATCATAATGGAATTTTACATTATGACATCATAATGGAATGTTACATTATGACATCATAATGGAATTTTACATTATGACATCATAATGGAATTTTGCATTATGACATCATAATGGAACTTTACATTATGACATCATAATGGAATTTTGCATTATGACATCATAATGGAACTTTACATTATGACATCATAATGGAATGTTGCATTATGACATCATAATGGAATGTTGCATTATGACATCATAATGGAATGTTACATTATGACATCATAATGGAATGTTGCTTTATGACATCATAATGGAATTTTACATTATGACATCATAATGGAATTTTGCATTATGACATCATAATGGAATGTTACATTATGACATCATAATGGAATTTTACATTATGACATCATAATGGAATTTTGCATTATGACATCATAATGGAATGTTACATTATGACATCATAATGGAATTTTACATTATGACATCATAATCGAATTTTGCATTATGACATCATAATGGAATGTTACATTATGACATCATAATGGAATGTTACATTATGACATCATAATGGAATTTTACATTATGACATCATGGAATTTTGTATTATGACATCATAATGGAATGTTACATTATGACATCATAATGGAATTTTGCATTATGACATCATAATGGAATGTTACATTATGACATCATAATGGAATTTTACATCATGACATCATAATGGAATTTTGCATTATGACATCATAATGGAATGTTACATTATGACATCATAATGGAATTTTACATTATGACATCATAATGGAATTTTACATTATGACATCATAATGGAATTTTGCATTATGACATCATAATGGAATGTTACATTATGACATCATAATGGAATTTTACATTATGACATCATAATGGAATTTTACATTATGACATCATAATGGAATTTTGCATTATGACATCATAATGGAATGTTGCTTTATGACATCATAATGAATTTTACATTATGACATCATAATGGAATGTTGCATTATGACATCATAATGGAATGTTACATTATGACATCATAATGGAATTTTGCATTATGACATCATAATGGAATTTTGCATTATGACATCATAATGGAATTTTGCATTATGACATCATAATGAAATTTTACATTATGACATCATTATGGAATTTTGCATTATGACATCATAATGGAATGTTACATTATGACATCATATGGAATGTTGCATTATGACATCATAATGGAATGTTGCATTATGACATCATAATGGAATGTTACATTATGACATCATTATGGAATGTTGCATTATGACATCATAATGGAATATTACATTATGACATCATAATGGAATTTTGCATTATGAATCATAATGGCAAAATTGCCATTACGATGTCAGTAATGGCAAATTTCCATTACGATGTCAGTAATGTAAATTGCCATTTACGATTCAGTAATGGCAAATTTGCCATTATGATGTCATAATGCAAAATTCCATTATGATGTCATAAATGTAATATTCCATTATGATGTCATAATGCAACATTCCATAATGATGTCATAATGTAACATTCCATTATGATGTCATAATGCAACATTCCATTATGATGTCATAATGCAACATTCCATTATGATGTCATAATGTAACATTCCATTATGATGTCATAATGCAAAATTCCATAAGATGTCATAATGTAAAATTTCATTAATGATGTCATATTGCAAAATTCCATTATGATGTCATAATGCAAAATTCCATTATGATGTCATAATGACAAAATTCCATTATGATGTCATAATGTAACATTCCATTATGATGTCATAATGCAACATTCCATTATGATGTCATAATGTAAAATTCCATTATGATGTCATAAAGCAACATTCCATTATGATGTCATAATGCAAAATTCCTTTAGGATGTCATAATGTAAAATTCCATTATGATGTCATAATGTAAAATTCCATTATGATGTCATAATGTAACATTCCATTATGATGTCATAATGCAAAATTCCATTATGATGTCATAATGTAAAATTCCATATGATGTCATTAAATGTAAAATTCCATTATGATGTCATAATGTAACATTCCATTATGATGTCATAATGCAAAATTCCATTATGATGTCATGATGTAAAATTCCATTATGATGTCAATAATGTTACATTCCATTATGATGTCATAATGCAAAATTCCATTATGATGTCATAATGTAACATTCCATTATGATGTCATAATACAAAATTCCATGATGTCATAATGTAAAATTCCATTATGATGTCATAATGTAACATTCATTATGATGTCATAATGTAACATTCCATTATGATGTCATAATGCAAAATTCGATTATGATGTCATAATGTAAAATTCCTTTATGATGTCATAATGTAACATTCCATTATGATGTCATAATGCAAAATTCCATTATGATGTCATAATGTAGAAATTCCATTATGATGTCATAATGTAACATTCCATTATGATGTCATAATGGCAAAATTCCATTATGATGTCATAATGTTAAAATTCCATTATGATGTCATAAAGCAACCATTCCATTATGATGTCATAATGTAACATTCCATTATGATGTCATTAATGCAACAGTCCATTATGATGTCATAATGCAACATTCATTATGATGTCATAATGGTAAAGTTCCATTATGATGTCATAATGCAAAATTCCATTATGATGTCATAATGTAAAAGTTCCATTATGATGTCATAATGCAAAATTCATTATGATGTCATAATGTAAAATTCCATTATGATGTCATAATGTAACATTCCATTATGATGTCATAATGTAAAATTCCATTATGATGTCATATTGCAAAATTCATATGATGTCATAATGTAAAATTCCATTATGATGTCATAATGCAAAATTCCATTATGATGTCATAATGCAAAATTCCATTATGATGTCATAATGTAACATTCCTTTATGATGTCATAATACAAAATTCCATGATGTCATAATGTAAAATTCATTATGATGTCATAATGTAACATTCCATTATGATTGTCATAATGTAACATTCCATTATGATGTCATAATGCAAAAATTCGATTATGATGTCACAATGTAAAATTCTATTATGATGTCATAATGCAAAATTCCATTATGTATGTCATAAGGCAAAATTCCATTATGATGTCATAATGCAAAATTCCATTATGATGTCATAATGTCAAATTCCATTATGATGTCATAATGTAACTTTCCATTATGATGTCATAATGCAAAATTCCATTATGATGTCATAATGCAAAAGTCCATTATGAGTCATAATGTAAAATTCCATTATGATGTCATAATGTAAAAATCCATTATGATGTCATAATGTAACATTCCATTATGATGTCATAATGCAAAATTCCATTATATGTCATAAGTGTAACATTCCATTATGATGTCATAATGCAAAATTCCATTATGATGTCATAATGCAACATTCCATTATGATGTCATAATGTAAAATTCCATTATGATGTCATAATGTAAAATTCCATTATGATTGTCATAATGTAACATTCCATTATTGATGTCATAATGCAAAATTCCATTATGATGTCATAACGCAATATTCTATTATGATGTCATAATGCAAAATTCCATTATGATGTCATTATGTAAAATTCCATTATGATGTCATAATGCAAAATTCCATTATGATGTCATAATGTAACATTCCATTATGATGTCATAATGCAAAATTCCATTATGATGTCAATGTAAAACTCCATTATGATGTCATAATGCAAAATTCCATTATGATGTCATAATGTAACATTCCATTATGATGTCATAATGTAAAGTTCCATTATGATGTCATAATGCAAAATTCCATTATGATGTCATAATGTAAAGTTCCATTATGATGTCATAATGCAAAATTCCATTATGATGTCATAATGTAAAATTCCATTATGATGTATGCGATAATGTAACATTCCATTATGATGTCATAATGTAAAATTCCATTATGATGTCATAATGCAAAATTCATTATGATGTATTCATAATGTTAAAATTCCATTATGATGTCATAATGCAAAATTCCATTATGATGTCATAATGCAAATTCCATTATGATGTCATAATGTAACATTCCATTATGATGTCATAATACAAAATTCCATGATGTCATAATGTAAAATTCCATTATGATGTCATAATGTAACATTCCATTATGAAGTCATAATGTAACATTCTTTATGATGTCATAATGTAACATTCATTATGATGTCCATAATGCAAAATTCGATTATGATGTCACAATGTTAAATTCTATTATGATGTCATAATGCAAAATTCCATTATGATGTCATAATGCAAAAGTCCATTATGATGTCATTAATGCAAAATTCCATTATGATGTCATAATGCAAAATTCCATTATGATGTCATAATGTCAAATTCCATTATGATGTCATAATGTAACTTTCCATTATGATGTCATAATGCAAAATTCCATTATAATGTTCATAATGCAAAGGTCCCATTTATGATGTCATAATGTAAAATTCCATTATGATGTCATAATGTAAAATCATTATGATGTCATAATGTAACATTCCCATTATGATGTCATAATGCAAAATTCCATTATGATGTCATAATGTAACATTCCATTATGATGTCATAATGCAAAATTCCATTATGATGTCATAATGCAACATTTCATTATGATGTCATAAGTGCAAAATTCCATTATGATGTCATAATGTAACATTTCCATTATGATGTCATAATGCAAAATTCCATTATGATGTCATAATGTAACATTCCATTATGATGTCATAATGCAACATTTCCATTATGATGTCATAATGCAACATTCCAGTTCTGATGTCATAATGCAACATTCCATTATGATGTCATAATGTAACATTCCATTATGATGTCATAATGCAAAATTCCATTATGATTTCATAATGTAACATTCCATTATGATGTCATAATGCAAAATTTCCATTATGATGTCATAATGTAACATTCCATTATGATGTGATAATGCAAAATTCCATTACAATGTCATAATGTAAAATTCATTATGATGTCATAATGTAACATTCCATTATGATGTCATAATGCAAAATTCCATAATGATGTCATAATGTAAAATTTCATTATGATGTCATAATGCAAAATTCCATTATGATGTCATAATGCTAAATTCCATTATGATGTCATAATGCAAATTCCATATGATGTCATAATGTAACATTCCATTATGATGTCATAATGCAACATTCCATTATGATGTCATAATGTAAATTCCATTATGATGTCATAAAGCAACATTCCATTATGATGTCATATTGCAAAATTCCATTATGATGTCATAATGCAAAATTCCATTAATGCTGTCATAATGTAAAATTCCATTATGATGTCATAATGTAAACATTCCATTATGATGTCATATGTAAAATTCCATTATGATGTCATAATGCAAAATTCCATTATGATGTCATAATGTAAAATTCCATTATGATGTCATAATGCGAAATTCCATTATGATGTCATGATGGTAAAATTCTATTATGATGTCATAATGTAACATTCCATTATGATGTCATAATGCAAAAATTCCATTATGATGTCATAATGTAACATTCCATATGATGTGATAATGCAAAATTCCATTACAATGTCATAATGTAAAATTCCATTATGATGTCATAATGTAACATTCCATTATGATGTCATAATGCAATATTCCATAATGATGTCATAATGTAAAATTTCATTATGATGTCATAATGCAAAATTCCATTATGATGTCATAATGCAAAATCCATTATGGATGTCATAATGCAAAATTCCATTATGAGATGTCATATGTAACATTCCATTATGATGTCATAATGCAACATTCCATTATGATGTCATAATGTAAAATTCCATTATGATGTCATAAAGCAACATTCCATTATGATGTCATAATGCAAAATTCCATATGATGTCATAATGCAAAATTCCATTATGATGTCATAATGTAAAATTCCATTATGATGTCATAATGTAACATTCCATTATGATGTCATAATGTAAAATTCATTATGATGTCATAATGCAAAATTCCATTATGATGTCATAATGTAAAATTCCATTATGATGTCATAATGCGAAATTCCATTATGATGTCATGATGTAAAATTCTATTATGATGTCATAATGTAACATTCCATTATGATGTCATAATGCAAAATTCCATTATGATGTCATAATGTAACATTCCATTATGATGTCATAATACAAAATTCCATGATGTCATAATGTAAAATTCCATTATGATGTCATAATGTAACATTCCATTATGATGTCATAATGTAACATTCCATTATGATGTCATAATGCAAAATTCGATTATGATGGTCATAATGTAAAATTCCCATTATGGATGTCATAATGTAACTTCCATTATGATGTCATAATGCAAAATTCCATATGATGTCATAATGTAAAATTCCATTATTGATGTCATAATGTAACATTCCATTATGATGTCTTAATGCAAAATTCCATTATGATGTCATAATGTAAAATTCCATTATGATGTCATAAAGCAACATTCCATTATGATGTCATAATGTAACATTCCATTATGATGTCATAGAGGCAACATTCCATTATGATTCATAATGCAACATTCCATTATGATGTCATAATGCAAAATTCCATTATGATGTCATAAAATGCAAACTTTCTATTATGATGTCATAATGCAAAATTCCATTATGATGTCATAATGTAACATTCCATTATGATGTCATAATGCAAAATTTCATTATGATGTCATAATGCAAAATTCCATTATGATGTCATAATGTAACATTCCATTATGATGTCATTATGCAAAATTCCATACGATGTCATAATGTAAAATTCCATTATAATGTCATAATGTAACATTCCATTATGATGTAATAAAGCAACATTCCATTATGATGTCATAATGCAAAATTCCAATTATGATGTCATAATGTAAACATTCCATTATGATGTCATAATGCAACATTCCATTATATGTCATAATGCAACATTCCATTATGATGTCATAATGTAACATTCCATTTATGATGTCATAATGCAAAATCCATTATGATGTCATAATGCAATATTCTATTATGATGTCATAATGCAGAAATTCCATTATGAGTGTCATTATGTAAAATTCCATTATGATGTCAAATGCAAAATTCATTATGATGTCATAATGTAACATTCCATTATGATGTCATAATGCAACATTCCATTATGATGTCATAATGCAAAATTCCATTATGATGTCATAATGGTAAAATCCATTATGATGTCATAATGCAAAATTCCATTATGATGTCATAATGTAAAACTCCATTATGATGTCATAATGCAAAATTCCATTATGATGTCATAATGTAACATTCCATTATGATGTCATAATGTAAAGTTCCATTATGATGTCATAATGCAAAATTCCATTATGATGTCATAATGTAAAGTTCCATTATGATGTCATAATGCAAAATTCCATTATGATGTCATAATGTAAAATTCCATTATGATGTCATAATGTAAAATTCCATTATGATGTCATAATGCCAAATTCCATTATGATTGTCATAATGTCAAAATTCCATTATGATGTCATAATGTAACATTCCATTACGATGTGATAATGCAAAATTCCATTACGATGTCATAATGTAAAATTCCATTATGATGTCATAATGTAACATTCCATTATGATGTCATAATGCAAAATTCCATTATGATGTCATAATGCAAAATTCCATTATGATGTCATAATGTAAAATTCCATTATGATGTCATAAAGCAACATTCCATTATGATGTCATAAAGCAACATTCCATTATGATGTCATAATGCAAAATTCCATTATGATGTCATAATGTAACATTCCCATTATGATGTCATAATGCAACATTCCAGTATGATGTCATAATGCAACATTCCATTATGATGTCATAATGCAAAATTCCATTATGATTTCATAATGTAAAATTCCATTATGATTCATAATGTAAAATTCCATTATGATGTCATAAAGCAACATTCCATTATGATGTCATAATGCAAAATTCCATTATGATGTCATAATGCAAATTACATTATGATGTCATAATGTAAAATTCCATTATGATGTTCATAATGCAAAATTCCATTATGATGTCATAATGCAAAATTCCATTATGATGTCATATGCAAAATTCCATTATGATGTCAATAATGTAACATTCCAGTATGATGTCATAATGCAAAATTCCATTATGATGTCATAATGTAAAATTCCATTATGATGTCATAATGCAAAATTCCATTATGATGTCATAATGCAAAATTCATTATGATGTCATAATGTAACATTCCTTTATGATGTGATAATGCAAAATTCCATTACGATGTCATAATGTAAAATTCCATTATGATGTCATAATGTAACATTCCATTATGATGTCATAATGCAAAATTCCATTATGATGTCATAATGTAAAATTCCATTATGATGTCATAAAGCAACATTCCATATCG
The DNA here is from genome assembly GCF_035609145.1 of Eleutherodactylus coqui. Lineage (NCBI taxonomy): Eukaryota > Metazoa > Chordata > Amphibia > Anura > Eleutherodactylidae > Eleutherodactylus > Eleutherodactylus coqui. The sequence goes on from NW_027102368.1 coordinate 1,931,470, forward strand.
ATGTCATAATGCAAAATTCCATTATGATGTCATAATGTAACATTCCATTATGATGTCATAATGCAACATTCCATTATGATGTCATAATGCCAACATTCATTATGATGTCATAATGCAAAATTCCATTATGATTTCATAATGTAAAATTCCATTATGATGTCATAATGTAAAATTCCATTATGATTCATAAAGCAACATTCATTATGATGTCATAATGCAAAATCCATTATGATGTCATAATGCAAAATTCCATTTATGATGTCATAATGTATAATTCCATTATGATGTCATAATGCAAAATTCCATTATGATGTCATATGCAAAATCCCTATGATGTCATATGCAAAATTCATTATGATGTCATAATGTAACATTCCATTATGATGTCATAATGTAACATTCCATTATGATGTCATAATGTAACATTCCATTATGATGTCATAATGTAAAATTCCTTTATGATGTCATAATGCAACATTCCATTATGATGTCATAATGTAACATTCCATTATGATGTCATAATGCAAAATCCATTTATGATGTCATAAAGCAACATTCCGTTATGATGTCATAATGCAAAATTCCATTATGATGTCATAATGTAACATTCCGTTATGATGTCATAATGCAATATTCCGTTACGATGTCATAATGTAAAATTCATTATGATGTCATAATGTAACATTCCATTATGATGTCATAATGCAAAATTCCATTACGATGTCATAATGTAAATTCCATTATGATGTCATAATGTAACATTCCATATGATGTCATAATGCAAAATTCCATTACGATGTCATAATGTAAAATTCCATTATGATGTCATAATGCAACATTCCATTATGATGTCATAATGCAAAATTCCATTATGATGTCATAATGTAAACATTCATTATGATGTCATAATGCAACTTCCATTATGATGTCATAATGTAACATTCCATTATGATGTCATAATGCAACATTCCATTATGATGTCATAATGCAAAATTCCATTACGATGTCATAATTGCAAAAATTCCATTACGATGTCATAATGTAAAATTCCATTACGATGTCATAATGCAAAATTCCATTATGATGTCATAATGCAAAATTCATTATGATGTCATAATGTAATATTCCATTATGATGTCATAATGCAACATTCCATAATGATGTCATAATGTAACATTCATTATGATGTCATAATGCAACATTCCATTATGATGTCCATAATGCAACATTCCATTATGATGTCATAATGTAACATTCCATTATGATGTCATAATGCAAAATTCCATAATGATGTCATAATGTAAAATTTCATTATGATGTCATAATGCAAAATTCCATTATGATGTCATAATGCAAAATTCCATTATGATGTCATAATGCAAAATTCCTTATGATAGTCATAATGTAACATTCCATTATGATGTCATAATGCAACATTCCATTATGATGTCATAATGTAAAATTCCATTATGATGTCATAAAGCAACATTCCATTATGATGTCATAAGGCAAAATTCCATTATGATGTCATAATGTAAAATTCCATTATGATGTCATAATGTAAAATTCCATTATGATGTCATTAATGTAACATTCCATTATGATGTCATATGCAAAATTCCATTATGATGTCATATGTAAAATTCCATTATGATGTCATAATGTAAAATTCCATTATGATGTCATAATGTAACATTCCATTATGATGTCATAATGCAAAATTCCATTATGATGTCATAATGTAAAATTCCCATTATGATGTCATAATGCAAAATTCCATTATGATGTCATAATGCAAAATCATTATGATGTCATAATGTAACATTCCATTATGATGTGATAATGCAGAAATTCCATTACGATGTCATAATGTAAAATTCCATTATGATGTCATAATGTAACATTCCATTATGATGTCATAAGGCAACATTCCATTATGATGTCATAATGCAAAATTCCATTATGATGTCATAAAGCAACATTCCATTATGATGTCATAAAGCAAACATTCATTATGATGTCATAATGCAAAATTCCATTATGATGTCATAATGTAACATTCCATTATGATGTCATAATGCAACATTCCATTATGATGTCATAATGCAACATTCCCATTTATGATGTCATAATGCAAAATTCCATTATGATGTCATAATGTAACATTCCATTATGATGTCATAATGTAACATTCCATTATGATGTCATAATGTAACATTCCATTATGATGTCATAATGCAACATTCCATTATGATGTCATAATGTAACATTCCATTATGATGTCATAATGCAAAATTCCATTATGATGTCATAATGTAAAATTCCATTATGATGTCATAATGCAAACATTCCATTATGATGTCATAATGCAAAATTCCATTATGATGTCATAATGCAAAATTCCATTATGATGTCATAATGAAAAATTCCATTATGATGTCATAATGTACATTCCATTATGATGTCATAATGCAACATTCCATTATGATGTCATAATGCAACATTCCATTATGATGTCATAATGCAACATTCCATTATGATGTCATAATGTAAAATTCCATTATGTTGTCATAAAGCAACATTCCATTATGATGTCATAAAGCAAAATTCCATTATGATGTCATAATGTAAAATTCCATTATGATGTCATAATGTAAAATTCCATTATGATGTCATAATGTAACATTCCATTATGATGTCATAATGCAAAATTCCATTATGATGTCATAATGTAACATTCCATTATGATGTTCATAATGCAAAATTCCATTATGATGTCATAATGTTAAAATTCCATTATGATGTCATAATGCAAAATTCCATTATGATGTCATAATGCAAAATTCCATTATGATGTCATAATGTAACATTCCATTATGATGTGATAATGCAAAATTCCATTACGATGTCATAATGTAAAATTCCATTATGATGTCATAATGTAACATTCCATTATGATGTCATAATGCAAAATTCCATTATGAGGTCATAATGTAAAATTCCATATGATGTCATAAAGCAACATTCCATTATGATGTCATAATGCAATAATTCCATTATGAATGTCATATATGTAACATTCCATTATGATGTCATAATGCAACATTCCATTAGGATTCAATGCAACATTCCATTATGATGTCATAATGCAAAATTCCATTATGATTTCATAATGTAAAATTCCATTATGATGTCATAATGTAAAATTCCATTATGATGTCATAAAGCAACATTCCATTATGAATGTCATAATGCAAAATTCCATTATGATGTCATAATGCAAAATTCCATTATGATGTCATAATGTAAAATTCCATTATGAGTCATAATGCAAATTCCATTATGATGTCATAATGCAAAATCCCATTATGATGTCATAATGCAAAATTCCATTATGATGTCATAATGTAACATTCCATTATGATTCATAATGTAACATTCCATTATGATGTCATAATGTAACATTCCATTTGATGTAATAATGTAAAGATTCCATTATGATGTCATAATGCAACATTCCATTATGATGTCATAATTGTAACATTCCATTATGATGTCATAATGCAAAATTCCATTATGATGTCATAAAGCAACATTCCGTTATGATGTCATAATCAAAATTCCATTATGATGTCATAATGTAACATTCCGTTATGATGTCATAATGCAAAATTCCGTTACGATGTCATAATGGTAAAAATTCCAATATGATGTCATAATGTAACATTCCATTATGATGTCATAATGCAAAATTCCATTACGATGTCATAATGTAAAATTCCATTATGATGTCATAATGTAACATTCCATTATGATGTCATAATGCAAAATTCCATTACGATGTCCATAATGTAAAATTCCATTATGATGTCATAATGCAACATTCCCATTATGATGTCATAATGCAAAATTCCATTATGATGTCATAATGTAACATTCCATTATGATGTCATAATGCAACATTCCATTATGATGTCATAATGTAACATTCCATTATGATGTCATAATGCAACATTCCATTATGATGTCATAATGCAAAATTCCATTCACGATGTCATATGCAAAATTCCATTACGATGTCATAATGTAAAATTCCATTACGATGTCATAATGCAAAATTCCATTATGATGTCATAATGCAAAATTCCATTATGATGTCATAATGTAATATTCCATTATGATGTCATAATGCAACATTCCATAATGATGTCATAATGTAACATTCCATTTGATTCATAATGCAACATTCCATTATGATGTCATAATGCAACATTCCATTATGATGTCATAATGTAACATTCCATTTATGATGTCATAATGCAAAATTCATAATGATGTCATAATGTAAAATTTCATTATGATGTCATAATGCAAAATTCCATTATGATGTCATAATGCAAAATTCCATATGATGTCATAATGCAAAATTCCATTATGATGTCATAATGTAACATTCCATTATGATGTCATAATGCAACATTCCATTATGATGTCATAAGGTAAAATTCCATTATGATGTCATAAAGCAACATTCCATTATGATGTCATAATGCAAAATTCCATTATGATGTCATAATGTAAAATTCCATTATGATGTCATAATGTAAAATTCCATTATGATGTCATAATGTTACATTCCATTATGATGTCATAATGCAAAATTCCATTATGATGTCATAATGTAAAATTCCATTATATGTCATAATGTAAAATTCCATTATGATGTCATAATGTAACATTCCATTATGATGTCATAATGCAAATTCCATTATGATGTCATAATGTAAAATCCATTATGATGTCATAATGCAAAATTCCATTATGATGTCATAATGCAAAATTCCATTATGATGTCATAATGAAACATTCCATTATGATGTGATAATGCAAATTCCATTACGATGTCATAATGTAAAATTCATTATGATGTCATAATGTAACATTCCATTATGATTTGTCATAAAGTCAACATTCCATTATGATGTCATAATGCAAAATTCCATTATGATGTCATAAAGCAACATTCCATTATGATGTCATAAAGCAACATTCCATTATGATGTCATAATGCAAAATTCCATTATGATGTCATTAATGCAACATTTCCATTATGATGTCATAATGCAACATTCCATTATGATGTCATAATGCAACATTCCATTATGATGTCATAATGCAAAATTCCATTATGATGTCATAATGTAACATTCCATTATGATGTCATAATGTAACATTCCATTATGATGTCATAATGTAACATTCCATTATGATGTCATAATGCAACATTCCCATTATGATGTCATAATGTAACATTCCATTATGATGTCATAATGTAAAATTCCATTATGATGTCATAATGCAAAATTCCATTATGATGTCATAATGCAACATTCCATTATGATGTCATAATGTAAAATTCCATTATGTTGTCATAAAGCAACATTCCATTATGATGTCATAAAAGCAAAATTCCATTATGATGTCATAATGTAAAATTCCATTATGATGTCATATGTAAAATTCCATTATGATGTCATATGTAACATTCCATATGATGTCATAATGCAAAATTCCATTATGATGTCATAATGTAAAATTCCATTATGATGTCATAATGCAAAATTCCATTATGATGTCATAATGCAAAATTCCATTATGATGTCATAATGTAACATTCCCATTATGATGTGATAATGCAAAATTCCATTACAATGTCCATAATGTAAAATTCCTTATGATGTCATAATGTAACATTCCATTATGATGTCATAATGCAAAATTCCATAATGATGTCATAATGTAAAATTTCATTATGATGTCATAATGCAAAATTCCATTATGATGTCATAATGCAAAATTCCATTATGATGTCATAATGCAAAATTCCATTATGATGTCATAATGTAACATTCATTATGATGTCATAATGCAACATTCCATTATGATGTCATAATGTAAAATTCCCATTATGATGTCATAAAGCAACATTCCATTATGATGTCATAATGCAAAATTCCATTATGATGTCATAATGCAAAATTCCATTATGATGTCATAATGTAAAATTCCATTATGATGTCATAATGTAAAATTCCATTATGATGTCATAATGTAACATTCCATTATGATGTCATAATGCAAAATTCCATTATGATGTCATAATGTAAAATTCCATTATGATGTCATAATGTAACATTCCATTATGATGTCATAATGCAAAATTCCATTATGATTTCATAATGATAAAATTCCATTATGATGTCATAATGTAAAATTCCATTATGATGTCATAAAGCAACTTTCCATTATGATGTCATAATGCAAAATTCCATTATGATGTCATAATGCAAAAATTACATTATGATGTCCATATTGTAAAATTCCATTATGATGTCATAATGCAAAATTCCATTATGATGTCATAATGCAAAATTCCATTATGATGTCATAATGCAAAATTCCATTATGATGTCATAATGTAACATTCCATTATGATGTCATAATGTAACATTCCATTATGATGGTCATAATGCAACATTCCAGTATGATGTCATAATGCAACATTCCATTATGATGTCATAATGCAAAATTCCATTATGATGTCATAATGCAACATTCTATTATGATGTCATAATGCAAAATTTCCATTATGATGTCATAATGCAACATTCCATTATGATGTCATAATGCAAAATTCCATTATGATGTCATAATGTCAAATTCCATTATGATGTCATAATGTAACTTTCCATTATGATGTCATAATGCAAAATTCCATTATGATGTCATAATGCAAAAGTCCATTATGAATGTCATAATGTAAAATTCCATTATGATGTCATAATGTAAAAATCCATTATGATGTCATAATGTAACATTCCATTATGATGTCATAATGCAAAATTCCATTATGATGTCATAATGTAACATTCCATTATGAATGTCATAATGCAAAATTCCATTATGATGTCATAATTGCCAACATTCCATTATGATGTCATAATGCAAAATTCATTATGATGTCATAATGTAACATTCCATTATGATGTCATAATGCAAAATTCCATTATGATGTCATAATGTAAACATTCCATTATGATGTCATAATGCAACATTCCCATTATGATGTCATAATGCAACATTCCATTCTGATGTCATAATGCAACATTCATTATGATGTCATAATGTAACATTCCATTATGATGTCATAATGCAAATTCCATTATGATGTCATAATGTAAAGTTCCATTATGATGTCATAATGCAAAATTCCATTATGATGTCATAATGTAAAATTCCATTATGATGTCATAATGTAACTTTCCATTTATGATGTCATAATGTAAAATTCCATTATGATGTCATAATGCAAAATTCCATTATGATGTCATAATGTAAAATTCCATTATGATGTTCATAATGCAAAATTCATTATTGATGTCATGATGTAAAATTCCATTATGATGTCATAATGTAACATTCCATTATGATGTCATAATGCAAAATTCCATTATGATGTCATAATGTAACATTCCATTATGATGTCATAATACAAAATTCCATGATGTCATAATGTAAAATTCCATTATGATGTCATAATGTAACATTCCATTATGATGTCATAATGTAACATTCCATTATGATGTCATATGTAACATTCCATTATGATGTCATAATGCAAAATCCATTATGATGTCATAATGTAACATTCCATTATGATGTCATATGTAAAATTCCATTATGATGTCATAATGTAACATTCCATTATGATGTCATAATGCAAAATTCCATTATGATGTCATAATGCAACATTCCATTATGAATGTCATAATGCAAAATTCCATTATGATGTCATAAAGCAACATTCCATTATGATGTCATAATGTAACATTCTATTATGATGTCATAATGCAAACATTCCATTATGATGTCATATGCAACATTCCATTATGATGTCATAATGTAAAGTTCCATTATGATGTCATAATGCAAAATTCCATTATGATGTCATAATGTAAAGTTCCATTATGAATGTCATAATGCAAAATTCCATTATGATGTCATAATGTAAAATTCCATTATGATGTCATAATGTAACATTCCATTATGATGTCATAATGTAAAATTCCATTATGATGTCATAATGCAAAATTCCATTATGATGTCATAATGTAAAATTCCATTATGATGTCATAATGCAAAATTCCATTATGATGTCATAATGCAAAATTCCATTATGATGTCATAATGTAACATTCCATTATGATGTCATAATACAAATTCCATGATGTCATAATGTAAAATTCCATTATGATGTCATAATGTAACATTCCATTATGATGTCATAATGTAACATTCCATTATGATGTCATAATGCAAAATTCGATTATGATGTCACAATGTAAAATTCTATTATGATGTCATAATGCAAAATTCCATTATGATGTCATAATGCAAAAGTCCATTATGATGTCATAATGCAAAAATTCCATTATGATGTCATAATGCAAAAATTCCATTATGATGTCATAATGTTCAAATTCCATTATGATGTCATAATGTAACTTTCCATTATGAATGTCATAATGCAAAATTCCATTATGATGTCATAATGCAAAAGTCCATTATGATGGTCATAATGTAAAATTCCATATGATGTCATAATGTAAAAATCCATTATGATGTCATAATGTAACATTCCATTATGATGTCATAATGGCAAAATTTCCATTATGATGTCATAATGTAACATTCCATTATGATGTCATAATGCAAAATTCCATTAAGATGTCATAATGCAACATTCCATTATGATGTCATAATGTAAATTCCATTATGATGTCATAATGTAAAATTCCATATGATGTCATAATGTAACATTCCATTATGATGTCATAATGCAAAAATTCCATTATGATGTCATAAACGCAATATTCTATTATGATGTCATAATGCAAAATTCCATTATGATGGTCATTATGTAAAATTCCATTATGATGTCATAATGCAAAATTCCATTATGATGTCATAATGTAACATTCCATTATGATGTCATAATGCAAAATTCCATTATGATGTCAATGTAAAACTCCATTATGATGTCATAATGCAAAATTCCATTATGATGTCATAATGTAACATTCCATTATGATGTCATAATGTAAAGTTCCATTATGATGTCATAATGCAAAATTCCATTATGATGTCATAATGTAAAGTTCCATTATGATGTCATAATGCAAAATTCATTATGATGTCATAATGTAAAATTCCATTATGATGTCATAATGTAACATTCCATTATGATGTCATAATGTAAAATTCCATTATGATGTCATAATGCAAAATTCCATTATGATGTCATAATGTAAAATTCCATTATGATGTCATAATGCAATATTCCATTTATGATGTCATAATGCAAAATTCCATTATGATGTCATAATGTAACATTCCATTATGATGTCATAATACAAAATTCCATGATGTCATAATGTAAAATTCCATTATGATGTCATAATGTATCATTCCATTATGAAGTCATAATGTAACATTCTATTATGATGTCATAATGTAACATTCCATTATGATGTCATAATGCAAAATTCGATTATGATGTCACAATGTAAAATTCTATTATGATGTCATAATGCAAAATTCCATTATGATGTCATAATGCATAAGTCCATTATGATGTCATAATGCAAAATTCCATTATGATGTTCATAATGCAAAAATTCCATTATGATGTCATAATGTCAAATTCCATTATGATGTCATAATGTAACTTCCATTATGATGTCATAATGCAAAATTCCATTATAATGTCATAATGCAAAAAGTCCATTATGATGTCATATGTAAAATTCCATTATGATGTCATAATGTAAAAAATCCATTATGATGTCATAATGTAACATTCCATTATGATGTCATAATGCAAAATTCCATTATGATGTCATAATGTAACATTCCATTATGATGTCATAATGCAAAATTCCATTATGATGTCATAATGCAACATTCATTATGATGTCATAATGCAAAATTCCATTATGATGTCATAATGTAACATTCCATTATGATGTCATAATGCAAAATTCCATTATGATGTCATAATGTAACATTCCATTATGATGTCATAATGCAACATTCCATTATGATGTCATAATGCAACATTCCATCTGATGTCATAATGCAACATTCCATTATGATGTCATAATGTAACATTCCATTATGATGTCATAATGCAAAATTCCATTATGATGTCATAATGTAACATTCCATTATGATGTCATAATGCAAAAATTCCATTATGATGTCATAATGTAACATTCCATTATGATGTGATAATGCAAAATTCCATTACAATGTCATAATGTAAAATTCCATTATGATGTCATAATGTAACATTCATTATGATGTCATAATGCAAAATTCCATAATGATGTCATAATGTAAAATTTCATTATGATGTCATAATGCAAAATTCCATTATGATTGTCATATTGCAAAATTCCATTATGATGTCATAATGCAAAATTCCATTATGATGTCATAATGTAACATTCCATTATGATGTCATAATGCAACATTCCATTATGATGTCATAATGTAAAATTCCATTATGATGTCATAAAGCAACATTCCATTATGATGTCATAATGCAAAATTCCATTATGATGTCATAATGCAAAATTCCATTATGATGTCATAATGTAAAATTCCATTATGATGTCATAATGTAAAATTCCATTATGATGTCATAATGTAACATTCCATTATGATGTCATAATGCAAAATTCCATTATGATGTCATAATGTAACATTCCGTTATGATGTCATAATGCAAAATTCCATTATGATGTCATAATGTAAAATTCCATTATGATGTCATAATGTAAAATTCCATTATGATGTCATAATGCAAAATTCCATTATGATGTCATAATGTAAAGTTCCATTATGATGTCATAATGCAAAATTCCATTATGATGTCATAATGTAAAATTCCATTATGATGTCATAATGTAACATTCCATTATGATGTCATAATGTAAAATTCCATTATGATGTCATAATGCAAAATTCCATTATGATGTCATAATGTAAAATTCCATTATGATGTCATAATGCGAAATTCCATTATGAATGTCATGATGTAAAATTCTATTATGATGTCATAATGTAACATTCCATTATGATGTCATATGCAAAATTCCATTATGATGTCATAATGTAACATTCCATTATGATGTCATAAATACAAAATTCCATGATGTCATAATGTAAAATTCCATTATGATGTCATAATGTAACATTCCATTATGATGTCATAATGTAACATTCCATTATGATGTCATAATTGCAAAATTCGATTATGATGTCATAATGTAAAATTCCATTATGATGTCATAATGTAACATTCCATATGATGTCATAATGCAAAATTCCATTATGATGTCATAATGTAAAATTCCATTATGATGTCATAATGTAACATTCCATTATGATGTCATAATGCAAAATTCCATCATGATGTCATAATGTAAAATTCCATTATGATGTCATAAAGCAACATTCCATTATGATGTCATAATGTAACATTCCATTATGATGTCATAATGCAACATTCCATTATGATGTCATAATGCAACATTCCATTATGATGTCATAATGCAAAATTCCATTATGATGTCATAATGCAACATTCTATTATGATGTCATAATGCAAAATTCCATTATGATGTCATAATGCAACATTCCATTATGATGTCATAATGCAAAATTTCATTATGATGTCATAATGCAAAATTCCATTATGATGTCATAATGTAACATTCCATTATGATGTCATAATGCAAAATTCCATTACGATGTCATAATGTAAAATTCCATTATAATGTCATAATGTAACATTCCATTATGATGTCATAAAGCAACATTCCATTATGATGTCATAATGCAAAATTCCATTATGATGTCATAATGTAACATTCCATTATGATGTCATAATGCAACATTCCATTATGATGTCATTATGTAAAATCCATTATGATGTCATAATGCAAAATTCCATTATGATGTCATAATGTATCATTCCATTATGATGTCATAATGCAACATTCCATTATGATGTCATAATGCAAAATTCCATTATGATGTCATAATGTAAAATTCCATTATGATGTCATAATGCAAAATTCCATTATGATGTCATAATGTAAAACTCCATTATGATGTCATAATGCAAAATCCATTATGATGTCATAATGTAACATTCCATTATGATGTCATAATGTAAAGTTCCATTATGATGTCATAATGCAAAATTCCATTATGATGTCATAATGTAAAGTTCCATTATGATGTCATAATGCAAAATTCCATTATGATGTCATAATGTAAAATTCATTATGATGTCATAATGTAAAATTCCATTATGATGTCATAATGCAAAATTCCATTATGATGTCATAATGCAAAATTCCATATGATGTCATAATGTAACATTCCATTATGATGTGATAATGCAAAATTCCATTACGATGTCAAATGTAAAATTCCATTATGATGTCATAATGTAACATTCCATTATGATGTCATAATGCAAAATTCCATTATGATGTCATAATGCAAAATTCCATTATGATGTCATAATGTAAAATTCCATTATGATGTCATAAAGCAACATTCCATTATGATGTCATAAAGCAACATTCCATTATGATGTCATAATGCAAAATTCCATTATGATGTCATAATGTAACATTCCATTATGATGTCATAATGCAACATTCCATTATGATGTCATAATGCAACATTCCATTATGATGTCATAATGCAAAATTCCATTATGATTTCATAATGTAAATTTTCCATTATGATGTCATAATGTAAAATTCCATTATGATGTCATAAAGCAACATTCCATTATGATGTCATAATGCAAAATTCCATTATGATGTCATAATGCAAAATTACATTATGATGTCATAATGTAAAATTCCATTATGATGTCATAATGCAAAATTCCATTATGATGTCATAATGCAAAATTCCATTATGATGTCATAATGCAAAATTCCATTATGATGTCATATGTAACATTCCATTATGATGTCATAATGCAAAATTCCATTATGATGTCATAATGTAAAATTCCATTATGATGTCATAATGCAAAATTCCTTATGATGTCATAATGCAAAATTCCCATTATGATGTCATAATGTAACATTCCATTATGATGTGATAATGCAAAATTCCATTACGATGTCATAATGTAAAATTCCATTATGATGTCATAATGTAACATTCCATTATGATGTCATAATGCAAAATTCCCATTATGATGTCATAATGTAAAATTCCATTATGATGTCATAAAGCAACATTCCATTATGATGTCATAATGCAAAATTCCATTATGATGTCATAATA